>NC_026001.2:82061563-82111411 GCF_000442705.2 Elaeis guineensis | reverse complement strand
TTCTACCTGCTGAACTTCATCAAGTTCAACCTTAGAGGCAACAGTTCCTTCATCAAGGAACTCCTTTTTCAAAAAGGTTGCCTTAAGGCTGACGAACACCTTTTGTTCATCAGCATGGTAGAAAAAATATCCTTTGGACTCTTTGGGGTACCCTATGAATGTGTATTTGTCAGACCTAGGTCCGAGTTTTTCTGTACCTAACCATTTGACATAGATCGGGTGTTGGGAATAGTGTCCTAAAGCTAATCGTCAGCCTGTTGACGGTTGTGCTCTTTATTGTATTAGTACATAAATTATAAATAAATAAAAGTTATTTTGGTATTTTTCATCATAAATTATTTCATCTTCTAATGAACTCCTGTGTTGTGGTGAAGTCCTTAGGACTATTTAGACTTGATAAAGGAGGATTTGTCGTTTAGTCCTTAAACTTGTTCGCGATCAAATAATACGTTGTTACCAAGCACAATAATGTTTACCAAGCATAGGTCATTGTGTGCCACATGAGTTGGTTGTCCTCATAACCAAGGAGTGTAGAGACACTGGTATGGCATACAGGTGAGATGTAAGGGTACATCTGCACTGAACGTGACCAACTCCGGAGTTATTTTTGCTGTCAAAATTTACTCCGATGGGATATGGGTATAACTGTCCCCCGATCTGAGACCGCCATGATGACTTGCAAGCAACTCACTGTACTTAGGCACTGGACTACTTGAATTTCTAATTCAGTGATGAAAGGCTGCTGGGTGTAGTCAAGTACTTAACTTGTCGGTACGTGTGTCAAGATGGAATTGACCACTCTAGTTTAGGAGCTGAATACAGTCGTATTTCAATTTAGCAAAACCTTGGCCAGGGTAGTCCTAGTGAGGAGTCACAGGACTGTTTGAGTTGAGCATGATTCGGATGATCTAATCAGGGTTGATAGTTTAACCTTGAGTCGTTCTAAACATAGAGGTCAAAAGGGATGAATTATACAGTAACCATATTCACATAGGTTTTGAGTGTTGCAATTGTGACTATTCGACCTATCTAGACATCGGGTACCATTGCTAGATGGTCACTTCGATTAGTACAGAAATTGGTTTCTGTGCTACTGGCTTAGGTTCGAACCTACGGGGTCACACACATTAGAGGTTTCTATCTGATCTGATGGCTGATGAAGTTCCTAATACTCATGGACTATGAGTCCTATGTGTCTGGGACTATGTGATCGAGAATCAAGATTCTTTGATCATGAGTCCAACATATTTTGGGTACCGGGGTCAAGAGTCCCACTGGTTTGGGACTCTTCGATCAAGGTTTCATATCGATGGACTTTGATACCCGATTGCCCATCAGATTTAGACTCAATATTTATGAAAAGTTTAATTAGTGATTTGATCACTAATTAACTCAATTTAATTGAGTAATTATTTTTGGATCAAGTCCAATTGAATTGGATTCAGTTGGGTTTGACCCGATTAGGTTAAGTGTTGACCTAATCGTCGAAGTGGTTTGGTCCCTGATTTGATCAGGGGTTGGGCTTAGTCAATTTCTAATTTGATTAGAATTTTAATGAGCCTAATTAAGTCTAATTAAGTTAGGTTTAATTTAATCTAATTGTGCTTAACCTATTTTAATTAGGTTGGCTCAATTAGGTTCAAACCACCTTGACTTTTCTCCCTGCGCCACCTCACTTCTTTAGCGCCCATTTGAATTCACGAGAAGCAACTTCTCATGAATTTTCTCCCATGTAGAAGGCATCTAACGTCCACTCTTGTGTGCCAATTTTTGGATAAACTTGATTTGTTAGCCATTCAAATTCAAAGGGTGTTTGAATTTGAATGGATAACTTATCCCTTGCACCTTCTTGCTTATCCATCTTGTGCGCCACTTATCATACATGAGAAAAAGTTTCTTGTGAAATCTTTCCACACAAAAGAAGCCACACCCCTTCTCTTCTCATGCCCAGAGTGGATAGGGATGAGTTACTTTGCATTTGAATTCAAATTCAATTTGAATTCAAGTGTGCAACCACTTATCTTTATCCTCTCATGCGGATAAGACACGTCTTGGACTATTTTAAAAGAGAAAGAGATGTGGAGCGTGCGTAGAATTTTTCTGAGAGAAAGAAGGGGGCGTGAGGAAGCTTTCTGCATGAGGTGAAGGTCTAAAACCTTTCAAGAGAAAAGAAAAGAAAAGAAAAAAAAAATGGGCGTAGAGTTTTCTTGTGTACCCTAGGGTTTTGGCTTAGGGTTCGGGAAGAGAAACGTGAGCTACGAGTGTCGTGAGCACACCAAACTTTAGAGAGAGTATCATCAATCTCTCTACCACCTTTGCTGACAATTTGGAGCATTTGAGAGTCAGCAGACATCGATCGAAGGAGTTAGATCAACATCAGCCATCAAAAAAGTGCAGTCACGAACTAGCATTCGTGAGGAGCCGATCAGATCGAGAGCTTCATGTGGATGATCTGCAGAGGCCAGACATACTGTGTGGCTACATTACAATGATCAAACCCTTCCGATGATGATCAAATTATGGTGATCGACTATCCGCACAAAGGTATTGTGTTCTGAACACATAACAGTAAATTATTTACTGTTCAAAATTTGAATTTTAAATTTAAATGCATGCATGCTGTATATCATATTTAGATCCTAGTGTAGGATAAATATATGTTAATTAATTAGATTAATTAATAATTTTTACTATAAAATAATGATTTTAAAAAAATTTTAAAATTACCATTTTACCCCTACACTAAAATTCACTTCAAATGATATCAGAGCAGGTTCTAAGATATGATATATATATTTGCATACTAGATTAAGTTGTAATCTAAAAGTTTAAATTTAAAATTCAAAATTTGAAATTTGAATTTTGAAAGTTGTTCAAAATTCAAAAATTTGAAATTCAAAATTTGAAATTTAAATTTTGAAATTTAAAATTCAAAATTTAAAATTAAAAATTTGAAATTCAAAATTTAAAATTTGAAATTTGGTTGAAACTTCAAATTTGAAATTCAAAATTTAAAATTCAAAATTTGAAATTCATAAATTTGAAATTTGTTTGAAATTTAAAATTCAAAATTTAAAATTTAAAATTTGAAATTTGAAATTTAAATTTTGAAATTGTATATTTAGATATACTTGATCCAAGTAGCAAGTAATCTAATTGGGTTGGTTACCATGGTCGTCCGATCATAGGAGAAAAGTAGGGTTTAAAGGCCCTCTCCTCCCATTTGATGGTGTTCTCCTATGGCGGTAGGAGTGCCGCTACAATTATATCCCATGCAGATGAAGCAGCAAAAGGACTTAATTGTAAAGGTTCAATTGTAAAATTTATCATGAATGTGTTAGATTAGATCTAAAAGAATATTCATGATTTATTTTGATTGAGTTATTTTTTGTTATGTAATTAGCAATAGGATTGCTATTTATGAAATATGCTGATCTATTTGTGAAATGAGTCAACCTATTTGATGAACAGAAAATAAAACCTTTCAAATTTAAAAATTATTTTTGAAATGCCAAATCCTGACCCATCAGCCCAAATACTTAATTAAAAGAATTAAGTATTGTCAAGTTGGTCTAGAATTGTGAATTAAGATCTAAGACAATTGCATAAATTTGTGGGTCAATGGGTTAGATGGATTAGGTCCATAATTGGGTTAGACCTAATGTTAGCTTAAAGAAATGGACTAAATTAGAGTAGTTGATCAAATCTAATCAAAAATTGAATTAGATTAGGTCAAACACACTCTAGACTCAACTCCAATAGTTGTAGTTGAATGGTCCATGTCTTTAACTAGATCAAGATGGACTTAATTCATGGATGCGGTGGAACCCTATTTACTAGATCAAATTAAAACTAATGAACTAGTTGGTATCTAAGGTAAGTTCGGCAGTTTGACCAGTGGTTCTTAAGTGGGAGCTACTCACATTGATTCGATCTCTGACGAGTTAATGGCATATCCCCACCACTGATCTCACTTACCTGGTCAACCTGGTGAGTTAGGTTTTGATTAGATCACTTGGTGATTAGGGCTCACCCATGTCATTAGGTAAATCATGTGATTGATTTAGGTGCTCCTATGCCGGCTGTTGGGTATAAAGTGCCCCCTGGCCGAGGTTTACAGAGGACTGATCCTTCGGGGCTCTTCTGGCTCCCGACCTTGTACGTGACACCTCTCTAAACTCCCTCGATCATCCGGACTTCTTCGACGATGGGCTTCTGCGTTCACCCATCGGGCCACCCCAAAGGCCCTCTGAGCCTCGCTGTTAGCCGACCTTCTACAGCAATCGACTACCCCCAAACTTCTTTCGGGCTTTGTCAGCATCCGAGCTTCCCCGACAATGAGATTTCTATAGTAACCAGACTCCTTCCAAGTTTCTACGGTGGTCGACCGCCTTCAGGATTCCAGTCGAGCTCCTGCGATAGCCGAACTTCTACCACAAGCGACCTACTCCAAACTTCCACTATGAGTGGTCTGCCCCGAACTCCTGCTGTGAGTAGTCTACTCCGAACCCTTACAGCGGGTGATCTACCTCAGATCTCTACTGTAAGCAAATTCCATCTGAGCCTCTGCTGTAAATGAATTTCTTCCGAACTTCCATTACAGGTAGACTTCAGTCGAGCTTCTTCGTAGTCCGATCTTCGACCGAGCTTCTACAATGAGACAGGACTCATCGGCCAAGTCACTACTTCGAGCTCCCACGACAATCGATCTTCGATCGAGCTTCTACAATAAGCGATCTCCTTTCAGCCTTCTACAAGAACCAGACTTCGATCGAACTTCCATAGCGATTGGATATTGGACAAGCTTCTATGACGATCGGGGTCCAACAGTTGGATTCCTACAATGATCGATCACCTTTGATGTCTGCCGAACCTCCCCAACGCCATCCGAAGTCCATCACCAGCCGACCCTCCACCAGATCCTTCGTAAAATCGAACTTCCCTGATGGATCATCTTCAGACGAGTTTCTACATCAGGTGAATCCCAGACGGACTTCTCTAGCAATTAGATTCCTACCGGGCTTCGCCAACGAAAAGTCTCTATCCGAGCTTCTACAGCAGGTGACTCCCACTTGTAGTATCAGTGCCTAAGGTACCCGACAACAGTAGACTCGTCAGCAGCTTCGGAGACATCCGAGCTTCTCCAGACTAACAATAGAGAGCCATTCCGCTCTATCAGATGTCCCAACCGAGCTCCAGCCGACAGATCCGAGCTCTCTGACAAGTCACGATAAGAGCCGCCCTCCTGCTCCACTCCTTGCAACGGATTCCACGCAGCTCCACCACTCTCTGACAAGTCACGACAAGAGCCACCCTCCTGCTCCACTCTCTGCAACGGATTCCATGCAGCTCCACTACTCTCTGGCAAGTCCTGACAATGGACACCACTCCACTCTTTGCAACAAGCTCCACGTGGCCCTGAACGACCCCTGACGCCACTACTCTCCGTAACAAACTCCATGCGGCTTTGAGCGGTCCACTACCAGACGGTTACAGATGTCGCTGTCGGTTAGTTACACCCTCCATCTATAAATAAGGAACCCCAGACACATTCTTCTCTAAGCTGGTAACACTATCTCGAAACTCTACCAAAATTTTTGCTCGAGCACTCCATTTCTGCTGAAGTAGAGTACTGACTTGAGCGTCGGAGGGTCTTGTCGGAGCACCCTCAACTCCGGTTTGGACTTTCTTTGCAGGTCCTGATGGCGGCCGTGGTCATCTCAGCTCCAGCTTCTCCGACTTTGATGAAATTCTGCACCAACAGAATTGGCGCTAGAGGAAGGGCGTGTGTCTTTGCAGTACCCTTGTTCTTAAAGGAGTGCTCAACGAGATTGATTTCGATCATCTTCTCCGACATTCTCTTCTCCTTCTTCTACTAGATCTTCACCTGATGCCTCCCCGCAGTGCATCCACCAGGCGATCCATGGCCTCCGCAGCCAGATCTCAGGCCCTGGCCTCACCTCTAGTTTCTCAGGCTCCTCCTCCTCCGGCAACGATGATCGGTGCGGAGTAATTCGACCTTCTGGTTCAGCAGGTCAGGGGCCTCACTGAAGTGGTGCAGGCCATGCAACAGCAACAACAGCCGCAGGCGTCGGTGCGGTTGGAGAGAACGTCATCGGAATTCCAAAATCCGATGGTAGGGCGGGCCACTTGGGCCAGTCGCCCCATCTTTCCCGGAAGACAAACCCGAGGGTGGAGAGCCCTCAGTCCGATCATGATTCTACTCCCGGAGAATCTCTACCTCCATTCTACCCGAAGACCCTTGAGACCCACAGTCGTGAGGACTTCTTGGATCGAAGGCTCCAAGAGATGAACTGACAGATTGAAGAACTCCACCACGCTCCCCCTGCTTATGGTGAGGACATCTGTACTGACCCCCCTTCTCTCAAATGATCATGCAGGAACCGATCCCGCCAAACTTCAAGCTCCCCAAATTCGAAAGCTATGATGGGACCTCAGACCCGGTCGACCACCTGGAAGCCTTCCAGACAATGATGCTGCTCCATGGTGTGCCAGACACCATTCTGTGCCGAGCTTTTCCATCCATCCTGAAGGGAGCAGCAAGGAACTGGTACTCGACATTGAAGTCGGGTACCATCTTTTCCTTTGATCAGATGAGCCACCAGTTCGTAACTCATTTTGTTAGCAGCCGACGTCCCCGGAGAGGTTCGAGTCCCTCATCAATATCAAGCAAAGGGAGGGGGAATCCATTCGGGCTTACATCAACCATTTCAACATCGCTGCATTGGAGGTCCAAAACTTGGACCAATCGATCGCGATGGCCGCTCTGAAGGGCGGCCTCCAGAAGAACGACCTTCTGTTCTCCTTGAAAAGGAAATACCCCAGGGATTTCGCTGATTTGCTGGCTCGGGCCGAAAGAAATGTCCGAGCGGAAGAAGCCTTCAAGATGAAGGATGAGGAGACCGCAAGAGAGTGGCAGGCAGGAGACTCGAGCAAGCCCGCAGTCGAAAAAGGGCCGAGTGAAGCTCGGCCATGCTCTCGAACTCCTCCCAGGTGCGGGCACGCCTGGACTCCTCCCCGAGCTCGTAAACAGAGAAGCCCAGACCGTCAAGTTCGGCGAGGCTCTCCTCCCGGGCGATTCCACAGCTACGCCCCTCTCAACGCATCGAAAACTCAAGTGTTGATGGAGGTTAGAAAGCAGCTCCCAAGGCCGGAGAGGATGCACTCGCACCCCGAAAAGTGCAACCCGAACAAATTCTACCTCTATCATCGTGACCACGGCCACGATATGGAGGAGTGTATTCAGCTCCGAGATGAGATCGAGGAGCTCATCAGATGGGGTCGGCTCGATAGATTCATTCGATGCTGACTTGAAGGAAGAGAAGATCGGCCTAGGGCCCTGCCGCAGTCAGAACCACGAAGGAGGGAGGAGCAGTCAAAAGATCGGCCTCCGATTGGGATTATCAACTCCATCTCGGGGGGACCCCGACGAGGAGCAGACCTTCTGCGGTTATAGGGTTTGAAAAATCTACGAATGTATTACCAATAACTTTGCCCTGAATGAAAATTCTTTTCATATTTGTGCATTCTTTCTTTTGGTATGAGCTTATAACGATGGGAGATAACTCCCCCATACAAACAAAATTAAACGTGTTAGAAACAGGAGGAGAACCTCATCCTAACATAAGCAAAGTCGAAGGCCCAATTTTTTAAAGATCGGATGGGGGGAGAGGCCCTCACAACGGTCCTTATGTGCCCCACAGCCTTGTTAGGAACAGGAGGAGAACCTCATCCTAACATGAGCAAAGTCGAAGGCCCGATTTTCTAAAGATCGGATGGGGGAGAGGCCCTCACAATGGCCCTTATGTGCCCCAACAGCCTTGTTAGGAACAGGAGGAGAACCTCGTCCTAACATGAGCAAAGTCGAAGGCCCGATTTCCTAAAGATCGGATGAGGAGAGAGGCCCTCACAACAGCCCTTATGTGCCCCCACAGCCTTGTTAGGAACAGGAGGAGAACCTCATCCTAATATGAGCAAAGTTGAAGGCCCAGTTTTTAAAGATCGGATGGAGGGAGAGGCCCTCCCAACGGCCCTTATGTACCCCCACAGCCTTGTCAGGAACAGGAGGAGAACCTCATCCTGACACGAGCTGAAACCGACTGTCGGGAACAAGGGGAGGACCTCATCCCGATGCAAACAAAGACTCAGTTGATCGATAAGGAGGAAAGCTTTCTCAATGACTCTTCCACGCTCTTACAGCCCCATCAAGAGTGGAGGGAAGACCCTCACTCAAACACAGAAGAAAAGGGGAGACGAAAAGAAAAGGCGACAAACTACACCAGCGATAGGTGAAAAACGAACCACATCAAGGCACAAGGGACCTCGTCTCGATGAGAGAGAAAACCTTTGTCGAAAATCTCTAGTCCCTAAGGGCAAATCGACACGGCGGCAACCAGAAACCTTCAAACTACGTCAGCAACGAACAAGATGGAAGACAGAAGAAGTTCGGTGAACGACGACTCAACGCAAGAGCCAGTGAGGGATTACAAACTATATCGACGCCAAACAAGATGGAAGACAAATGGAGTTTGGTAAACAACCATTTAATACCAGAATGGGTGAGGTAATAAATGATTTCATTCTCATTTCATTGGTGAAGTATGCATTACAAAGCCTTAAAGGCCAAAAAAAGAAAGAAAAAGAAGAGGCTCTAAGGGAGCCTAGTTTCTTCTGACTTCGAGCTCTCGGTTCCGGCCCTTGCTATGGATTGCCTTAAATTTTTGACTTCCTCTTCTAGTTCTCTCTTTTTCAGTAGCATATCCTGGAACATCTGGTGGAACTGTCGGTGCTTGTCCTCTGACTCTCGAAGCCTCCTCCTCAGGACCTCGGACTCTGCCTCGGCATCCTTGACCGCCTGCTGCTTGTGGACTAACTGAATCTTCAACCACTGCAGTTCAGCCTCCCACCACCCAAGGGCCACAGACAATTCTGCCATAGTCTTCCTTAAGGAGCAGAGCTCATCGGAGCCTCGTGCAGAGGCAGGTTGGACTCTCTCGGACAACTGCCTCCGAAGGTGGGCTACTTCGTCGGTCGTCGTCTGGAGCTTCCTTCGATAGTCCTCTACCTGCCCACTCCAGCCGACTTAATAAGCGTTATAGTTCGCCTCAGCATCCTGCAGTTGCTTCTGAAGGTCGGAGAACTTCTTTGACCAGTCTCGATCGTGGTTGGCTTGGACTGTGAGCCAGGATGAGCTCCCTTTCAGCTGGCCGATCTTCTCTCGTGCAGCCGCTAGCTCGACCTCGAGAGAGCTGATCTTGGAGGCCTGAGCCCAAGATCGATCGCTGGCACGCTTCCGGAGTTCCTCGAGCTCTGTCACGAAGTCAGCCTTCTTCCGGATGAATTCCATGAGCCTCTTTTTGTGGAGGTCCTGAAGGCAAATTGCCTCTGCAGTAACTTTCGAGTGGCTCTTCCTCAGTCGGTGAAGTTCATCTTCCAGCTTCTTAGATTTCCTTGTCAACCGACGAACTTCCCTTTGGAGGTCTCGTATCATCGACTTCATGGAAATACCCTCCGACAGGGGAAGAGCTTCGGCAGGACACTATCAGTGGAAGATAAGAGCGCCACGACTCAAATCAATAAGTTTCAAAAAGGGGGGAGGGACCCTCCGTAAAGATGAATCCAGCTTCATTGATCAAATAAGTTTCAAGTACAAGAGAATAAAAGAAATATATATATATCACCACAAAGGAGAAATACAAAGCTAGAGGTTCCAGACATCTGGGGCAGAAGTAGAGGGGCTTGGCATCCTTGAAAGATCGTCAGCGGTGATTGCGGCGGTCGATGAGGTCCCGACTGGAGGAGGACCGACAGCAGCTTCGGATGGTCTGGCTTCATCATCGGATGCCTCATTCAGGAAGCCGAAATCCAATTCGAAAAACCTCCCAGCCACCTTCTCTTGACAGGGTTTGAAACCCTTGATGAAGGCATCCTAGCCAAACTGGACCTTTAGATCCTCCATCTCGGAGGAGGCTTTGAACTCCTCCACAGCTCAGGCCCCTGCCTCCAAAATCAGGGACGGAATCCGCACTTTCAGCTCGAAAACCTGCACCTTCAGCTTGAAAACCTGTGCCCTCAGTTTGGAGATTTCGGCCTCAGCCTTCCCTCTCTCCTCCTCCAAGGCAGTTTTCAGATCGGATGAGGTCTGTCCCTCCTTTTCCAGTGCCTCCTGGAGATTAAAGACCTTGGCGATCTTCTTCTTGAGGTGGGCGACCCCAGCTAGGCGACCCTCCTCCGCCCGAGCTGCCTCCCTCCTGGCGATCTTCACCACCTCGATGTTGGTGACCAGCTGGTGCCCAATCTGCACGAAAGGTCGAGGAGTCAATATAAAGGCTAAAGAATAAGTCAAATAAAGAGGCAAGAAGGAGAAAAAAGGTGAGTTAACCTACTTCGAGGAAGGATCCCAGGGAGTCCCAGACCCGCAGCTCAGGATCGACGAGGACAATCCTTTCAACGACCTCGGATAGAATGCACCCTTCGACCAACCTCTTTATTAAGTCCCTGTTGTTGAAGGGATTATCCCCCAGGTCTTCCTCGGAGCCGCTGGCCCCCTCAACGATAATCTTGCAACTGTGGCTCCTCCGGGCCAGGGTCTTCTTTCTCTTCCTCCCTTCGACCCCAGGTACCCTCTCGGGATGAACCTCGAGAGCGGGATCCTCGATCGGGGGGCTCCTTGAAAGGGCTCGGGGGACTGCGGGTTCGACGTCAGAAGGGACTTCAACGGTGATGACCATCGAAGCGGGCGCGGCCGAGCTTGTCCCTTCTGTCCTAGCTCTCTTCACCAACCCCGAAGTCGAGGCATCTTTCCTCTTGTGGGTCTTGAGACCCTGGGCTAGCCTCCAAGCCATGCTTGTGTCCATGTCTACGATAAAAAGAAATCAACACGGCTTAGAGATGGAATAAGAGAAATGAGAACCAAAAAAAAAAAATGAATGAAATGATGAATCGGTACCGGCAGGATTAAGAGGGCTCAGGCCGACGTTGAACAAAAATTATTCCCTCAGAAGGTCGGGAGGAGGGGGGCTTGATAGGCCTTGAGTTTTCTGGAGGCCTCGAGGTCGTCCCTTTCTAGGGTAGGAGCCCGACGGACAGAATCCCTCAGGGAGCCTCACAGGGGTAATCCTAGCTCCAAGGTCGGGCATCAGACATAGAGAAACTTCTCCTTCCAGTTATAGACAGAAGAGGAGGCACCTTTCAGGAACCCCTTTCTACCGAATTGGGGAGAGAAGTATCACCAATCCTTTGCCGAGGGATGGCGCTTGAAGGTGTAGAAGTTCCTAAACAAAGAAAGAGTCGGCCGAACTTCGGTTAAACTACAAAGAGAAAGAAAACCTATCAAAAATCTAAAGGAGTTCGGCACGATGGAAACTAGAGAAATATTCAAAAAATAGAAGAGAGCAATGACAAATGATGGCAGTGAAAGCTGAAGTCTGGCACGGAAGGCCTCCTGGTACAGACAGAAGCGATCGGAAGGAGGGACGCTAGCCCGATTAGATGGCCCGAAAAGCTCCAGCTCGTACTCCGGAGGAACCCCATATTGAATCCTTATCAGTGAGAGTTCATCCGGAGTCAAGGAGCCGGAGATGGTGTCTGGCATAAAGGCCAGACAGGGTTTGATCCTGGCTATAGGTTCGGCCACGATACCAGGACTTTGGGGAACTGGAGCTGACGAACTCCTAGAACTACTAGAAGAGGAGATATCGGAAGACATTTTGGATCAAACGAAAGCTACAAAATATTAAAAAAATCAGAAAAATAGTGAACAGGCCCTTAAGGAAGCTAAACGAATAGAGCACGAAGGAAAAAAAAATAAAAAAATAGTGAGAAGTTCCAGGACTAACCTAGGTTGGCCTGGGGAGTGCGGAAAGGTGGCAAGGATGATGGGAGACCCAGAGGATGCCTGAAGTCGAGAAGGATGCTAAAGGAGGCTAGAGCTCTCGGAGAACAAGAAGGGACCGAAGGACTCTCTCAAGCAGGGTGAAACCCCTAAGGAGGAGGACGTGTTTAAATAGGCAACAGGACCTGGAGCGGTTATGATCACGGATCTCCTCTGACCGGCCTGTACCTGCCGCATGTCCCACTCACTTTGACAGGCTGTTGAAAATGGCTGGCAGCTGACAAAATAATTATTGCACTGTACCTAGAGCCACACCCCAGTGAGAATCCCAAAAAGAAGAAATCTTTTTCGAAAAGGCTCCAGTACCAGCATATCGAGCATCAAAATAGCTGGCGACCACTGAGTACGGAAATCGAGGAGAGCAGCTTTGGCCGTGAGAAATTTCTTGTACTTCCTTCGTTCGAAACCCGAACTCGAAAGTAGGGGGATCGATGTTGGGTATAAAGTGCCCCCCGATCGAGGTTTACAGAGGACTGATCCTTCGGGGCTCTTCCAGCTCCCGACCTTGTATGTGACGCCTCTCCGAACTCCCTCGGCCGTCCGGACTTCTTCGACGATGGGCTTCTGCATTCACCCATCGGGCCGCCCCAAAGGTCCTCTGAGCCTCACTGTTAGCCGACTTTCTACAGCAATCGACTAACGCCGAACTTCTTCCAGGCTTCGTCAGTATCCGAGCTTCCCCGATAATGAGATTTTTACAGTAACCAAACTCCTTCCAAGTTTCTACGGCGGTCGATCGCCTTCAGGATTTCAGCCGAGCTCCTGCGATAGCCGAACTTCTACCATGAGCAACCTACTCCGAACTTCCACTATGAGTAGTCTGCCCCGAACTCCTGCTGTGAGTAGTCTGCTCCGAACCCTTACAGTGGGCGATCTACCTCGGATCTTTACTGTAAGCAAATTCCATCCGAGCCTCTGCTGTAAACATATTTCTTTCGAACTTCCATTACAGGTAGACTTCAACCGAGCTTCTTCGTAGTCCGATCTTCAATCGAGCTTCTACAATGGGACAGGACTCATCGGCCAGGTCGCTACTCCGAGCTCCCACGATAACTGATCTTCGATCGAGCTTCTACAATAAGTGGTCTCCTTTCATCTTTTACAAGAACCAGACTTCGACCGAACTTTCATAGCGATTGGATATTGGATGAGCTTCTACGACGATCGGGCTCCAGCAGCTGGATTCCTACAACGACCGATCACCTTCGATGTCTGTCGAACCTCTCCAACGCCATCCGAAGTCCATCACTGGCCGACCCTCCACCAGATCCTTCGTAAAACCAAACTTTCCCAACGGATCATCTTCAGACGAGTTTCCACATCAGGCGAATCCCAGACGGACTTCTCTAGCAATCGAATTCCTACCGGGCTTCGCCAACGGAAAGTCTCTATCTAAGCTTCTACAATAGGTGACTCCCACCTGTAGTATCAGTGCCTAAGGTACCTGACAACAGTAGACTCGTCAGTAGCTTCGGAGACATCCGAGCTTCTCCCAGACCAACAATAGAGAGCCATTTTACTCCATCAGATGTCCCAGCCAAGCTCCAGCCGATGGATCCGAGCTCTCTGACAAGTCACGACAAGAGCCGCCCTCCTGCTCCACTCTCTGCAATGGATTCCATGCAGCTCCACCACTCTCTGACAAGTCACGATAAGAGCCGCCCTCCTGCTCCACTCCCTGCAATAGATTCCATGCAGCTCCACCACTCTCTGGCAAGTCCCGACAACGGACACCACTCCACTCTCCACAACAAGCTCCACGTGGCCCTGAATGACCCCTGACGCCACTACTCTCCGTAACAAACTCCATATGGCTCTGAGCGGTCCACTACCAGATAGTTACAGATGTCGCTGTCAGTCAGTTACACCCTCTGTCTATAAATAAGAAATCCCCAGACACGTTCTTCTCTAAGCTGGTAACTCTATCTCGAAACTCTGCCAAAATTTTTGCTCGAGCACTCCATTTCTGTTGAAGCAGAGTACTGACTTGAGCGTCGGAGGGTCTTGTCGGAGTACCCCCAACTCTGATTGAGACTTTCTTTGCAGGTCCCGACGGCGGCCGCGGCATCCCAGCTCCAACTTCTTCGACTTCGACAGAATTCTGCACCAACACCGGCTTTAATTAAATTCTTTTTTAATCTAACTTGATTAAGTCAGTGGGAGGATTGAAATTGGCTGGTTAATTTCTTCTCTTCTATCTTTTAATAAAAATTCTCAAAAATTATTAGGTTCCTAAAATGATTAAGTTATAGTGATAACTAAGTCATAGCCTCCCATTAAGTGAGTGATAATGAGTCCATTAGTTTAATAATCATTGGAGGCCCAGAGGCCTGGTGCTTATTGACTAATGGAATTATCATTCATAGTATGATAATTTGGTTGAGTCTTTCTGATGGTGGTCAGGTTGGCCGGCCAAAGTCGGGCCTGATCATTTATTGGTCCAATTCACCAAATCAAGTCATGTTAATGGTTGGACCTAACCAGATCTTTTCAGTGGAGGCCAAAGCCTATTGATTAGGTTTTGGGACAAAATTAATTACTAGAAGTTGTTTAGGGAAACAACTATTATGAACCTACCCATAGATGCACATGTTGACCAACCAAAGTTGGGCTTGTGTGTAGTCTGTGTGGATTCTAGTACCCACTAAGGAATTAAAGTAATTCCTCAAATTAGAGGTTGAGGCTACCAGTTCATAAAAATATTGAGAGAAACTTTAGACTAAAGTTCAAGTCTTTAGTATTAATAATTTATATACTAATAAAGATCTGATTTTTCTTTATGCAGCTATGGCCACTACCCTATCACTCCGGTCATTATTAGATAATGACAAGCTCATGGGACCTAATTTCGATAGTTGGTATTAAAAATTAAAAATCATCCTTGAGCATGAGTGGATCCTTTATGTAGTAACGGATCCGGCACCCGAGGAGCCAGCCCCGAATGCTAGAGGGACGGTCCGAGACACTTACCAGAAGTGGCTCAACGACCGCACCACCATTCGATGCATAATGCTAGCGGCAATGAATGATGAGTTCAGCCGTAGGTTTGAGAACGCCCAGCCACAGGAGATGCTTCAAATGTTGAACGACTCCTTTGGCACGCCTGACGATGTTGAAAGGCACAAAACTAGTTGTGCCATTTTCAGTGCTCGGATGAGGGATGGGGCCTCAGTCACCGATCATGTACTGTACATGATCGAAATGATTGAGTGCCTAAGTAAACTGGGCTTTCCCTTGCACGAGCAGCTCGGTAAGGATGCGATTCTTAATTCTTTGCCCAAGTCCTTCCTCCCCTTTCTTACTCATTTTCGAATGACAAAGCCTGCAGTGAACTACCACGGATTGTTGGGGTTGCTGCAAAACTTTGAGAAGGACCACCAGCTCCATAAGGAGTCGGTGAATGTTGTGGGAGGGTCTTTTCTGGTTGTCGACCCTTTAAAAAAGGAAGAAGAACAAGAAGAACAAGAATAAGAAGGTGCAGTCACATACTGGGACGCCTACACAGGGTCAGACCAAGAAGTGCAAGCCCGACCAGAGCCAGGTGGAGTACTTCTTTTGCAAGAAGTAGGGGCACTGAAAGAGGAACTGTCCTCTATACATTGCCTTCCTGGACCCAAACAGGCCGAAGAAGAAGTAAGGTAATCATATGATAACACCTTGTAACTTTTTCATTTGTGATACTACTGCCTAGGTATTGGATACCAAAAGCCCTTATCATATTTGCAATTCGATGCAGGGTCTGCAAGTCAGTAGGAGATTTGATGATGACGAGAGGTTCCTGAACGTTGGAGATGGAAGCAAAGTTTCAGTTCTAGCTTTAAAAATCATGAACCTTGTAATCAATTCTCGAATGTAATTCTGAGTGAATGTCACTATTGTCCAAGCTTTTTATTAAATATTATTTTTGTAGGCCTTTTGGCCATGTATGGTTATGAATTTTTAATAAAAAAAATATTTACAATATCATTTTGAATGGTGTTACAATGTTTGTTGGATAAATAAATAATAGAATTTAGTTACTATCATAACCTGTTAATGTGGTTCAAACCTTTGGTAAATGCCTTAAAATAGATAATGTGTCAGAAGTCTATCTTTGGCACTGTAGGCTAGGTCATATCAATAAGAACAGGATAAACAGGTTGGTTCAAGAAGGAATTCTTGAAGTTGGTGATTGTGAATCACTTCCAACCTGTGAGTCCTGTCTTCTTGAAAAGATGATCAAGTCACCTTTTACTGAAAAAGATAAGTGAGCCAGTGAACTCTTGGGTCTGGTATATTCTGATGTATGTGGATCCATGAGCTCAAATGCAAGAGGTAGATATTTCTACTTTATAACCTTCATAGATGACCTATCGAGGTATGGGTATGTCTACTTAATGAAGTATAAGTCAGAGTCATTTGAAATGTTCAAACTATTCTGAAATGAGGTAAAAAAATAAACTGGGAAGTGTATTAAAACTCTTCGATCTGATCGAGGAGGTGAATACCTTTCCAATGATTTTTTGACATATCTTGGGGAGAATGAAATTCTCTCTCAGTGGACTCCTCTTGGAATACCACAGCATAATGGTGTGTCTGAAAGGAGGAATCGGACCTTGTTGGACATGTTAGATGTGTGCCCTAGATGCCAGATCGACTGACACATTCATGTATATATCTAAGGACAAAATTATAATTTTGACTATAAATGAATAAAAGGGTTATTCTTATATCACATTGTGTACATTGTGTCTGTGATACATCCTTTGAGTTAGTAAGAATGTTAATTCATATTTTCAAGAGTTGAAAATTTAAGGCATAAATTTACATAACTAACTCATAAACTGCTCCTGACCATAGGATCATCACAAGGATGGTGATCGATTCGGAAGGTTGGTGTACGATCATTTCTTTAGGGTAGATGAGTCTTGAGTCTATGATATGAAGACACCAGAGTGAGAGTATAGATATTCATTGAGAATGAGAGTATTGAGCGTGACCATCTCGAGCAGTCATAAGGAAGTCTACCTTCTCATCGATGACTAGCTCGATGCTGCAGTTGTGTGTCTAGTTCTTTGACCTGAGATGCATCGTTGGTTCATCTTGAGTGTGTTATAGTTTGACTACACCATAACTCGATCTCCTAGCCATCCAGAACCCTGAAGTGTGTGTTGGCTGTAGCATATTCATTGTAGGAACCAGATCGCATCAAGATGGGATCTATCAACCTTGGTAGATGAGAGGAGTAGTCCTATGGTGATCGAAAGATCGAGTCCTTAAGCCCATGGCCATGGCAGAGTGAAATAATGGAAAAAAGTTTTTCATTGGGATTTCACATCGAACTCAGATCGATCGATTGATTCATATGACTGATGTTGGGTTTGACGAGTTCACCTTAATCCTAATTCAGTCGGACTCATGATAGAGGAACTCAATCACACAGGTAGCTGCACTGAGAGGTTCATCTTCAGTTCTGATGGGTTGCCACCATATACTGCTAGGTGTCACTGGTAGATTTTAGGAGCAATTAGAATAATTTTGATGATCGATCATTCTAATTGCCTGAATCAGAAGAGTTCTGATCCATCGAAAGGAGTTTCGATGATGTCGATGATGAGACGATGACATGTCTCATTACCATACAGAATTGAACCTAACTGGGTCACACAAATAAGGATTAGGGTCTGGATGTCATCAATTGGGCTAGCCCAATTGATTTGGATAAGATCCAATTAGGTTCAAGGAAATCATGCTAGCACTCGATTGAGCCTAACTTTCTCGTCGTGTAATCTTTTCTGTCTCTACTGAGCCAAATGTGATCTGGCTCATTCAGAGAACCTTGGGAAGATTTTTTTTAGTTTAAATAAAGCTTGTCTAGCTCAGAAAAGGCTTGTCTTAATTCATGAGATGAATTTAAGACAACACCTGCTAATTTCTAGCACCTGCCAATTTCATTTTAGGATATCTGTCAAAAGTTGACATATGGGTCTTAAATTGAAGAGGACTTATTGGAGATTTTTGTGGAGTGTCCACATGCCTAAACCTAATCAAATTGGGTGCCATAATTAGATTATGGCATAAGCCCAATTGAATTTAAGTGGGCGCCCCAAATGGATAAGAACCAAAGAGTCCTGATAAACTTGGACTCTTTGGCGCCACCTTATTTGAGCCTATCCATTGTTGGTGCCAACATAGGAAAGAGCATGGGAATTCTTATCTGATGTGATCAGATGACATCACTCCACCAATCAAATTTTTTCAAAATTTATTGGAAATTTTTGATTGGTCGAATGATGTGGCACTGCACAGCATACAGGGTCAATATAAACCCTACTGCACCTAGAGTTTTGGGGAGAACTTATTTTATGCAAAAAACCCTTTTACTGCTGCCCCCTCCCCTCTTCTCTACATCCCCCTGCTCTCCTTTCTCCCCTCTTCACGTCCAAGAAGTTGGACGTTCATCTGGCATAGGTGCAAGGCGTGGTGATGCCTGGAACAGAAGGCTACAGGACTTCTTCGACAGGCTGCTGCTCCAACTTCAAGAAGACTTTTGAAGATCTTCCTAATCATATTTAGATCTAATTTTTAGAGTGTAGAATTATGAGGAGAAGATGTTCTAGATCCTACCTGAGTGGATACTAGTAGAGGCCAGACGCTTGTGTGGCTACATTAGAACCTCAGGCAGTGCTGCGATCATCTACAGGGTAATTAGATTACCCTTGAGGTATGTCTATGTTTCTCATACTTTTAGATTTAATTTTGAAATTAAAATATCAGATAATAAAATTAGATCTAATAGATATTAGATCTGAAATAGCATAAGATAAAAATTAAAATTTATTCTACCCCAGATTTGATGAAATCTGGAAGATCCTACACAGGAAAAAGACAGTTTTTCCTTCAGGACATGGTTCGATCCATGATGGGGTTTGCTGGTCTGCCGATCTTCCTCTGGAGATATGCGCTCGAATCGGCTTGTTATCTTCTAAATAGAGTTTCAAGTAAGTCTGTAAACAAAATGCCATATGAGATATGGATAGGACGTGGGCCAGTACTCTCGCACCTTAGGGTTTGGGGGTGTCTGGCTTATATTAAATATTTAATTACGGACAAGCTTGGACCCAGGTCTGACAAGTGTAATTTCATAGGGTACCCCAAAGAGACCAAAGGGTATTATTTCTACCTAGCTGATGAGCAAAAGGTGTTTGTCAGCCTTAAGGCAATCTTTTTAGAAAAGGAGTTCCTTGGTGAAGGGACTGTTGCCTCTAAGGTCAAACTTGAAGAAATTCGACAAGTAGAAAAATCGACACAAGTAGCTGAACCTGAACCGGATTTGGTTAGACCAAATCCGGAGCCCATTGTTCCTGCACCCTTAAGGCGGTCTGGTAGAGTACCACGTCAATCGGACAGATACTATGGTTTCTTGATCTGAGACGAAGATCCTATCGAACTTGATGAAAATGATGAGGATCCGATCACCTACATGGATGCAATGCAGAGACCTGACTCTGAGAAATGGCTAGAGGCCATGATGTCCAAAATGAAATCCATGAAGGTCAACGATGTGTGGACATTGGTTGACCCACCTAAAGGAGTAAAATTCATAGGGTGTAAGTGGGTCTTCAAGAGGAAGAGGGGCACAGACGGAAAGGTGGAGACCTATAAAGCCCGTCTGGTTGCCAAGGGATATTGTCAACATTATAGTATAGACTATGACGAGACATTTTCTCCTATGGCAATGCTCAAATCTATTCAGATTATGCTTGTGATAGCTGCCCATCTGGACTATGAAATCTGGCAGATGGATGTGAAGACAGCTTTCCTAAATGGAGAGCTGGATGAAGAGGTGTATATGATACAACCTGAAGGGTTTACATCCACAGAAGAGTCTAAGGTGTGCAGGCTACAGAGGTCCATTTATGGACTTAAGCAGACATCTCAGAGTTGGAACATACGTTTTGATAAAACGATCAAGATGTATGGCTTCGTTAAGAACGGAGAAGAGCCATGCATTTATAAGTGGGCTAATGGTCCAGTAGTGGTATTTCTTATATTGTATGTGGATGACATTCTCTTAATCGAAAATGATGTCCCTGCATTACAGGAAATAAAGATATGGCTGTCGTCACAATTCTCCGTGAAAGATCTGGGAGAAGCTTCCTACATCCTAGGGATGAGGATCTATAGGGATAGATCTAAAAAGTTGCTTGGCTTATCCCAGTCCACGTACATTGATACTATGCTGAAAAGGTTCAGCATGGAGAATTCCAAGAAAGGCTATCTACCGATAGGCCATGGAATTTCTCTCTCAAAGAGGGATTGTCCGACAGCACCTCAAGAGAGAGAGAGCGTATGTGTAGAATTTTATATGTTTCGGCAGTGGGATTTATCATGTATGCCATGACATGTACATGACCAGATGTGGCATACTCACTAGGGTAGTGAGTAGATACCAATCTGATCCAGGGGAGAATCACTGGAAAGCTATTAAAATCATCTTGAAGTATTTAAGAAATACTAAGGACCAGTGGCTTGTTTATGGTGAATCAGACTTGAGACTTATAGGGTTTACAGACTCTAGTTTTCAGTCTGATCATGATGACAGCAAGAGTGTGTCGGGATTTATTTTTACCCTTAATGGTGGGACTGTCTGCTGGAAAAGTTTCAAGCAGCACACTGTGGCTGATTCAGTTTGCGAGGCGGAGTATGTCGCTGTATCAGATGCTGCCAAAGAAGCGATGTGGCTGAGGAAATTCATCACCGAGCTCGGAGTAGCACCCTCCCTTGTTGGTCCAGTTCTGCTCTACTATGACATCTCTGGAGCCATTGCTCAGGCGAAGGAACCAAAGGCACACCAGCGGACGAAGCATATTTTGCACCGCTACCATCTCATCCAAAAAATTATGGATCGAGGAGAGTCGACCTTCAGAAGATCGACGGGAAGGAGAATCTGACCGACCCATTCACTAAAGCCATTGCGGTGAAGGAGTTCGACGACTTCAAGTCGAAGATGGATATTAGATACTGCACCGATTGTTTTAGGCCAAGTGGGAGATTGTTGGGAATAGTATCCCAAAGCCAATCGTCAGCCTGTTGACAGTTATGCTCTTTGTTATATTAGTATATAAATTATAAATAAATAAAAGTTATTTTGATATTTTTCATCATAAATTTTTCATCTTCTAATGAACTCCTGTGTTGTGGTGAAGTCCTTAGGACTATTTAGACTCGACGAAGGAGGATTTGTCATTTCGTCCTTAAACATGTTCGCGATCAAATGATACGTTGTTACCAAGGATGACAATGTTTATCAAGCATAGGTCGTTGTGTGCCATATGGGTTGGTTGTCCTCTTAACCAAGGAGTATGGAGATACTGGTATGGCATACAGGTGAGATGTAAGGGTACATCTGCACTGAACGTGACTGACTCCAGAGCTATTTTTGCTGTCAAGATTTGCTCCGATGGGATATGGGTATAACTGTCCCTCCGACCTGAGACCGTCACGGTGACTTGCAAGCAACTCACTGTACTTAGGCACTAGACTACCTGAATTTCTAATTCAATGACGAAAGGCTACTGGGTGTAGTCAAGTACTTGACTTGTCGGTACGTGTGTCAAGATGGAATTGACCACTCCAGTTCAGGAGCTGTGTACAGTCGTATTTCAATTTAGCAAAACCTTGGCCAGGGTAGGCCTAGTGAGGAGTCACAAGACTTTTTGAGTTGAGTACGATTCGGATGATCTAATCAAGGTTGACAGTTTAACCCTGAGTCGTCCTAAACACAGAGGTCAAAAGGGATGAATTATACAGTAACCATATTCATGTAGGTTTTGAGTGTTGCGATTGTGACTATTCGACATATCCAGACATCGGGTACCATTGCTAGATGCTCACTTCGATTAGTACAGGAATTGGTTCCTGTGCTACCGGCTTAGGTTCGAACCTGTGGGGTCACACACATTAGAGGTTCCTATCTGATCTGATGGCTGATGAAGAGTCCTAATGCTCATAGACTATGAGTCCTACATGTCTAAAACTATGTGATCGAGAATCAAGATTCTCTGATCATGAGTCCCACACATTTTGGGTACCGGGATCAAGAGTCCCTCTGGTTTGGGACTCTTCGATCAAGGTTTCATATCGATGGACTTTGATACCCGATTGCCCATCGAATTTGGATTCAATATTTATGAGAGGTTTAATTAGTGATTTGATTGCTAATTAACTCAATTTAATTGAGTAATTATTTTTGGATCAAGTCCAACTGAATTGGATTCAGTTGGGTTTGACCCGATTAGGTTAAGTGTTGACCTAATCATCGAAGTGGTTTGGTCCCTGATTTGATCAGGGGTTGGGCTTAGTCAATTCTTGATTTGATTAGAATTTTATTGAGTCTAATTAAGCTTAATTAAGTTAGGTTTAATTTAGTCTAATTGTGCTTAACTTATTTTAATTAGGTTGGCTCAATTAGGTTCAAACCACCTTGACTTTTCTCCTTGCACCACCTCACTTCTTCAGCGCCCATTTGAATTCACGAGAAGCAACTTGTCATGCATTTTCTCCCACACAGAAGGCATCTCACGCCCACTATTATGCACCAATTTTTGGATAAACTTGATTTGTTATCCATTCAAATTCAAAGGGTGTTTGAATTTGAATGGATAACTTATCCCTTGCGCCTTCTTGCTTATCCATCTTGTGCGCCACTTATCATACACGAGAAAAAGTTTCTCATGAAATATTTCCATGCACAAAGAAGCCACCCCCTTCTCTTCTCATGCCCAGAGTGGATAGGGATGAGTTGGTTTGCATTTGAATTCAAATTCGATTTGAATTCAACTGTGCAACCACTTATCTTTATCCACTCACACGGATAAGACACGTCTTGGACTGTTTTAAAAGAGAAAGAGATGTGGGGAGTCCATAGAATTTTTCTGAGAGAAAGAAAGGGCCATGAGGAAGCTTTTTGTGTGAGGTGAAGGTCCAAAACCTTTCGAGAGAAAAGAAAAAAAAAATGGGTGCAGAGTTTTCTTGTGTACCCTAGGGTTTTGGCTTAGGGTTTGGGAAGTGAGAACGTGAGCTACGAGTGTCGTGAGCCCACCAAACTTCAGGAAGAGCATCATCAACCTCTCTACCACCTTTGCTGATGATCCAAAATATTTGAGGAGTTGGTAGACATCGATCAAAGGAGTTCGATCAACATCGGCCATCAAAAAGGTGCAGTCACGAACTAGTATTTATGAGGAGCCAATCAGATCCGGAGCTTCGTGTGGATGATCCACAGATGCCAGACATACTGTGTGCTGTATTGTGATGATCAGACTCTCTCGATGATGATCAGATTACAGCGATCGACTACCCACACAAGGTATTGTGTTCTGAACACATAACAGTAAATTATTTACTGTTCAAAATTTGAATTTCAAATTTAAATGTATGCATGCTGTATATCATATTTAGATCCTAGTATAGGATAAATATATATTAATTAATTAGATTAATTAATAATTTTCACTGTAAAATAGTGATTTTGAAAAAGTTTTAAAATTACCATTTTACCCCTACACTAAAATTCACTTCACCGGGCACCTCCAGATCTTAAGATGTGAAAGTATTGGCTTACGCCCTGTCCATATCTCATATGGAGTCTTAATTACAAACTTACTTGGAATCCTATTTAATAGATAACAGGCCGATTCGAGTGCATATCCCCAGAAGGATATCGGCATGCTGGCAAAACCCATCATGGATCGGACCATGTCTAATAGAGTCCGATTTCTCCTTTCAGACACACCATTATGTTGTGGTATTCCTGGAGGAGTCCATTGGGAAAGAATCCCATTCTCTCCTAGGTATGTGAGAAACTCACCAGAAAGGTATTTTCCTCCTCGGTCAGACGAAGAGTTTTAATACTCTTCCCAGTTTATTTTTCTACTTCACTTCGGAATCATTTTAACATTTCAAATAAATCCAACTTATATTTCATCAGATAGACATATCCATATCTGGATAGATCATCTGTGAAAGTGGTGAAGTAGAAATATCCACCTCTAGCACTTGTGCTCATGGACCCGCATACATCAGTATGTACTAGGCCCAAGAGCTCAGTAGCTATCTCACCTTTTTCAGTAAAAGGTAACTTGGTCATTTTACCAAGAAGACAAAACTCACGGATTGGAACTAATTCACAATCACTGACTTCGAGGATTTTCTCTTGAGTCAACTTGTTTATTCTATTCTTATTTATATGACCTAGCCTATAGTGCCATAAGTAGATATCTGACACACTATCTATTCTAGGGTGGTAGAATAGACTATGTTAACAGATTGTGATAATATATACACACCATTGTTCAAATATCTATAAAAAATAGTAACATAATTCATAATGATATTACAAACTTATTTCTTTATTAAAATTTCATAATCATTTTTGGCCAGAAGGTCTACAGAAATAATGTTTAAAAAAAAATTAGGATAGAAATGATAATCATTAAGAACAATGATATGGGACTCAAATATAAGTTTCAAGATTTCTAATGCTAGAACTGAAACTGATCTTCCATCTCCAATGTTCAGGAACTCTCGCCTTACTCGAATCTCCTACAGACTGCAATCCCTACAACGAATTGCAAATATGATAAGGGCTACCGATATCCAATACCCAATCAGTTATATCACAAATAAAGAAATTACAAGGAGTTATCATATAAATATCTTGCCTAGCAACAGCTTTCTGCTTTCACTGCCTGTTCGGGTCTAGGGAGGCAATGTACTGCAGATAGTTCTTCTTCCAATGCCCCCGCTTCTTGCAAAAGAAGCATTCAGCTTAACTCTTATCAGGCTTGATCTTTTTGGTCTGGGCCTACACTGATGTCCCAGCCTGAACTTGCACCTTCTTCACTTTCTTCTTCTTATTCTTCTTCCCTTTCTTAAAGGGTCGAGAACCAGAAGATGAACCTCCCACTAAGTTCACTGACGTCTTGTGGAGTTGGTGATCCTTCTCAAAGTTCTGAAGCAACCCCAGTAACCTGTGGTAGTTTACTTCAGGCTTTGTCATTCTATAATGAGTGAGGAATGGGAGATAAGACTTGGGCAACGAGTTGAGTATTGCATCTTTCCCAAGCTGCTCATGCAAGAAAAAGTCGAGTTTGCTCAAACACTCCATCAGCTCGATCATGTACAATACATGATCAGTGACAGAGGCACCATCCCATATTTTGACGTTGAAGATGGCATAACTAGTCTTGTGCTTCTCCACGTCATCGGGTGTGCCAAAGGCATCCTCCAACACTTGAAGCATGTCCTTTGGCTGAGCCATCTCAAATTTATGACTGAACTTATCGCTAATGGTAGCCAGCATGATGCAGCACACCATGGTCCGATCACTGAGCCACTTCTGGTAAGTATCTCTGACTATTCTGTTAGATGTGTACCCTAGATGCCAGATCGGCTGACACATTCCTGTACAGATCTAAGGACAAATTTATAATTTTGACTATAAATGAATAAAAGGGTTATTCTTCTATCACATTGTATACATTGTGTCTGTGATACATCCTTTGAGTTAGTAGAAATGTTAATTTATATTTTCAAGAGTTAAAATTTAAGACATGAATTTACATAACTAACTCATAAACAACTCCTGACCATCACGAGGATGGTGATAGATCCGGAAGGTTGGTGTACGATTGCTTCCTTAGGGTAGATGTATCTTGAGTCTACAGTGTGAAGATACCAGAGTAAGAGTACAGGTATTCGTTGAGAATAAGAGTACTGAACGTGACCACCTCGAGCAGTCATAAGGAAGTCTACCTTCTCGTCGATGACTAGCTCGATGCTGCAGTTGTGTGTCTAGTTCATTGACCTGAGGTGCATCGATAGTTCACCTTGAGTGTGTTATAGTTTGACTACACCATAACTCGGTCTCCTAGCCATTCAAAATCCTGGGGTGTATGTTGGCTGTAGCATATTCATTGTAGGAACTAGGTCGCACCAAGATGGGATCTATCAACCTCGGTAGATGAGAGGAGTAGTCCTATGATAATTGAAAGATTGAGTCCTTAAGCCCATGGCCATGGAAAAGTAAAATAATGAAAAAGAGTTTTCCATTGGGGTTTCACATCGGACTTGAATCGATCAATTAACTCATATGATTGATGTTGGGTTTGACGAGTTTACCTTAACCCTAATTCAGTCGGGACTCATGATAGAGGAACTCAATCACATAGGTAGCTACACCGAGAGGTTCATCTTCAGTTCTGATGGGTTGCCACCATATACTGTTAGGTGTCACTGGTGGATTTTAGGAGCAATTAAAATAATATTGATGATCGATCATTCTAATTGTCTGAATCAGAAGAGTTCTAGTCCATCGAAAGGAGTTTCGATGATATCGATGATGAGATCACAACATGTCTCATTACCATATGAAATTGAACCTAACTGGGTCACTCAAACAAGGGTTAGGGTCTGGATGTCATCAATTGGGCTAACCCAATTGATTTGGATTAGATCCAATTAGGTTCAAGGAAATCGTGCTAGCACTCGATTGAGCCTAACTTTCTCCTCGTGTAATCTTTTCTGTCTCTACTGAGCCAAATATGATTTGACTCATCCAGAGAACTTTTAAAAGGTTTCTCTCAATCTAAATGAAGCTTGTTCAGCTCAAAAAAGGCTTGTCTTAATTCATGAGATGAATTTAAGACAACACCTTCTAATTCCTAGCACCTACCAAATTTATTTTAGGATATCTGTCAAATGTTGACATATGGGTCTTAAACTGAAGAAAGCTCATTGGAGGATTTTTGTGAAGTGTCCACATGCCAAAACCCAATTGAATTGGGTGCCATAATCAGATTATGGCATGAGCCCAATTGGATTTAAGTGGGCGCCCCAAATGGATAAGAACCAAAGAGTCCTGATAAACATGGACTCTTTGGTGCCACCTTGATTGAGCTTATCCAATGTTGGTGCCAACTTAGGAGAGAGGGAGAGGTTCCTATCTGATGTGATCAGATGACATCACTCCACCAATCAAAATTTTTTCAAAATTTATTGAAATTTTTTGATTGGTTGAATGATGTGGCACTGCACAGCATACAGGGTTTATATAAACCCTACTACACCTAGGATTTCATGAAAGAAATTATTTTATGCACAAAACTCAATAGCTGCTGCTCCCTCCCCTCTTCTCTATGTCCTCCCTACTCTCCTTCCTCCCCTCTTCACGTCCAAAGAGTTGGACATCCATCTGGCAAAGATCCAAGGCATGGTGATGCCTGGAACAGAAGGCTGCAGGACTTCTTCGATAGGCTGCTGCTCCAACTTCAGGAAGACTTTTGAAGATCTTCCTAATCAGATTTAGATCTAATTTTTAGAGCATAGATTCATGAGGAGATGATATTCTAGATCCTACCTAAGTGAATATCGGTAGAGGCCAGGCACTTGCGTGGCTACATCAGAACCTCGGGCTGTGCAAAGATCATCTACAAGGTAATCAGATTATCCTTGAGGTACTTCTTCCTTCATCATAGTTTTAGATTTAATTTTAGATTTTAAATATCAGATAATAAAATTAGATCTAGATAATTAAATCTAAAATATATAGGATAAATTTTTTTAAAATTATTCCACCCCAGATTTGATGAAATCTGAAAGATCCTACGAGGAAAAGTGGTTTTCCTCCTTTAAGTGGTATCAAAGCCAGATTTTTGGCTCTATTTCAGATCTAATTTAGATCTAATTTTAATTTTAATTTATTTGATATTTAATAATTTTAGATATTACATCAGATATGATAGAATCTAAAATCAAAATATTTAAAATTAAATCTAAGAAGATCTAACATGCATAAGATGCATGACTAGACTAGGATTAGTTGAATCCATGAATGGTCTTAAGTTTTATATTTTAATGAGATTAAAATATGAATTAAATATAATATATTCTTTGTTTTTTGATATTATAAGTATTTTAATTAGATCAAAAAATAGAAAATAAAATTTTAGTTTTTTCACAAAATTGATCTGCTGCATGCCTAGACTAGTTGTAGAATTGTTCTAGTAACTTGTCTAGAATAGATTTAATTTTGAATAGTTCAATTTAAATTTTATTTTTTAGATATTACATGTGATGTATCAGATCTGAAAGTATGTTAATTAGATTAATTTTTGATACATGAGATGTATGCAAAGCATGTATTAGTTAGATCTTAAATTGTATATGTGATATGTTTATTTAGATCTAACTAGTTTTGTAGTTAAATTTATATTTCTGATTAAGGTGTTCCTCATGGCCGTCCGATCATAAGAACAAAGTAGGATTTTAAGACCTTCTCTTTCCATTCAATGGGGTATCCATATGATGTGTAGGGGTGCCGCACGTTCATCCTTAATCAGAAATCAAAACTTACTTTTCTGCAAAATCCTAGATCCTGAAACCCTAGGATTTATTTTACATGCTTTGTTTATGAACCCAAATTTAATTAATGAATTAAGCTTATGAAATTAAGTTAGGTCTAAAATTGAGAATTTCAGATCTAAGATATTTTCATAAAATTAGGTTCAGGCTTGGGTAGCTCAATTAGGTCTAGCGGTTGATCAAATTGAATCAAGAGTTGGTTAGGTGGGATCATGAAAGCTAATAATTGACCAGCCTAATAAGATTAAGTCTGGGTCAAGGTCGAATCATATTTAGATGTGACCCGATCAAGTTAAGACCTAATTTGGCTCAGTGGTTAGAGCCTGGATTGTAGGCTAACCCAATTAGTTTTGATTCGATAATTTGGTGTCTAAGGTAAGTTGGGCAGATGCGACCGACTGATTTTTAATTGGGAGCTACTCGACTCGAATGCATTCTTATCGAGTTAATGGCATATCCCTTCCACCGGTCTCACTTACCTGGCCATATGTGTCGACTCAGTTTTGATTAGAGGTGGCTAACAATTCGAGCTAACCCATGCCACTAGGTTAGTCATAATTGTTATGACTATGTCAAGTCAAGTTTAATGAGACCTAAATTAAATCTTCCTAAGAAAATATTAAGTCTAGGTCTTCCATCATTGTGGATGTGCGAGCCCTTTCCGGAGTTGATTGTTCTCGGCTGGTTACAGTGGCTCAGTTGCACCGAAAAGATGCAACAATGTCCATTAGGCATTGGATGCTATGGATTAGAGGATGGGTTGGGCTCAATATTCGAATACGATGAGGGACCCAATCAGGAATCTAGTTTGTGCAAATGGTGTGTTTGACTTAACTAAAGATTGGTGCAATATCCCGGACATGGTGAGCTTCATGAATTAGAGATCAAGTTTTGGGTGCACCATGATTAGAGAATCATTAGATAAGAGTTGTCCACTCATTGGTTGACCCATCATCAATAACTGTTAGGTGAGGTGATGAGCCAGTCAGTGAGACCGCACCACCCACTAGAAATCACTGATCACGGAGATTTTTACATCTCTACCAAGGGAGTGTAGGGATTTGAAAAAATAGTGAGAGCCTAATTTATTTAAAAATAAAATCTTTAAATAAATTGGTTAAGCCTGATTACAAAATCTAACTAGAAATTTTGACTCTCTACAGGAAATATGTCTACCTCAAACCCCCTGATCAAAATTCTAGACACCCATAGACTGACTGGACCCAATTTCAAGGATTGGTTGAGGAACTACAGAATTATTCTAGGTTTCAAAAAATTGACTCATGTCTTGGACCAGGACCCACCTGCCATACCAGCACATCCGACTGCTGAACAGAGAGCGTCTCTGAAAAAGTGGATGGATGATGATAACAAAGCAAGGTACTATATGTTGGGTGCAATGTTTGATGACTTGCAACACCAACATGAGAATATTTTGACTATCTGCCAAATGTTGGCTCACCTGCAAGAGTTGTTTGGTGAACAGAGTCACGCGGCCAAGTATCAAGTCTGTCAAAGACTTTTTAAGGCTAAGATGCTGATGGGCAGTCAGTCCAAGATCATTGTTTGACAATGATCAAGGATCTTGAGGAGCTTGAGAAGCTCAGTATCATCTTAGACAAGGATTTTCATATTGATGTGATCCTTCAGTCCTTGTCCGATGCATATGGTCAGTTCATCATGAACTTTCATATGCATAAGATGCAGTGTACCTTGGCCGAGTTAATGAACATGCTGGTTACAGCTGAGCTTTCTATGAAGGGTTCTAAAGGCTCAGTTCTTACTGTGGAGAGACTTCTCTCAAGAGAAAGTCTTTTGGAAAGAAAAAGAAGTCTGCGAAGAAGCAGAAGGTGGATGGTAAGAAGAAGAAGACAGAATCGAAGAAGAAGGCTGCTGATAAAGAAAATATTTCCACTGCCAATCAGACGGCCATTGAAAGTGGAACTGTCCTCAGTACCTGGCCACCTGAAGAACAAGAAGAATGGTCCTTCTGGAGGTATGCTCATTTTAGAATCTAACCTTACGATTTCTTCTACATCCATTGGGTGCTTGACTCCAGTTCTAGTGCTCATTTGTGCACTTCTATGCAGAGTCTTGAGGAGAGCAGGAGGCTGAGGGATGGAGAGATGATCCTACGCATCGAGATGGAGCAAGAGTTGCTGCTGTGGCCATGAAAACCTATCCTCTGCGATTACCGTTAGGATTAGATTTATTTCTTAGAGATTGTTATTATGTGCCTGCAGCAAGCAGGAATTTGATTTCTGTTTCATATTTAGCACAAGAAGGCTATGTGATTAGCTTTCATAAGGATTATTGTAATATTTTTTATAAAATAATAAAGTTACAGATAGTTTTCTTATTAACAGTCTCTATCAGCTACATATTGATGTATCTGTATTTAATATTGAGCAAAATGTGAATGCCATAGGAATTAAAAGGCCTAGAGATAGTCTAAATGATAGATATCTGTGGTACCTAAGGCTAGGTCATATAGCGGAAGACAGGGTTAACAAATTGGAGAAATTTGGGCTATTGAGTCCGTTGACTGCCAAGTCATATCCAGTTTGTGAATCATGCCTTCAAGGCAAAATGACCAAGCTTCTTTTGTGGGATATGGGGAAAGGGCCACAGACCTACTTGCCCTAGTACATATGGATGTGTGCGGCCCATTTGATGTGCCGGCTAGAGGCAACTATGTCTACTTCATTATCTTTACGATGATATGTCTAGGTACGGGTATGTGTTTCTAATGAAACACAAGTCTGAAGCTTTTGAAAAGTTTAAAGAATTCAGATATGAGGTAGAAAAATAAACAGGAAAGTCCATTAAGGTTCTTCGATCAGATCGAGGAGGTGAATACCTTAGTCGGAGTTCCTAGACTATCTTAAGGATAATGGTATAGTCTCTTAATGGACTCCACCTGGAATGCCTCAACTCAACGGAGTTTCAGAATGGAGAAATCGGACCCTATTAGATCTGGTCCGTTCCATGATGAGCTTCACGGACCTCCCTGAATTTCTTTGGGAATATTGTCTCATGACAGCAATTTATGTATTGAATAGGGTTCCTTCTAAAATCGTTCCTACCACACCGTATGAGATATGGATGGTAAGAAGCCAAGTCTGAATCATCTCAGAATTTGAGGTTGTCCGGCTCATATCAAGAGATAGCAGGTGGACAAGTTAGAGTTCAGATCTTTTAGAGCTCAGTTCATAGGATATCCTAAATAGTCATTAGGATACTATTTTTATATTCTAGAAGACCACAATATGATTGTGAGTCGAAATGCTATTTTTTTTGAAAAATAGTTTATTCAAGATGGTGGCATCGGAAAAATAATTAAGCTCAAGGAGAATGTCTCCCAAGAGCAATGAGCTAAAGAACCTGAGGAATCTAATCAATCAAAACCAATCCTAACACAACCTCTTCCACCTCATAGATCGACTAGGGTTTTCCATCCTCCTGAAAGGTACTTAGGTACCATACAAGAGATGTAGAGAAATATTCCTCATGGGAAATAGGGTTCATGGTGATGATCCCAAGACCTATGACGAGGCGATATCAGATATCGACTCCGAGAAATGGTTAGAGGCAATGAGATCAAAAATTGACTCAATGCACTCAAACCAAGTCTGGATCTTGTAGATCCACCTGAAGGTATTGTACCTATTGGGTGTAAATGGATCTTCAAGAGAAAGATAGGTGCAGATGGGAATGTGGAGACATTCAAGGCTAGACTCGTAGCGAAAGGTTATAGTCAGCGTGAAGGCATTGACTATCAGGATACCTTCTCGCCATAGCCATGCTAAAATCATCCGCAAATTACTTGCTGTTGCAGCCTATTTTGATTATGAAATATGGCAGATGGACGTGAAAATGGCGTTCTTAAATGGATATCTTAAGGAAGATATCTATATGGAACAGCCGTTTGGTTTTACATCCAGTCATGATGATTACAGGATCTGCAAGCTGCAAAGGTCCATTTATGGACTTAAGCAAGCATCTCGGAGTTGGAATACTCATTTCAATGATGTGATCAAAATATTTGATTTATCAAGAATGAGAGGAACCATGTGTGTTCAAAAAGATCAGTGGGAGCACAGTTGTCATCTTCGTATTGTACGTAGATGACATCCTCCTAATTGAGAATGACATTCTCATGTTGACCTCAGTCAAAGTATGATTGTCTAAGGAGTTCTCTATGAAAGATCTAGGAGAGGCATACTTTATACTGGGTGTTAAGGTCTATAGAGATAGACCAAATAGGATGCTCGTGAAGTGAAATTCAGTGTAGGGGTAAAATGGTAATTTTAAAACTTTTTCAAAATTATGATTTTATAGTGAAAAATATTAATTAATCTAATTAATTAACATGTATTTATCCTACACTAGAATCTAAATATGATATACAGCATGCATGCATTTAAATTTGAAATTCGAATTTGAACAGTAAACACTTTACTATAATGTGTTCAGAATACAATACCTTTGTGCGGGTAGTAGATCACCGCAAACTGATCATCATCGGGAGAGTCTAATCATCATGATACAGCCACACAATATGTTTGGCCTCTGCGGATCATCCACATGAGGCTCTCGATTTGATCGGCTCCTCACGGGTGCTAGCTCGTTGTAGAGCCCTTTCGACGGTCGATGCTGATCGAACTCCTTCGATCAATATCTGTCGATTCTTTGGATGCTTTGAATCATCAGCAGACATGATTGAGAGGATGTTGAAGATTTTTTTAAAATTTGGTGGGCTCACGACACTCGTAGCTCACCTTCTCACTTCCCGAACCCCAGGCTGAAACCCTAGGGAACACACTGAAAACCCTGCACCCAATTTTCTTTCTTTTCTTTCTTTTTCTCTCGGAAGTTTTAGACTTTTCACTCACACACAAGAGTTCCTCACACCCCACTTTCTCTCTCAAAATTTTTCTACACACGCCCCACCTCTCTATCTCTTTTAAAATAGTTCAAAATTTATCTTATCCGTGTGAGAGGATAAAGACAAGTGGTTACATATTTGAATTCAAATCAAATTTGAATTCAAACGAAAACTAACTCATCCCTATCCACTTGGGTGTGAGAAGAGAAGGGGCATGGCTTCATTGTGCATGAACTATTTTCATGAGAAATATTTTCTCGTGTAAAATATGGGGTGCTAAAGAAGATAAGGATATAGCGCAAGGATTGGTTGCTCATTCAAATTCAAACTTTCTTTTGAATTTGAATGACCAACCAATCATCCTTATCCACCATAAGGCGCACAAAAGTGGGGCATGGGAAGGCCTTTGCGTGAGGAAAAATTCACAAGAATTTCCTTCTTGTGAATTCAAATGAGCGCAAATATGTGAGGTGGCGCAGGGAATTAAATTCAAAAGATGGTTTCATCCAAATTGAACCAACCTAATCAAAATAGGTTAAGCACAATTAGACTAAGTTAAACCCAACTTAATTAGGCTTAATTAAGCTCAATAAAATCTTAATCAAATCAAGAATTGACTAAGCCCAACCCCTGATCAAATCAGGGACCAAATCATCTCGATGATTAGGTCAACTCTTAACCTTATCGGGTCAAATCCAACTGAATCCAATTCAATTGGACTTGATCCAAAACTAATTACTCAATCAAATTGAGTTAATTAGTGATCAAATCACTAATTAAATCTCTCATAAATAATGAGTCCAAATCTGATGGGCAATCAAGCATCAAAGTTCATCAATATGAAACCTTGATCGAAGATTCCCAAACCAGTGGGACTCTTGACCCCGGTACCCAAAATGTGTGGGACTCATGATCAGAGAATCCTAATTCTTGATCACAGAGTCTCAAACATTAGGACTCATAGTCCATGAATATTAAGACTCTTCATCAGCCATCAGATCAGATAGGAACCTCTGATGTGTGTGACCCCGCAGGTTCGAACCTAAGCTGGTAGCACAGGAACCAATTCCTGTACTAATCGAAGTGACCATCTAGCAATGGTACCCAATATTCGGATAGCTCGAATAGTCACAATCGCAACACTCAAAACCTACATGAATATGGTTAATGTATAATTCATCCCTTTTGACCCCTATGTTTAGGATGACTCAGGGTTAAACTGTCAACCCTGATTAGATCATCCGAGTCATGTTCAACTCAAACAGTCCTGTGACTCCTCACTAAGACTACCCTGGCCAAGGTTTTGCTAAATTGAAACACGACTATACACAGCTCCTGAACTGGAGTGGTCAATCCCATCTTGACACACACACCGACAAGTCAAGTACTTGACTACACCCAGCAGCCTTCCGTCACTGAATTAGAAATTCAGGTAGTCCAGTGCCTAAGTGCAGTGAGTTGCTTGCAAGTCACCGTGGCGGTCTCAGGTTAGAGGAACATTTATACCCATATCCCATCGGAGCAAATCTTGACAGCAAAAATAGCTCCAGAGTTGGTCACGTTCAGTGCAGATGTACCCTTACATCTCACTTGTATGCCATACCAGTGTCTCCACACTCCTTGGTTAAGAGGACAACCAACCTATATGACACACAATGACCTATGCTTGATAAACATTGTTGCCCTCGGTAACAACGTATCATTTGATCACAAACAGGTTTAAGGACTAAACGACAAATCCTCCTTTGTCGAGTCTAAATAGTCCTAAGGACTTCACCACAACACAGGAGTTCATTAGAAGATGACAATTTATGATGAAAAATACCAAAATAACTTTTATTTATTTATGATTTATGTACTAATACAACAAAGAGCACAACCGTCAACAGGCTGACGATTGACTTTGGGAACTATTCCCAACAATCTCCCACTTGGCCTAAAGCCAATCGGTGCAGTATCTAATACCCATCTTTGACTTGAAGTCGTCGAACTCCTTCACCACAATGGCTTTAGTGAATGGGTCGATCAGGTTCTCCTTTCTGTCAATCTTCTGAAGGTCGACGTCACCTCGATCCATGATTTTTCGGATGAGATAGTAGCACGCAAAATATGCTTCGTCCGCAGGTGTGCCTTCGGTTCCTTCGCCTGAGCAATGGCTCCAGAGCTATCACAGTAGAGCAGAACTGGACCAACAAGGGAGGGTGCTACTCCGAGCTCGATAATAAATTTTTCAGCCACATCACTTCTTTGGCAGCATCTGATGCAGCGACATACTCTGTCTCGCAAACTGAATCAGCCACTGTGTGCTGCTTGGAACTCTTCCAGCAGATAGCCCCACCATTAAGGGTAAAAATAAATCCCGACACACTCTTGCTATCATCGTGATCAGACTGGAAACTAGAGTCTGTAAACCCTATAAGTCTCAAGTCTGATTCACCATAAACAAGCCACTGGTCCTTAGTATTTCTTAAATACTTCAGGATGGTTTTAACAACCTTCCAGTGATTCTCCCCTGATCAGATTGGTATCTACTCACTATCCCTAGTGAGTATGCCACATCTGATCGTGTACATGTCATAGCGTACATAATAGATCCCACTGTCGAAGCATATGAAATTCTATCCATATGCTCTCTCTCTTGAGGTGTTGTTGGACAATCCCTCTTCGAGAGAGAAATTCCATGGCCTATCGATAGATAGCCTTTCTTAGAATTCTCCATACTGAACCTTTTCAGCATAGTATCAATGTACGTGGACTGGGATAAGCCAAGCAAACTTTTAGATCTATCCTTATAGATCCTCATCCCTAGGATGTAGAAAGCTTCTCTCAGATCCTTCATGGAGAATTGTGACGACAGCAAATCTTTATTCCCTGTAATGCAGGGATATCATTCCTGATTAAGAGAATGTCATCCACATACAATATAAGAAATACTACTACTGGACCATTAGCCCACTTATAAATGCATGGCTCTTCTTCATTCTTAATGAAGCCATACATCTTGATTGTCCTATCAAAACGTATGTTCCAACTCCAAGATGCCTGCTTAAGTCCATAAATGGACCTCTGTAGCCTGCACACCTTAGACTCATCTGTGGATGTGAATCCTTCAGGTTGTATCATATACACCTCTTTGTCTAGCTCTCCATTTAGAAAGCTATCTTCACATCCATCTGCCAGATTTCATAGTCCAGATGGGAAGCTATCGCAAGCATAATCCGAATGGATTTGAGCATTATCACCAGAGAAAATGTCTCGTCATAGTCTATACCATAACATTGACGATATCCCTTGGCAACCAGACGGGCTTTATAGGTTTCCACCTTTCCGTCTGTGCCCCTCTTCCTCTTAAAGACCCATTTACACCCTATGGGTTTTACTCCTTCGGGTGGGTCAACCAATGTCCACACATCGTTGACCTTCATGGACTCCATTTCAGATTTCATGGCCTCTAGCCATTTCTCAGAGTCAGATCTCTGCATTGCATCCATGTAGGTGATCGAATCCTCATCGTTTTCATTAAGTTTGATAGGATCTCCATCCCGGATCAAGAAACCATAGTATCTGTCCGGTTGACGTGGTACTCTACCAGATCACCTCAAGGGTGCAGGAATAATGGGCTTCGGATCTGATCTAATCAAATCTGGTTCAGGTTCAGCTACTTGTGTCAATTTTTCCACCTGTCGAACTTCCTCAAGTTCGACCTTAGAGGCAACAGTCCCTTCACTAAGAAACTTCTTTTCAAAAAAGATTGCCTTAAGGCTGACAAACACTTTTTGCTCATCAGCTAGGTAGAAATAATACCCTTTGGTCTCTTTTGGGTACCCTATAAAATTATACTTGTTAGACCTAGGTCCAAGCTTGTCGTAATTAAATATTTAACATAAGCCAGACACCCACAAACCCTAAGGTGCGAGACTACTGGCTTACGTCCTATCCATAACTCATACGGTGTTTTGGTTACAGACTTACTCAGAACCCTATTTAGAAGGTAACAAGCTGATTCGAGCGCATATCCCCAGAGGGAGATCGGTAGACCAGCAAACCCCATCATGGATCGGACCATGTCTAACAAGGTCCGATTCCTCCTTTCAGACACACCATTATGCTGTGGTGTTTCAGGAGGAGTCCACTGAGAGAGAATCTCATTCTCCCCTAAATATGTCAAAAACTCATTGAAAAGATATTCACCTCCTCGATCAGATCGAAGAGTTTTAATACACTTTTCAGTTTATTTTTCTACCTCATTTCGAATAGTTTGAACATTTCAAACCACTCCGACTTATGCTTCATTAAGTAGACATACCCATATCTTGATAGGTCGTCTGTGAAGGTTATAAGTAGAAATATCCACCTCTTGCACTTAAGATCATGGATCTACATACATCAGAATGTACCAGACCCAAGAGTTCACTGGCTTACTCACCTTTTCCAGTAAAAGGTGACTTGGTCATCTTTCCAAGAAGACAGGACTCACAAGTTGGAAGTGATTCACAATCACCAACTTCAAGAATTCCTTCTTGAGCCAACCTGTTTATCCTATTCTTATTGATATGACCTAGCCTACAGTGCCAAAGGTAGACATCTGACACATTATCTATTCTAGGGTGTTACCAGAGGTTTGAACCACATTAACAGGTTGTGATAGTAAGTAAATTCCATTATTTAGTTGTCCAACAAACATTATAACACTATTCAAAATGATATTACAAATATTTCTTTTTATTAAAAATTGATAACCGTACATGGCCAAAAGGCCTACAAAAATAATATTTAATAAAAAGCTTGGACAATAATAACATTCACTCAGAATTATATTATGAGAATTGATTACAAGGTTCATGATTCTTAAAGCTAGAACTGGAACTTTGCTTCCATCTCCAACGTTCAGGAACCTCTCACCATCATCAAATCTCCTACTGACCTGCAGACCCTGCATCGAATTACAAATATGATAAGGACTTTCGTGTGGGGAAATTCAGTGTAGGGGTAAAATGGTAATTTTAAAACTTTTTCAAAATCATGATTTTATAGTGGAAAAATATTAATTAATCTAATAAATTAACATAAATTTACCCTACACTAAGATCTAAATATGATATATAGCATGCATGTATTTAAATTTAAAATTCAAATTTGAACAATAAACACTTTATTGTAATATGTTCAGAATACAATACCTTTGTGCGGGTAGTAGATCGCCATAATCTGATCACCATCGGGAGAGTCTGATCATTGTGACACAGCCACACAGCGTGTCTGGCCTCTGTAGATCATCCACATGAAGCACCCGATCTGATCGACTCCTCACTAGTGCTAGCTCGTTGTAGAGCCCTTTTGACGGTCGATGCTGATCGAACTCCTTCGATCGATGTCTGTCAATTCTTTGAACACTCTGGATCATCAACAGACGTGCTTGAGAGGATGTTGAAGATCTTCCTGAGATTTTGTGAGCTCACGACACTCATAGCTCACTTTCTCATTTCTCGAACCCTAGGCTAAAACTCTAGGAAACTCACCGAAAACCTTGCACCCACTTTTCTTTCTTTTCTTTCTTTTTCTCTTGGAAGGATATGGACTTCCTTCTCATGCACAAGACTTCTCACACCCCAAAATTTTTCTCCAAAAAATCTTCTTCTTGCACGCCCCACTCTTCTCCTCCTTTTATAACAACATCAAACGTCTTATCCAAAGGAAAGGATAAAGATGAGTAATTGCATATTTGAATTCAAATCAAATTTTGAATTCAAATAGACACCCACTCATCCCTTATCCACTAAAGACGTGAGGCATGGCTTAAAATGTGCATGGAGTGATTTCATGAAAAACCTTTTCTCATGTAATAAATGGAGCGTAAAAAAAGGGATAAGGCGCAAAGATTGATTGCCCATTCAAATTCAAACTTTATTTTGAATTTGAATGGCCAACCAATCATCCTTATCCATTCATATGGCATATTAAAGTGGGACATGGAGAGGGCTTGGTGTGAGAAAAAAATTCATGAGAAGTTCCTTCTCATGAATTCAAATGGGTGCAATGGAAGTGAGGTGGCGCATGGAGATTGGGTCAAGGTGGTTTAATTATTTAAACCAACCTAATTGAACCAAATAAGTTAGGTCCAATTAGACTAATTTAAACCCAACTTAATTAGGCTTATTAGGCTCAATAAAATTCTAATCAAATCAGAAATTGACTAAGCCCAACCCCTGATCAAATTGAGGACCAAACCATCTTGACGATTAGGTCAACTCTTAACCTAATCGGGTCAAACCCAACTGAATCCAATTCAATTGGACTTGATCCAAAAATAATTACTCAATCAAATTGGGTTAATTAGCAATCAAATTACTAATTAAACTTTTCATAAATACTGAGTCCAAATCCGATGGGCAATCAGGCATCAGAATTCATCAATATGTAACCCTGATCGAAAAGTCCCAACCAGTAGGACTCTTGACCCCGGTACCCATAATGTGTGAAACTCATGATCAGAGAATCTTGATTCTCGATCATCGAGTCCCAAATATGTAAGATTCTACATTAGCCATCAGATCAGACAGGAATCTCTAATGTGTGTGACCCCACAGGTTCGAACCTAAGCCAGTAGCACAGGAACCAATTTCTGTACTAATCGAAGTGACCATCTAGCAATGGTACCCGATGTCCGGATAGGTCGAAGAGTCACAATCGCAACACTCAGAACCTACATGAATATGGTTACTATATAATTCATCCTTTTGACCCCTGTGTTTAGGATGACTCAGGGTTAAACTGTCAACCCTGATCAGATCATCCGAATCGTGCTCAACTCAAACAGTCCTGTAACTCCTCATAAGGACTACCCTAGCCAAAATTTTGCTAAATTGAAATACAACTGTACACAGCTCCTAAACTAGAGTGGTCAATCCCATCTTGACACACGCACCAACAAGTCAAGTACTTGACTACACCCAGCAGCCTTCCGTCACTGAATTAAAAATTCAGATAGTCCAGTGCCTAAGTGCAGTGAGTTGCTTGCAAGTCACCGTGACGGTCTCAAGTCAGAGAAATATTTATACCCATATTCTATCAGAGCAAATCTTGATAGCAGAAATAGCTCCAGATGTTGGGAAATGTGTCCCAAAAAGCCAATCGTCAAGCTGTTGATGGTTGAGCAACCAAGTATTGTAATTGATTTGTTAATAAATAAAATATATTTGGCATCTTCATCATAAGCTTTCATCTTCTAATGAACTCCATTGTTATGATGAAGTCCTTAGGACTATTTAAGTTCGATAAAGAGAGGATTTATCGATTAGTCCTTAAAACTGTTCACGACCAAATGATAGGCTGTTAATAAGGACGACAGCTTCTATCGAGCATAGGTCGCTGTAGGCCATATGGGTTGGTTGTCCTCTTAACCAAGGAGTGTGGAGACACTGGTATGGCATACAGGTGAGATATAAGGGTACATCATCATGAACATGACCAACTCTAGAGTATTCTGCTGTCGAGAATATCTCTGATGGGATATAGGTATAAGTGTCCCTTAGACTTGAGATCGCCTCAGTGACTTGCAAGCAACTCACTGTACTTTGGTACTGGACTAACTAAATTTCTAATTCAGGGATGGAAGGCTTCTAGGCACAGTCAAGTACTTATGAAGTCAGAGTGTGATCGAGATGGGATTGACCACTCCAAGAGTTGGAGAAGAATGAGTCGCTATATTTCAATTTAGCAAAACCTTGGCCAGGGTAATCCATCAGATGGATTTGATATTTTGAAATACAATATGGACAACCTGATTAGAGTTGACAGTTGAACTCTGGGGTGTCCTATGATCATTTTGGTCAAGGAGATGGATTATATGAAAACTATATCTGCATGGGTTCTAAGGATGTTGTTCTACACATTCGACCTATCCGATCGTTGGGTACCATTGCTAGATGGTCACTTCGATTGGTACAGAATTTTTTTCTGTGCTACTGGCTTAGGTTCGGACCTATGAGGTCACACACATTATAGTTCATGATCTGATTGGATGGTTGATCAACGATTAAGAATCATTCTAGGGTTAAATGATCAATACGATTGACATTTAACCCAGTGCAAGTGTTGTAGGAGGATCGATTAGCAATTCGATTGCTAATTGGCTTAATTTGATTAAGTCAATGGGCTGAGATTAAGTATAATTAAATATGATTTAATTAGATTTAGTTTGGGCTTGATTGGATCAAGTCCAATTGATTTATTGGATAAGCCAAGTGCAAGGAAAAACTAGTCCTAGTTCAACTAGGACTTGGATCAATCTAATTTTTAATTTGATTAGAAAATTAAATCAGATTTAAATCTAATTTAATTTATTAAATTAGTTTTAAATTGGGTTAAGACCTATTTTAATTAGGTTGACCTAATTTTGGTTTGATTTGGTTTGGAAAACCAAATTAAATAAGTCATAAGATAGAATCCTAGTAAGACTAGGATTCCACCTTGCCCACATAAGCCTTCCCCACGCCCTCTCTCTTATTCAACACCAATCTCCACTTATTTTGTACCACAAAAGCCCTCTCCCAGATCTCTCCCATGTTCACAAAAGGTTTCCTCTCTTCTTTCTTACATGGAAGGTGGTTTGGATCAAATCAAAAAGGAATAAGTTTGGATTTCGAATTCTATGAGATAGAGTTTTAGAAATCCAAAACTCTTTCAATTTTGCACCGAATTTATCCAAATTTTTTTGAAATTTTTATGGATTTTAGGGTACACATTATACACCCTTTTCTAGTGATCCATATATGAAAATATGGAGGAGGTGCTCAAGAGTTGGGCGCCCCTTAACTTGCCATGTTTGGATAAGCCTTGACTAGGTATTTGACCTAGACAAGGACTCTATCATATCTCTTTGTATAAAATAAGTTTTTTATAAAATTTTAGAAGAAGATAGAGTTTTAGAGACCTTTGTTCCATCCAAAACTCAGAGAGAAAGACCTTTGGGTCGTGGAGATATAAAAGATGCAAGTTAGGGTGTCTAGAGAGAAAAATGTGAAGAAGAAGAGGGTCTTCTTCTAGGGTTTTTTGTTTTCATATCTTTCCTCCCTCCATCTTGAGTTCCTGAGAGCGTCTCAGATCTAAAACTCCTCCTTTTACTTTCCATCTTTGGAAGAGTCCAAATCAAGAAGAAGGAGGCACCTGATCAACCATCAAAGAAGGATCAGCGCAGTACTAGCATACTGTGCTGATTTCCTGAAGCAGGACTTCTGATTGAGATTCGTGGGCTCGTGTGGATGACTCCTAGAGACTGGATGCGTGTGCGGCTTGCAACATCATCCTTAAGCCCGGATCAATGAGGTTAGAGCATCTAACTTGCAAGGTAATAGATCTGATCTATTGTTTAATACATACATTAGATGTGGTATAGAAACATGTTATATGATCAACATGTAGTTCATGCTATATTTATATATTTTAATTTTGATTTAATGCTATATAATAATCATGTAATAGGATCTTAGATCTAGGGATTCTCTGATTTTAGAAAATAAATTTTGATTTATTTTAGTCTTCCGCTGTATGATCTTGAAAAAGTTTCAAGATCTAACCCTGAAACCCTAGATCTGGTTTCTACAATTGGTATCAGAGCCTAAGTTCTTTATTACATGATTATTTATACATGCTTAGATTATTTTTTAGATTAGATCTAATTTATAATCTGATTATTAAATCTAAAATTAAAATTTTAGATCAATTACGAACTGCAAGGTTGTCCTGCTGTAAGGTTTACCCCTTACAGTGCAAAGGTTGTCCTAGTTTGTGTAGATCTATCTTTAATCATAAATTTGTTAGATATGATCTAGATTAAATTTATAATTTATTAGATTTAAAAGGTGTTTAAATCTGAAATAAAATCTCTTTGTTAAATAATTTTTGTGCAAAGAAATTGTTTAAAGTTGAAATTGTTTCAATTACATGAACCTATTTAGATTAGATCTAAAGTAGTTTCATGTTTATTTTACTTGTATCTTGATTATGAATCAAACATGCAATATGGTTGGTAGAATCATATTGTAAAATTATTTTACCGATATGAAAATTATTTTTTGAAAAGCCAAACCCAACCCTCAGCCCAAAACTTAATTAAGAATTAAGAAGTTGTTTGATTAGGTTCTAGGATTGTGAATTGAAGAACCTAAGACACAAATCATAACACATTGGGTTAATGGGTTAGTGGGAATTAGGTCCATTAATTGGGTTAGACCTATGGTTAGATTAAAGATGGACTTAATTAGAGAATTGACTAAATCTAATCAATTGTTGTCTTAGATTAGGTCAAGGATTCTCTAGATCAATTACAATAGTTGTAGTTGGTCAAGTCCATGTCTTTAACGAGAACCAAATGGACTTGATTCTTGGCTAAGCGGTCTGGCACAAACTGTTAGGTTGATCTAATCGAAATAATTAAACCAGTTGGTGTCTAAGGTAAACCAGACCGGTGGTTTTTAATTGGAAGCTCGCTTACCTGGCCATTTCTGATGGTGTCTAAGGCAAGCTTTGGCAGACCCTCCCATGATCGAACTTACCTGGCCTCTTGGTGAAATTATGTTTTGATCGGATCACTTGACTATTCGAGCTGACCCATGTCAGCTAGGTAAATCGGTGTGACTGATTTAGGTGCTCCTAGACCAGCCCTTTTAATGGTCTCCTTTAAGCTGACTTGGTGAAGCCAGTGGGAGGATCATGATAAGCTGGTTCATCTGACCTCATCCTCTATATTATTTAAATCCTCTAAAATTATTAGGTCCTTAAAATAACAAAGTTATGGAGATAACTGAGTCATAGCCTCCCATTAAGGTGTTTGATAATGAGTCCATTAACTCAATAATCATTGCAGACCCAAAGGCCTGGTGCTTGTTGACTAATGAAATTATCACTCATCATATGACGACTTGGAAGTGTCTCTCTAATGGTGGTTAGGTGAGCCAATCAAAGTTGGGCTTAATCATTCATTGGTTAGATACACCAAGTATGATCATGTTAATGGTTGGACCTAACTGATCCTTACAGTGGAGGCCAAAGCCTACTGATTAGGTTTCTGGGGCAAAATTAAAATTACTAGAAATTGTTTAGAGAAACAATTGGTTATGAACCTACCCTTAGATGTACATGGGTTGGCCAACCAAAGTTGGGCTTGTGTGCAGTCTAAGTGGATTCTAGTACCCACTAAGGAATTAGGGTAATTCCTTGAATTGGAGGTAGAGGCTACCAATTCGAATAAAATAGTGGGAGAAACCTTTTGATTAAAGTTCAAATCCTTAGGTTTAATGAATCAATTACTAATTAAGTTATGATTTTTCTTTGTGCAAATATGGCCACTTCCCTATCGCTCTGATCATTGTTAGACAATGATAAGTTGGTGGGACCCAACTTCGATAGCTGGTATCGAAAGTTGAAGATAGTCCTGGAGCATGAACGGATCCTATATGTGATAATGGATCCTGCACCTGAGGAGCCAGCTATCAATGCACGTGGAACAGTCAGAGACACTTACCAAAAGTGGCTCAGTGATCGACTATGGTGCGTTGTATCATGCTGGCTGCCATGAGCGATGAGTTCAGTCGCAGATTCGAGATGGCTCAGCCAAAGGACATGCTTCAAGTGTGAAGGATGCCTTTGGCACACCCGATGACGTGGAGAGGCACAAGACTAGTTGTGCCATCTTCAATTCCAAAATGTGGGATGGTGCCTCTGTCACTGATCATGTATTGTACATGATCGAGCTGATGGAACAATTGAGCAAGCTCGGCTTTCCTTGCATGAGCAGCTTGGGAAAGATGCAATACTGAACTCGCTGCCCAAGTCTTATCTCCCATTCCTCACTCATTATAGAATGACAAAGCCTGAAGAGAATTACCACAGGTTACTGGGGTTGCTTCAGAACTTTGAGAAGGATAACCAACTCCTCAAGGAGTCGGTGAACTTAGTGGGAGGATCTCTTCTGGTTCTCGACCCTTTGAGAAAGAGAAGAAGAACAAGAAGAAGAAAGTGAAAAGGTGCAAGTTCAGGCTGGGACATCAGTGCAGAGCCAGACCAAAAAGATCAAGCCTGAAAGAGTCTATTCTACTGGCAAGCACCCTAGATTAGATAGTGTGTTAGATATCTACTTATGGCACTGTAGGCTAGGTCATATAAACAAGAACAGAATAAACAGGTTGACTCAAGAGGGAATCCTCAAGTTAGTGATTGTGAATCACTTCCAACCTGTGAGTCCTGTCTTCTTGGTAAAATGACTAAGTCACCTTTTACTGAAAAAGGTGAGAGAGCTACTGAGCTCTTGGGCCTAATACATACTGATGTATGCGGGCCCATGAGCACAAGTGTTAGAGATGGATATTTCTACTTCATAACTTTTATGGATGACCTATCCAGATATGGATATGTCTATCTGATGAAACATAAGTCGGATTCATTTGAAATGTTCAAACGATTCTGAAGTGTAGTAGAAAAACAAACTGGGAAGAGTATTAAAACTCTTCGATCTGATCGAGGAGGAGAATACCTTTCTAGTGAGTTTCTCACATATCTAGGAGAGAATGGGATTCTCTCCTAATGGACTCCTCCAGGAACACACAGCATAATGGTGTGTCTGAAAGGAGGAATCGGACTCTGTTAGACATGGTCCGATCCATGATGGGTTTTGCTAGCTTATCGATATCCTTCTGGGGATATGCACTAGAATCGGCTTGTTATCTGTTAAATAGGGTTCAAGTAAGTCTGTAATTAAGACTTCATATAAGATATGGACGGGACGTAAGCCAGCACTTTCACACCTTAGGGTCTGGGGGTGCCCGCCTATGTCAAACGATTAGTCACAGACAAACTTGGACCTAGGTCTGACAAATGCTCATTCATAGGGTACCCCAAAGAGACAAAAGGATATTTTTTCTATCATGCTGATGAACAAAAGGTGTTTGTCAGCCTTAAGGCAATCTTTTTAGAAAAGGAGTTCCTGGGTGAAGGAACCGTTGCCTCTATGGTTGAACTTGATGAAGTTCAACAGGTAGAAGGACCGACACCAATAGCTGAACCTGAGTCAGATATGATTAGATCAGATCCGGAGTCCAATATACCTGCACCATTAAGGTGATCCGGTATAGTACCCATCAGCCGGACAGATACTACGATTTCTTGATCCGGGATGGTGATCCCATCGAACTTGATGAGAATAATGAGGATCTGATCACCTATATGGATGCAATGCAGAGATCTGATTCCAAGAAATGGCTTGAAGCCATGAAATCCGAAATGGAGTCCATGAAGGTCAACGATGTATGGACATTGGTTGACCCACCTGAAGGGGTTAAACCCATTGGGTGTAAATGGGTCTTCAAAAGGAAGAGGGGCACAGACGGAAAGGTGGAGACCTATAAAGCCTGTCTAGTCGCCAAGGGGTATCGTCAACATTATAGTATTGACTATGACGAGATATTTTTCCCTGTGGCAATGCTCAAATCCATTCGGATAATGCTTGCAATAGCTGCCCATCTGGATTATGAGATCTGGCAGATGGATGTAAAGATAGTTTTTCTGAATGGAGAGCTGACTGAAAAGGTGTATATGATACAACCTAAGGGGTTTACATCCACAGATGAGTCCAAGATGTGCAAGCTTCAGAGATCCATTTATGGACTGAAGCAAGCTTCTCGGAGTTGGAACATGCATTTTGATAAGGTGATCAAAACGTATGGCTTCATTAAGAATGGAGAAGAGCCCTGCATCTATAAATGGGCAAATGATCCAGTTGTGGTATTCTTTGTCTTGTACGTGGATGACATTCTCTTAATCAGAAATGACATCCCCGCACTACAGAGAATAAAAGTTTGGTTGTCATCATAGTTCTCCATGAAAGACTTGGGTGAAGCATCCTACATCCTAAGGATGAAGATCTATAGGGATAGATCTAAAAGGATGCTTGGTTATCCCAGTCCATGTACATAGACACTGTGCTGAAGAGGTTCAGCATGGAGAATTCCAAGAAGGGCTATCTACCGATAGGCCATGGAATTTCTCTCTCTAAGAAGGATTGTCCGACAACTCCTGAAGAGAGAGAGCGTATGAGTAGAGTCCCATATGCTTCAGCCGTGGGATCTATCATGTACGCCATGACATGTACAAGATCAGATGTGGCATACTCACTAGGAGTAGTGAGTAGATACCAATCTGATCCTGGAGAAAATCACTGGAAAGTGGTTAAAGCCATCCTTAAGTATTTGGAGAAATACTAAGGACCAATGATTGGTTTATGGCGAGTCAGATCTGAAACTTATGGGGTTCACAGACTCCAGCTTTCAATCTGACCATGATGACAGCAGGAGCGTGTCGGGTTATATCTTTACTCTGAACGGTGGAGCCATCTGCTGGAAGAGATTCAAGCAGCATACTGTGGCAGACTCTGTTTGTGAAGCGGAGTACATCGCAGCATCGGATGCCGTGAAGGAAGCTGTGTGGCTGAGAAAATTCATCAACGAGCTCGGAGTAGCACCCTCCCTCGATGGTTCGGTCCTGCTCTACTGCGACAGCACTGGTGCCATAGCTCAGGCGAAGGAACCCAAAGCACATCAGTGGATGAAGCACATCTTGTGCCGCTTCCACCTGGTCTGGGAGATCGTGGATCGAGGTGACATCGACCTTTAGAAGATCGACGGAAAGGAGAAACTACCGACCCCTTCATTAAAGCCCTGGCGATAAAGGAGTTCGACAACCACAAGTCGAAGATGGGTATTAGATACTGTGCCGAGTGGCTTTAGGACAAGTGGGAGTTGTTGGGAATGTGTCCCAAAAAGCCAATCGTCAAGCTGTTGACGGTTGAGCAACCAAGTATTGTAATTGATTGTTAATAAATAAAATATATTTGGCATCTTCATCATAAGCTTTCATCTTCTAATGAACTCCGTTGTTATGATGAAGTCCTTAGGATATTTAAGTTGATAAAGAGAGGATTTATCGATTAGTCCTTAAAACTGTTCACGACCAAATGATAGGCTGTTAATAAGACGATAGCTTCTATCGAGCATAGGTCACTGTAGCCATACGGGTTGGTTGTCCTCTTAACCAAGGAGTGTGGAGACACTGGTAGGCATACAGGTGAGATGTAAGGGTACATCATCATTGAACGTGACCAACTCCAGAGTATTTTGCTGTCGAGAATGTCTCTGATGGGATATAGGTATAAGTGTCCCTTAGACTTGAGATCACCTCAGTGACTTGCAAGCAACTCACTGTGCTTTGGTACTGGACTAACTGAATTTCTAATTCAGGGATGGAAGGCTTCTGGGCATAGTCAAGTACTTGCGAAGTCAGAGTGTGATCGAGATGGGATTGACCACTCCAAGAGTTGGAGAAGAATGAGTCGCTGTATTTCAATTTAGCAAAACCTTGGCCAGGGTAATCCATCAGATGGATTTGATATTTTGAAATACAATGTGGACAACCTGATCAGAGTTGACAGTTGAACTCTGGGTGTCCTATGATCATTTTGGTCAAGGGATGAATTATATGAAAACTATATCCGCATGGGTTCTAAGGATGTTGTTCTACACATTCGACCTATCCGTCGTCGGGTACCATTGCTAGATGGTCACTTCGATTGGTACAGAAATTTATTCCTATGCTACCGGCTTAGGTTCGGACCTATGAGGTCACACACATTAGAGTTCATGATCCGATCGGATGGTTGATCAACGATTAAGAATCGTTCTAGGGTTAAATGATCAATACGATTGACATTTAACCCAGTGCAAGTGTTGCAGGAGGATCGATTAGCAATTCGATTGCTAATTGGCTTAATTTGATTAAGCCAATGGGCTGAGATTAAGTCTAATTAAATATAATTTAATTAGATTTAGTTTGGGCTTGATTGGATCAAGTCCAATTGGTTTATTGGATAAGCCAAGTGCAAGGAAAACTAGTCCTAGTTCAACTAGGACTTGGGTCAATCTAATTTCTAATTTGATTAAAATTAAATCAGATTTAAATCTAATTTAATCTGATTAAATTAGATTTTTAATTGGTTAAGACCTATTTTAATTGGGTTGATCTAATTTTTTGATTTGGTTTGGGAAACCAAATTAAAACAAGTCATAAGATAGAATCCTAGTAAGACTAGGATTCCACCTTGCGCCACATAAGCCTTCCCACGCCCTCTCTCTTATTCAACGCCAATCTCCACTTATTTTGTGTGACAAAAGCCCTCTCCCAGATCTCTCCCACGTTCACAAAAGGTCTCCTCTCTTCTTTCTTACATGGAAGGTGGTTTGGATCAAATCAAAAAGGAATAAGTTTGGATTTCGAATTCTATGAGATAGAGTTTTAGAAATCCAAAACTCTTTCAATTTTGCACCGAATTTATCCAAATTTTTTTTGAAATTTTTGTTTTTAGGTAACATTGTGCACCCTTTTCTGGTGATCCATGCACAAAAATATGGAGGAGGTGCTCAAGAGTTGGCGCCCCTTAACTTGCCATGTTTGGATAAGCCTTGACTAGGTATTTGACCTAGACAAGGACTCTATCATATCTCTCTTATAAAATGAGTTTCTTTTTAAAATTTTAGAGAATATAGAGATTTGAGAGACCTTTGTCCATCCAAAAATTAGAGAGAAATACCTTTGGGTC
>NC_026001.2:82024839-82061463 GCF_000442705.2 Elaeis guineensis | reverse complement strand
CTCACCGAAAACCTGCACCCACTTTTCTTTCTTTTCTTTCTTTTTCTCTTGGAAGGATATGGACTTCCTTCTCATGCACAAGACTTCTCACACCCCAAAATTTTTCTCCAAAAAATCTTCTTCTTGCACGCCCCACTCTTCTCCTCCTTTTATAACAACATCAAACGTCTTATCCAAAGGAAAGGATAAAGATGATAATTGCATATTTGAATTCAAATCAAATTTGAATTCAAATAGACACCCACTCATCCCTTATCCACTAAAGACGGAGCATGGCTTAAAATGTGCATGGAGTGATTTCATGAAAAACCTTTTCTCATGTAATAAATGGAGCGTAAAAAAAGGGATAAGGCGCAAGATTGATTGCCCATTCAAATTCAAACTTTATTTGAATTTGAATGGCCAACCAATCATCCTATCCATTCATATGGCATATTAAAGTGGGACATGGAGAGGGCTTGGTGTGAGAAAAAATTCATGAGAAGTTCCTTCTCATGAATTCAAATGGGTGCAATGGAAGTGAGGTGGCGCATGGAGATTGGGTCAAGGTGGTTTAATTATTTAAACCAACCTAATGAACCAAATAAGTTAGGTCCAATTAGACTAATTTAAACCCAACTTAATTAGGCTTATTAGGCTCAATAAAATTCTAATCAAATCAGAAATTGACTAAGCCAACCCCTGATCAAATTGAGGACCAAACCATCTTGACGATTAGGTCAACTCTTAACCTAATCGGGTCAAACCCAACTGAATCCAATTCAATTGGACTTGATCCAAAAATAATTACTCAATCAAATTGGGTTAATTAGCAATCAAATACTAATTAAACTTTTCATAAATACTGAGTCCAAATCCGATGGCAATCAGGCATCAGAATTCATCATATGTAACCCTGATCGAAAAGTCCCAACCAGTAGGACTCTTGACCCCGGTACCCATAATGTGTGAAACTCATGATCAGAGAATCTTGATTCTCGATCATCGAGTCCAAATATGTAAGATTCTACATTAGCCATCAGATCAGACAGGAATCTCTAATGTGTGTGACCCCACAGGTTCGACCTAAGCCAGTAGCACAGGAACCAATTTCTGTACTAATCGAAGTGACCATCTAGCAATGGTACCCGATGTCCGGATAGGTCGAAGAGTCACAATCGCAACACTCAGAACCTACATGAATATGGTTACTATATAATTCATCCTTTTGACCCCTGTGTTTAGGATGACTCAGGGTTAAACTGTCAACCCTGATCAGATCATCCGAATCGTGCTCAACTCAAACAGTCTGTAACTCCTCATAAGGACTACCCTAGCCAAATTTTGCTAAATTGAAATACAACTGTACACAGCTCCTAAACTAGAGTGGTCAATCCCATCTTGACACACGCACCAACAAGTCAAGTACTTGACTACACCCAGCAGCCTTCCGTCACTGAATTAAAAATTCAGATAGTCCAGTGCCTAAGTGCAGTGAGTTGCTTGCAAGTCACCGTGACGGTCTCAAGTCAGAGGAATATTTATACCCATATTCTATCAGAGCAAATCTTGATAGCAGAAATAGCTCCAGATGTTGGGAAATGTGTCCAAAAAGCCAATCGTCAAGCTGTTGATGGTTGAGCAACCAAGTATTGTAATTGATTTGTTAATAAATAAAATATATTTGGCATCTTCATCATAAGCTTTCATCTTCTAATGAACTCCATTGTTATGATGAAGTCCTTAGGACTATTTAAGTTCGATAAAGAGAGGATTATCGATTAGTCCTTAAAACTGTTCACGACCAAATGATAGGCTGTTAATAAGGACGACAGCTTCTATCGAGCATAGGTCGCTGTAGGCCATATGGGTTGGTTGTCCTCTTAACCAAGGAGTGTGGAGACACTGGTATGGCATACAGGTGAGATATAAGGGTACATCATCATTGAACATGACCAACTCTAGAGTATTCTGCTGTCGAGAATATCTCTGATGGGATATAGGTATAAGTGTCCCTTAGACTTGAGATCGCCTCAGTGACTTGCAAGCAACTCACTGTCTTTGGTACTGGACTAACTAAATTTCTAATTCAGGGATGGAAGGCTTCTAGCACAGTCAAGTACTTATGAAGTCAGAGTGTGATCGAGATGGGATTGACCACTCCAAGGTTGGAGAAGAATGAGTCGCTATATTTCAATTTAGCAAAACCTTGGCCAGGGTAATCCATCAGATGGATTTGATATTTTGAAATACAATATGGACAACCTGATCAGAGTTGACAGTTGAACTCTGGGGTGTCCTATGATCATTTTGGTCAAGGAGATGGATTATATGAAAACTATATCTGCATGGGTTCTAAGGATGTTGTTCTACACATTCGACCTATCCGATCGTTGGGTACCATTGCTAGATGGTCACTTCGATTGGTACAAGAATTTTTTCTGTGCTACTGGCTTAGGTTCGGACCTATGAGGTCACACACATTATAGTTCATGATCTGATTGGATGGTTGATCAACGATTAAGAATCATTCTAGGGTTAAATGATCAATACGATGACATTTAACCCAGTGCAAGTGTTGTAGGAGGATCGATTAGCAATTCGATTGCTAATTGGCTAATTTGATTAAGTCAATGGGCTGAGATTAAGTATAATTAAATATGATTTAATTAGATTTAGTTTGGGCTTGATTGGATCAAGTCAATTGATTTATTGGATAAGCCAAGTGCAAGGAAAAACTAGTCCTAGTTCAACTAGGACTTGGATCAATCTAATTTTTAATTTGATTAGAAAATTAAATCAGATTTAAATCTAATTTAATTTAATTAAATTAGATTTTAAATTGGGTTAAGACCTATTTTAATTAGGTTGACCTAATTTTGGTTTGATTTGGTTTGGAAAACCAAATTAAAATAAGTCATAAGATAGAATCCTAGTAGACTAGGATTCCACCTTGCCACATAAGCCTTCCCCACGCCCTCTCTCTTATTCAACACCAATCTCCACTTATTTTGTACCACAAAAGCCCTCTCCCAGATCTCTCCCATGTTCACAAAAGGTTTCCTCTCTTCTTTCTTACATGGAAGGTGGTTTGGATCAAATCAAAAAGGAATAAGTTTGGATTTCGAATTCTATGAGATAGAGTTTTAGAAATCCAAAACTCTTTCAATTTTGCACCGAATTTATCCAAATTTTATTTGAAATTTTTATGGATTTTAGGGTACACATTATACACCCTTTTCTAGTGATCCATATATGAAAATATGGAGGAGGTGCTCAAGAGTTGGGCGCCCCTTAACTTGCCATGTTTGGATAAGCCTTGACTAGGTATTTGACCTAGACAAGGACTCTATCATATCTCTTTGTATAAAATAAGTTTTTATAAAATTTTAGAAGAAGATAGAGATTTTAGAGACCTTTGTTCCATCCAAAACTCAGAGAGAAAGACCTTTGGGTCGTGGAGATATAAAAGATGCAAGTTAGGGTGTCTAGAGAGAAAAATGTGAAGAAGAAGAGGGTCTTCTTCTAGGGTTTTTTGTTTCATATCTTTCCTCCCTCCATCTTGAGTTCCTGAGAGCGTCTCAGATCTAAAACTCCTCCTTTTACTTTCCATCTTTGGAAGAGTCCAAATCAAGAAGAAGGAGGCACCTGATCAACCATCAAAGAAGGATCAGCGCAGTACTAGCATACTGTGCTGATTTCCTGAAGCAGGACTTCTGATTGAGATTCGTGGGCTCGTGTGGATGACTCCTAGAGACTGGATGCGTGTGCGGCTTGCAACATCATCCTTAAGCCCGGATCAATGAGGTTAGAGCATCTAACTTGCAAGGTAATAGATCTGATCTATTGTTTAATACATACATTAGATGTGGTATAGAAACATGTTAATATGATCAACATGTAGTTCATGCTATATTTATATATTTTAATTTTTGATTAATGCTATATAATAATCATGTAATAGGATCTTAGATCTAGGGATTCTCTGATTTTAGAAAATAAATTTTGATTTATTTTAGTCTTCCGCTGTATGATCTTGAAAAAGTTTCAAGATCTAACCCTGAAACCCTAGATCTGGTTTCTACAATTGGTATCAGAGCCTAAGTTCTTTATTACATGATTATTTATACATGCTTAGATTATTTTTAGATTAGATCTAATTTATAATCTGATTATTAAATCTAAAATTAAAATTTTAGATCAATTACGAACTGCAAGGTTGTCCTGCTGTAAGGTTTACCCCTTACAGTGCAAAGGTTGTCCTAGTTTGTGTAGATCTATCTTTAATCATAAATTTGTTAGATATGATCTAGATTAAATTTATAATTTATTAGATTTAAAAGGTGTTTAAATCTGAAATAAAATCTCTTTGTTAAATAATTTTTGTGCAAAGAAATTGTTTAAAGTTGAAATTGTTTCAATTACATGAACCTATTTAGATTAGATCTAAAGTAGTTTCATGTTTATTTTACTTGTATCTTGATTATGAATCAAACATGCAATATGGTTGGTAGAATCATATTGTAAAATTATTTTACCGATATGAAAATTATTTTTTGAAAATCCAAACCCAACCCTCAGCCCAAAACTTAATTAAGAATTAAGAAGTTGTTTGATTAGGTTCTAGGATTGTGAATTGAAGAACCTAAGACACAAATCATAACACATTGGGTTAATGGGTTAGTGGGAATTAGGTCCATTAATTGGGTTAGACCTATGGTTAGATTAAAGATGGACTTAATTAGAGAATTGACTAAATCTAATCAATTGTTGTCTTAGATTAGGTCAAGGATTCTCTAGATCAATTACAATAGTTGTAGTTGGTCAAGTCCATGTCTTTAACGAGAACCAAATGGACTTGATTCTTGGCTAAGCGGTCTGGCACAAACTGTTAGGTTGATCTAATCGAAATTAATTAAACCAGTTGGTGTCTAAGGTAAACCAGACCGGTGGTTTTTAATTGGAAGCTCGCTTACCTGGCCATTTCTGATGGTGTCTAAGGCAAGCTTTGGCAGACCCTCCCATTGATCGAACTTACCTGGCCTCTTGGTGAAATTATGTTTTGATCGGATCACTTGACTATTCGAGCTGACCCATGTCAGCTAGGTAAATCGGTGTGACTGATTTAGGTGCTCCTAGACCAGCCCTTTTAATGGTCTCCTTTAAGCTGACTTGGTGAAGCCAGTGGGAGGATCATGATAAGCTGGTTCATCTGACCTCATCCTCTATATTATTTAAATCCTCTAAAATTATTAGGTCCTTAAAATAACAAAGTTATGGAGATAACTGAGTCATAGCCTCCCATTAAGGTGTTTGATAATGAGTCCATTAACTCAATAATCATTGCAGACCCAAAGGCCTGGTGCTTGTTGACTAATGAAATTATCACTCATCATATGACGACTTGGAAGTGTCTCTCTAATGGTGGTTAGGTGAGCCAATCAAAGTTGGGCTTAATCATTCATTGGTTAGATACACCAAGTATGATCATGTTAATGGTTGGACCTAACTGGATCCTTACAGTGGAGGCCAAAGCCTACTGATTAGGTTTCTGGGGCAAAATTAAAATTACTAGAAATTGTTTAGAGAAACAATTGGTTATGAACCTACCCTTAGATGTACATGGGTTGGCCAACCAAAGTTGGGCTTGTGTGCAGTCTAAGTGGATTCTAGTACCCACTAAGGAATTCGGGTAATTCCTTGAATTGGAGGTAGAGGCTACCAATTCGAATAAAATAGTGGGAGAAACCTTTTGATTAAAGTTCAAATCCTTAGGTTTAATGAATCAATTACTAATTAAGTTATGATTTTTCTTTGTGCAAATATGGCCACTTCCCTATCGCTCTGATCATTGTTAGACAATGATAAGTTGGTGGGACCCAACTTCGATAGCTGGTATCGAAAGTTGAAGATAGTCCTGGAGCATGAACGGATCCTATATGTGATAATGGATCCTGCACCTGAGGAGCCAGCTGTCAATGCACGTGGAACAGTCAGAGACACTTACCAAAAGTGGCTCAGTGATCGGACTATGGTGCGTTGTATCATGCTGGCTGCCATGAGCGACGAGTTCAGTCGCAGATTCGAGATGGCTCAGCCAAAGGACATGCTTCAAGTGTTGAAGGATGCCTTTGGCACACCCGATGACGTGGAGAGGCACAAGACTAGTTGTGCCATCTTCAATTCCAAAATGTGGGATGGTGCCTCTGTCACTGATCATGTATTGTACATGATCGAGCTGATGGAACAATTGAGCAAGCTCGGCTTTCCCTTGCATGAGCAGCTTGGGAAAGATGCAATACTGAACTCGCTGCCCAAGTCTTATCTCCCATTCCTCACTCATTATAGAATGACAAAGCCTGAAGAGAATTACCACAGGTTACTGGGGTTGCTTCAGAACTTTGAGAAGGATAACCAACTCCTCAAGGAGTCGGTGAACTTAGTGGGAGGATCATCTTCTGGTTCTCGACCCTTTGAGAAAGAGAAGAAGAACAAGAAGAAGAAAGTGAAGAAGGTGCAAGTTCAGGCTGGGACATCAGTGCAGAGCCAGACCAAAAAGATCAAGCCTGATAAGAGTCTATTCTACTGGCAAGCACCCTAGATTAGATAGTGTGTTAGATATCTACTTATGGCACTGTAGGCTAGGTCATATAAACAAGAACAGAATAAACAGGTTGACTCAAGAGGGAATCCTCGAAGTTAGTGATTGTGAATCACTTCCAACCTGTGAGTCCTGTCTTCTTGGTAAAATGACTAAGTCACCTTTTACTGAAAAAGGTGAGAGAGCTACTGAGCTCTTGGGCCTAATACATACTGATGTATGCGGGCCCATGAGCACAAGTGTTAGAGATGGATATTTCTACTTCATAACTTTTATGGATGACCTATCCAGATATGGATATGTCTATCTGATGAAACATAAGTCGGATTCATTTGAAATGTTCAAACGATTCTGAAGTGTAGTAGAAAAACAAACTGGGAAGAGTATTAAAACTCTTCGATCTGATCGAGGAGGAGAATACCTTTCTAGTGAGTTTCTCACATATCTAGGAGAGAATGGGATTCTCTCCTAATGGACTCCTCCAGGAACACCACAGCATAATGGTGTGTCTGAAAGGAGGAATCGGACTCTGTTAGACATGGTCCGATCCATGATGGGTTTTGCTAGCTTGTCGATATCCTTCTGGGGATATGCACTAGAATCGGCTTGTTATCTGTTAAATAGGGTTTCAAGTAAGTCTGTAATTAAGACTTCATATAAGATATGGACGGGACGTAAGCCAGCACTTTCACACCTTAGGGTCTGGGGGTGCCCGACCTATGTCAAACGATTAGTCACAGACAAACTTGGACCTAGGTCTGACAAATGCTCATTCATAGGGTACCCCAAAGAGACAAAAGGATATTTTTTCTATCATGCTGATGAACAAAAGGTGTTCGTCAGCCTTAAGGCAATCTTTTTAGAAAAGGAGTTCCTGGGTGAAGGAACCGTTGCCTCTATGGTTGAACTTGATGAAGTTCAACAGGTAGAAGGACCGACACCAATAGCTGAACCTGAGTCAGATATGATTAGATCAGATCCGGAGTCCAATATACCTGCACCATTAAGGTGATCCGGTATAGTACCACATCAGCCGGACAGATACTACGATTTCTTGATCCGGGATGGTGATCCCATCGAACTTGATGAGAATAATGAGGATCTGATCACCTATATGGATGCAATGCAGAGATCTGATTCCAAGAAATGGCTTGAAGCCATGAAATCCGAAATGGAGTCCATGAAGGTCAACGATGTATGGACATTGGTTGACCCACCTGAAGGGGTTAAACCCATTGGGTGTAAATGGGTCTTCAAAAGGAAGAGGGGCACAGACGGAAAGGTGGAGACCTATAAAGCCTGTCTGGTCGCCAAGGGGTATCGTCAACATTATAGTATTGACTATGACGAGATATTTTTTCCTGTGGCAATGCTCAAATCCATTCGGATAATGCTTGCAATAGCTGCCCATCTGGATTATGAGATCTGGCAGATGGATGTAAAGACAGTTTTTCTGAATGGAGAGCTGACTGAAAAGGTGTATATGATACAACCTGAGGGGTTTACATCCACAGATGAGTCCAAGATGTGCAAGCTTCAGAGATCCATTTATGGACTGAAGCAAGCTTCTCGGAGTTGGAACATGCGTTTTGATAAGGTGATCAAAACGTATGGCTTCATTAAGAATGGAGAAGAGCCCTGCATCTATAAATGGGCAAATGGTCCAGTTGTGGTATTCTTTGTCTTGTACGTGGATGACATTCTCTTAATCGGAAATGACATCCCCGCACTACAGAGAATAAAAGTTTGGTTGTCATCATAGTTCTCCATGAAAGACTTGGATGAAGCATCCTACATCCTAAGGATGAAGATCTATAGGGATAGATCTAAAAGGATGCTTAGGTTATCCCAGTCCATGTACATAGACACTGTGCTGAAGAGGTTCAGCATGGAGAATTCCAAGAAGGGCTATCTACCGATAGGCCATGGAATTTCTCTCTCTAAGAAGGATTGTCCGACAACTCCTGAAGAGAGAGAGCGTATGAGTAGAGTCCCATATGCTTCAGCCGTGGGATCTATCATGTACGTCATGACATGTACAAGATCAGATGTGGCATACTCACTAGGAGTAGTGAGTAGATACCAATCTGATCCTGGAGAAAATCACTGGAAAGTGGTTAAAGCCATCCTTAAGTATTTGAGAAATACTAAGGACCAATGATTGGTTTATGGCGAGTCAGATCTGAAACTTATGGGGTTCACAGACTCCAGCTTTCAATCTGACCATGATGACAGCAGGAGCGTGTCGGGTTATATCTTTACTCTGAACGGTGGAGCCATCTGCTGGAAGAGATTCAAGAAGCATACTGTGGCAGACTCTGTTTGTGAAGCGGAGTACATCGCAGCATCGGATGCCGTGAAGGAAGCTGTGTGGCTGAGGAAATTCATCAACGAGCTCGGAGTAGCACCCTCCCTCGATGGTCCGGTCCTGCTCTACTGCGACAGCACTGGTGCCATAGCTCAGGCGAAGGAACCCAAAGCACATCAGTGGATGAAGCACATCTTGTGCCGCTTCCACCTGGTCTGGGAGATCGTGGATCGAGGTGACATCGACCTTCAGAAGATCGACGGAAAGGAGAAACTAGCCGACCCCTTCATTAAAGCCCTGGCGATAAAGGAGTTCGACAACCACAAGTCGAAGATGGGTATTAGATACTGTGCCGAGTGGCTTTAGGACAAGTGGGAGTTGTTGGGAAATGTGTCCCAAAAAGCCAATCGTCAAGCTGTTGACGGTTGAGCAACCAAGTATTGTAATTGATTTGTTAATAAATAAAATATATTTGGCATCTTCATCATAAGCTTTCATCTTCTAATGAACTTCGTTGTTATGATGAAGTCCTTAGGATTATTTAAGTTTGATAAAGAGAGGATTTATCGATTAGTCCTTAAAACTGTTCACGACCAAATGATAGGCTGTTAATAAAGACGATAGCTTCTATCGAGCATAGGTCACTGTAGGCCATACGGGTTGGTTGTCCTCTTAACCAAGGAGTGTGGAGACACTGGTATGGCATACAGGTGAGATGTAAGGGTACATCATCATTGAACGTGACCAACTCCAGAGTATTTTGCTGTCGAGAATGTCTCTGATGGGATATAGGTATAAGTGTCCCTTAGACTTGAGATCACCTCAGTGACTTGCAAGCAACTCACTGTGCTTTGGTACTGGACTAACTGAATTTCTAATTCAGGGATGGAAGGCTTCTGGGCATAGTCAAGTACTTGCAAAGTCAGAGTGTGATCGAGATGGGATTGACCACTCCAAGAGTTGGAGAAGAATGAGTCGCTGTATTTCAATTTAGCAAAATCTTGGCCAGGATAATCCATCAGATAGATTTGATATTTTGAAATACAATGTGGACAACCTGATCAGAGTTGACAGTTGAACTCTAGGGTGTCCTATGATCATTTTGGTCAAGGGGATGAATTATATGAAAACTATATCCGCATGGGTTCTAAGGATGTTGTTCTTCACATTCGACCTATCCGGTCGTCGGGTACCATTGCTAGATGGTCACTTCGATTGGTACAGAAATTTATTCCTGTGCTACCGGCTTAGGTTCGGACCTATGACGTCACACACATTAGAGTTCATGATCCGATCGGATGGTTGATCAATGATTAAGAATCGTTCTAGGGTTAAATGATCAATACGATTGACATTTAACCTAGTGCAAGTGTTGCAGGAGGATCGATTAGCAATTTGATTGCTAATTGACTTAATTTGATTAAGTCAATAGGCTGAGATTAAGTATAATTAAATATAATTTAATTAGATTTAGTTTGGGCTTGATTGGATCAAGTCCAATTGGTTTATTGGATAAGCCAAGTGCAAGGAAAAACTAGTCCTAGTTCAACTAGGACTTGGGTCAATCTAATTTCTAATTTGATTAAAAAATTAAATCAGATTTAAATCTAATTTAATTTGATTAAATTAGATTTTTAATTGGATTAAGACCTATTTTAATTGGGTTGATCTAATTTTGGTTTGATTTGGTTTGGGAAACCAAATTAAAACAAGTCATAAGATAGAATCCTAGTAAGACTAGGATTCCACCTTGCACCACATAAGCCTTCCCCACGCCCTCTCTCTTATTCAATGCCAATCTCCACTTATTTTGTGTGACAAAAGCCCTCTCCCAGATCTCTCCCACGTTCACAAAAGGTTTCCTCTCTTCTTTCTTACATGGAAGGTGGTTTGGATCAAATCGAAAAGGAATAAGTTTGGATTTCGAATTCTATGAGATAGAGTTTTAGAAATCCAAAACTCTTTCAATTTTGCACCGAATTTATCCAAATTTTTTTTGAAATTTTTGTGGATTTTAAGGTACACATTATGCACCCATTGCTGGTGATCCATGCACAAAAATATGGAGGAGGTGCTCAAGAGTTGGGCGCCCCTTAACTTGCCATGTTTGGATAAGCCTTGACTAGGTATTTGACCTAGACAAGGACTCCATCATATCTCTCTGTATAAAATGAGTTTCTTTATAAAATTTTAGGAGAATATAGATATTTGAGAGACCTTTGTTCCATCCAAAAATTAGAGAGAAATACCTTTGGGTCATGGAGATATAAAAGATGGAAGTTAGGATGTCTAGAGAAAAAAATTTGAAGAAGAAGAGGGTCTTCTTCTAGGGTTTTTTGTTTTCATATCTTTCCTCCCTCCATCTTGAGTTTCCTGAGAGCGTCTCAGATATGAAAATCCTCCTTTTACTTTCCATCTTTGGAAGAGTCCAAATCAAAAAGAAGGAGGCACCTGATCAACCATCAAAGATGGATCAGCGCAGTACTAGCATACTGTGCTGATTTCCTGAAGCAGAACTTCTGATCGAGATTCGTGGGCTCGTGTGGATGACTCCTAGAGGTCGGATGTGTGTGTGGCTTGCAACATCATCCTTAAGCCTGGATCAGTGAGGTTAGAGCATCTAACTTGCAAGGTAATAGATCTGATCTATTGTTTAATACATACATTAGATGTGGTATAGAAACATGTTGATATGATCAACATGTAGTTCATGCTATATTTATATATTTTAATTTTTGATTTAATACTATGTAGTAATCATGTAATAGGATCTTAGATCTAGAGATTCTCTGGTTTTAGAAAATAAATTTTAATTTATTTTAGTCTTCCGCTGTATGATCTTAAAAAAGTTTCAAGATCTAACCCTGAAACCCTAGATCTGGTTCCTACATCAGAGTCGGTCACGTTCAGTGCGGATATACCCTTACATCTCACCTGTATGCTATACCTGTGTATCCACACTCATTGGTTAAGAGGACAACCAACCTACATGGCACACAACGACCTATGCTTGATAAACGTTGTTGTCCTTGGTAACAATGTATCATTTGGTCGCGAACAGATTTAAGGACTAAACGACAAATCCACCTTTGTCGAGTCTAAATAGTCCTAAGGACTTCACCACAACATAGGAGTTCATTAGAAGATGAAATATTTTATGATAAAAAATACCTAAATAATTTTTATTAATTCATAATTCATGTACATATACAAAAATGAGCACAACCATCAACAGGCTGACGATTGGCTTTGGGACACTATTCCCAACAATCTCCCACTTGGCCTAAAGCTAATCAGTGCAGTATCTAATATCCATCTTCGACTTGTAGTCGTCGAACTCCTTCACCGTAATGGCTTTAGTGAATGGGTCGGCCAGGTTCTCCTTTCTGTCGATCTTCTGAAGGTCGACGTCACCTCAATCCTCAATTTTCTGGATGAGATGGTAGCGGCGCAGAATATGCTACATCCGTTGGTGAGCCTTGGGTTCCTTCGCCTGAGCAATGGCTCCAGAGCTGTCACAGTAGAGCAGAACTGGACCAACAAGGGAGGGACTACTCCAAGCTCGGTGATGAATTTTCTCAGCCACATCGCTTCTTTGGCAGCATCTGATGCGACGACATACTCCACCTCGCAAACTAAATAAGCCACTGTGTGTTGCTTGGAACTCTTCCAGCAGATAGCCCCACCATTAAGGGTAAAAATAAATCCCGACACACTTTTGCTGTCATCATGATCAGACTGAAAATTAGAGTCTGTAAACCCTATAAGTCTCAAGTCCGATTCACCATAAACAAGCCATTGGTCCTTAGTATTTCTTAAATACTTCAGGATGGTTTTAACAACCTTCCAGTGATTCTCCCCTGGATCAGATTGGTATCTACTCACTACCCCTAGTGAGTATGCCACATCTGGTCATGTACATATCATGGCGTACATGATAGATCCCACTGTCGAAGCATATGGAATTCTACCCATACGCTCTCTCTCTTGAGGTGTTGTCGGACAATCCCTCTTTGAGAGAGAAATTCCATGGCCTATCGGAAGATAGCCTTTCTGAAAATTCTCCATGCTGAACCTCTTCAGCATAGTATTAATGTACGTGGACAGAGATAAACCAAGCAATCTTTTAGATCTATCCCTATAGATCCTCATCCCTAGGATGTAGGAAGCTTCTCCCAGATCCTTCATGGAGAACTGTGACGACAGTCAAATCTTTATTCTCTGTAATGCAGGGACATCATTCTCGATTAAGAGAATATCATCCACATACAATACAAGAAATACCACTACTGGACCATTAGCCCACTTATAAATGTAGAGCTCTTCTCCATTCTTAACGAAGCCATACATCTTGATCGTCTTATCAAAATGTATGTTCCAACTCCGTGATACCTGCTTAAGTCCATAAATGGACCTCTATAGCCTGCACATCTTAGACTCATCTGTGGATGTGAATCCTTCAGGTTGTATCATATACACCTCTTCATCTAGCTCTCTATTTAGAAAATCTGTCTTCACATCCATTTGTCAGATTTCATAGTCCAGATGGGCAGCTATCTCAAGCATAATCCGAATGGATTTGAGCACTGCCACAGGAGAAAATATCTCGTCATAGTCTATACCATAACGTTGATGATATCCCTTGGCAACTAGATGGGGTTTATAGGTTTCCACCTTTCCGTCTGTGCCTCTCTTCCTCTTGAAGACCCACTTACACCCTATGGGTTTTACTCCTTCGGATGGGTCAACCAATGTCCACACATCGTTGACCTTCATGGACTCCATTTCAGATTTCATGGCCTCTAGCCATTTCTCAAAGTTGGATCTCTGCATTGCATCCATGTAGGTGATCGAATCCTCATCATTTTCATCAAGTTCGATAGGATCATCATCCCGGATCAAGAAACCATAGTATCTGTCCGGTTGATGTAGTACTCTACCAGGTCACCTTAAAGGTGCTTGAACAATGGACTCCGGATCTGATCTAACCAAATTCGGTTCAGGTTCAGCAACTTGTGTCGATTTTTCTCCCTACCGAACTTCGTCAAGTTCGATCTTAAAGGCAACAGTCCCTTCACCAAGGAACTCCTTTTCCAAAAAGATTGTCTTAAGGCTGACAAACACTTTTTGCTCATCATCTAGGTAGAAGTAATACCCTTTGGTCTCTTTTGGGTACCCTATAAAATTACACTTGTCAGACCTAGGTCCAAGCTTGTCCGTAATTAAATGTTTAACATGAGCCGGACACCCCCAAATCCTAAGGTGCGAGAGTACTGGCTTACGTCCTATCCATATCTCAGAGGAAGATCGGCAGACCAGCAAACCCCATCATGGATCGAACCATATCCAACAAGGTCCAATTCCTCCTTTCAGATACACCATTATGTTGTGGTGTTCCAGGAGGAGTCCATTGAGAGAGAATCCCATTCTCCCCAAGATATGTCAGAAAATCATTGGAAAGGTATTGACCTCCTCGATCAGATCGAAGAGTTTTAATATACTTTTCAGTTTATTTTTCTACCTCATTTCGAAATAGTTTGAACATTTCAAACGACTCCGATTTATACATCATTAAATAGACATACCCTCGATAGGTCATCTGTGAAGGTTATGAAGTAGAAATATCCACCTCTTGCACTTGAGCTCATGGGTCCACATACATCAGAATGTACCAAACCCAAGAGTTCACTGGCTCGCTCACCTTTTCCAGTAAAAGGTGATTTGGTCATTTTACCAATAAGACAGGACTCACAGGTTGAAAGTGATTCACAATCACCTACTTCAAGAATTCCTTCTTGAGCCAACCTGTTTATCCTATTTTTATTGATATGACCTAGCCTACAGTGCCAAAGGTAGACTTCTGATACATTATCTATTCTAGGACATTTACCGGAGATTTGAACCACATTAACAGGTTGTCATAGAAAGTAAATTTCATTATTAAGTTGTCCAACAAACATTGTAACATCATTCAAAATGAAATTGCAGATGTTTCTTTTTATTAAAAATTGATAACCGTTCATGGCCAAAAGGCCTACAGAAATAATATTTAATAAAAAGCTTGGACAATAGTGACATTCACTCAAAATTATATTTTGAGAATTGATTACAAGGTTCATGATTCCTAATGCTAGAACTGAAACTTTGCTTCCATCTCCAACATTCAGGAATCTATCACCTTCATCAAATCTCCTACTGACCTGCAGACCCTGCATCGAATTGCAAATATGATAAGGGCTTCCGGTATCCAATACCCAGGCAGTAGTATCACAAATGGAAAAGTTGTAAGGTATTATCATATAAGTACCTTGCTTCTTCTTCGGCCTGTTCGGATCCAGAGAGGCAATGTATAGAGGATAGTTCCTCTTCCAGTGCCCCTGCTTCTTGCAAAAGAAGCACTCTGCCTGGCTCTGGTCGGGCTTGCATTTCTTGGTCTGACCCTGTGCAGACGTCCCAGCATGCAGCTGCACCTTCTTATTCTTCTTCTTCTTGTTCTTCTTCTTCCCTTTCTTAAAGGGTCGATGACCAAAAGAAGACCCTCCCACAATATTCACCGACTCCTTATGGAGCTGGTGATCCTTCTCAAAGTTCTGCAGCAACCCCAACAAGCCGTGGTAGTTCACTGCAGGCTTTGTCATCCGAAAATGAGTAAGAAAGGGGAAGAAGGACTTGGGCAATGAATTAAGGATCGCATCCTTACCGAGCTGCTCGTGCAGGGGAAAGCTCAGTTTACTTAGGCGCTTAATCATTTCGATCATGTACAGTACATGATCAGTGACTGAGACTCCATCCCTCATCCGAGCATTGAAAATGGCACAACTAGTTTTATGCCTTTCAACATTGTCAGGCGTGCCAAAGGAGTCATTCAATATTTGAAGCATCTCCTGTGGTTGGGCATTCTCGAACCTGTGGCTGAACTCATCATTCATTGTCGCCAGCATAATGCACCGAACGGTGGTGCGGTCGTTGAACCACTTTTGATAAGTATCTCAGACCATCCCTCTAACGTTCGGGGCTGGCTCCTCAGGTGCCGGATCCGTTACTACATAAAGGATCCGCTCATACTCAAGGATGATTTTTAATTTTCGATACCAGCTATCGAAATTAGGTCCCATGAGCTTGTCATTATCTAATAATGATCGGAGGGACATGGTAGTGGCCATAGCTACATAAAGAAAAACCAGACCTCTATTAGTACATAAATTATAAATACTAAAGACTTGGACTTTAGTCTAAAGTTTTTTCCAGTATTTTTACGAACTGATAGCCTCAACCTCCAATTCGAGGAATTACTTTAATTCGTTAGTGGGTACTAGAATCCACACAGACTACACATGAGCCCAACTTTGGTTGGTCAACCCATGTGCATCTATGGGTAGGTTCATAACCAGTTGTTTCTCTAAACAACTTCTAGTAATTGATTTTGCCCCAGAACCTAATCAGTAGGCTTTGGCCTCCATTGAAAAGATCTGGTTAGGTCCAACCATTAACATGATTTGATTTGGTGAATCAGACCAATAAATGATCAGGCCCGACTTTGGCCGGCCAACCTAATCACCATCAGAAAGACTCAAACCAAATTATCATATTATGAATGATAATTCCATTAGTCAATAAGCACCAGGCCTTTGGGCCTCCAATGATTATTAAACTAATGGACTCATTATCACTCACTTAATGGGAGGCTATGACTTAGTTATCAATATAACTTAATAATTTTTAGAGACCTAATAATTTTTTTTTTTGATGATTTTATTAAAGGATAGATGAGAAGAAAATATCCAGCCAATTTCAATCCTCCCACTGACTTCACCAAGTCGGATTAAAAAAGATTTAATTAAAGCTGGCATTAGGAGCACCTAAATCAGTCAAACTAATTTACCTAATGACATGGGTGAGCCCTAATCACCAAGTGATCTAATCAAAACCTAATTCACCAGGTTGGCCAGGTAAGTGAGATCAGTGGTGGGGATAAGCCATTAACTCGTCAGAGATCAAATCAATGCGAGTAGCTCTCGCTTAAAAACCACTGGTCAAACTGTCAAACTTACCTTAGACACCAACCGGTTCATTAATTTTAATTTGATCAACTTAGTAAATAGGGTTCCACTGTGTAGCCATGAATTAAGTCCATCTTGGTCTAGTTAAAGACATGGACCCATTCAACTACAACTATTGGAGTTGAGTCTAGAGTATCCTTGACCTAATCTAATTCAACTTTTGATTAGATTTGACCAATTACTCTAATTTAGTCCATTTCTTTAAGCTAACCTTAGGTCTAACCTAATTATGGACCTAATCCATCTAACCCACTGACCCACAAGTTTATGCAATTGTCTTAGGTCTTAATTCACGATTCTAGACCTACTAGACAACACTTAATTCTTTTAATTAAGTATTTGGGCTGATGGGTTAGGGTTTGGCATTTCGAAAATAATTTTCAAATTTGAAAGGTTTTATTTTTTATTCATCAAATATGTTGACTCATTTCACAAATAGATCAGCATATTTCATAAAAAGTAATCCTATTGCTAATTACATAACAAAAAATAACTCAATCAAAATAAATCATGAATATTCCTTTAGATCTAATCTAACACATTCATGATAAATTTCACAATTGAACCTTTACAATTGATTCCTTTCGTTGCTTCATCTGCATGGGATATAATTGCAGCGGCACCCCTACCGCCATAGGAGACCCCATCGAATGGGAGGAGAGGGCCTTTAAACCCTACTTTTCTCCTATGATCGGACGGCCATGGCAACCAACCCAATTTGATTACTTGCTACTTGGATCAAGTATATCTAAATATACCAATTTTAAAATTTAAATTTCAAATTTCAAATTTTAAATTTTAAATTTTGAATTTCAAATTTCAAATAAATTTTAAATTTCAAATTTCAAATTTTTGAATTTCAAATTTTTGAATTTCAAATTTTTGAATTTCAAATTTTAAATTTCAAATTTTGAATTTTAAATTTTTGAATTTTGAATTTCGAATTTCAAATTTCAAAATTCAAAATTCAAATTTTGAATTTTGAATTTTGAATTTCAAACAACTTTCAAAATTCAAATTTTAAATTTTTAAATTTCAAATTTCAAATTTAAACATTTAGATTATAACTTAATCTACGCATGCAAATATATATATCATATCTAAGAACCCGCTCGGATACCATTTGTGGGGAAATTCAGTGCAGGGGTAAAATGGTAATTTTAAAACTTTTTTAAAATCATAATTTTACAGTAAAAAAATATTAATTAATCTAATTAATTAACATAAATTTATCCTATACTAGGATCTAAATATGATATATAGCATGCATGCATTTAAATTTGAAATTCAAATTTGAATAATAAACACTTTATTGTAATGTGTTCAGAACACAATACCTTTGTGCGGGTAGTAGATCGCCGCAATTTGATCACCGTCGGGAGAGTCTGATCATCGAGATACAGTCATACAGCGTGTCTGGCCTATGCGGATCATCCACACAAAGCTCTCAGTCTGATCGACTCCTCACGAGTGCTAGCTCGTTGTAGAGCCATTTTGACGGTCGATGCTGATCGAACTCCTTCGATCGATGTCTGTCGATTATTTGGATGCTCTAGATCATCAACAGATATGCTTGAGAGGATGTTGAAGATCTTCGAAAGATTTTATGGGCTCACGATACTTGTAGCTCACTTTTTCACTTTTCGAACCCCAGGCTAAAACTCTAGGGAACTCACCGAAAACCTTGCACCCACTTTTCTTTCTTTTCTTTCTTTTTCTCTTGGAAGGATATGGACTTTCTTCTCACGCACAAGACTTTTCATGCCCCAAAATTTTTCTCCAAAAAATCTTCTTCTTGCACACCCCACTCTTCTCCTCCTTTTATAACAACGTCAAACGTCTTATCCAAAAGAAAGGATAAAGATGAGTAATTACATATTTGAATTCAAATCAAATTTTGAATTCAAATGGACACCAACTCATCCCTTATCCACTAAATGCGTGAGGCGTGGCTTAAATTATGCATGGAGTGATTTCATGAGAAATCTTTTCTCATGTAATAAATGGGGCGTGAGAAAAGGGATAAGGCGCAAAGATTGATTGCCCATTCAAATTCAAACTTTATTTTGAATTTGAATGGCCAACCAATCATCCTTATCCATTCATATGGCACATTAAAGTGGGGCATGGAGAGGGCTTGGCTTGAGGAAAAAATTCATGAGAAGTTCCTTCTCATGAATTCAAATGGGTGTAATGGAAGTGAGGTGGCGCATGGAGATTAGGTCAAGGTGGTTTAATTATTTAAACCAACCTAATTGAACCAAATAAGTTAGGTCCAATTAGACTAATTTTAACCCAACTTAATTAGGCTTAATTAGGCTTAATAAAATCCTAATCAAATTAGGAATTGACTAAGCCCAACCCCAGATCAAATCAGGGACCAAACCATCTTGATGATTAGGTCAACTCTTAACCTAATCGGGTCAAACCCAACTGAATCCAATTCAATTGGACTTGATCCAAAAATAATTACTCAATCAAATTGAGTTAATTAGTAATTAAATCACTAATTAAACCTCTCATAAATACTGAGTCCAAATCCGATGGGCAATCGGGCATCAAAATTCATTGATATGTAACCCTAATCGAAAAGTCCCAACCAGTGGGACTCTTGAGCTCAGTACCCATAATGTGTGGAACTCATGATCAGAGAATCCTGATTCTCGATCACTGAGTCTCAAATATGTAGGATTCTATATCAGCCATCAGATCAGATAGGAACCTCTAATGTGTGTGATCCTATAGGTTCGACCTAAGCTGGTAGCACAGGAACCAATTCCTGTACTAATCGAAGTGACCATCCAGCAATGGTACCCGACGTCTGGATAGATCGAAGAGTCACAATCGCAACACTCAGAACCTACATGAATCTGGTTACTGTATAATTCATCCTTTTGACCCTTGTGTTTAGGATGACTCAGGGTTAAACTATCAACCCTAATCAGATCATCCGAATCGTGCTCAACTCAAACAGTCCTGTGACTCCTCACAAAGAATACCCTGGTCAAGATTTTGCTAAATTGAAACACGATTGTACATAGCTCTTAAACTGGAGTGGTCAATCCCATCTTGACACATGCACCGATAAGTCAAGTACTTGACTACACCCAGCAGCCTTCCGTCACTGAATTAAAAATTCAGATAGTTCAGTGCCTAAGTGTAGTGAGTTGCTTGCAAGTCACCATGACGGTCTCAGGTCGGAGGGATATTTATACCCATATTCTATCAGAGCAAATTTTGACAGCAAAAATAGCTCCGAAGTCAGTCACATTTAGTGCAGATGTACCCTTACATCTCACCTATATGCCATACCGGTGTCTCCACACTCATTGGTTAAGAGGACAACCAACCTATATGGCATACAATGACCTATGCTTGATAAACGTTGTTGTCCTTGGTAACAATATATCATTTGGTCGCGAACAGATTTAAGGACTAAACGACAAATTTTCCTTTGTTGAGTCTAAATAGTCCTAAGGACTTCACCACAACATAGGAGTTCATTAGAAGATGAAATATTTTTTGTTGAAAAATATCAAAATAATTTTTATTAATTCATAATTTATGTACATATACAAAAATAAACACAACCGTCAAAAGATTGACGATTGGCTTTGGGACACTATTCCCAACATTCCGGTATCCAATACCCAGGCAGTAGTATCACATATAGAAAAGTTGCAAGGTGTTATCATATAATTACCTTGCTTCTTCTTCGGCCTGTTTGGGTCCAGGGAGGCAATGTATAGAGGACAGTTCCTCTTCTAGTGCCCCTGCTTCTTGCAAGAGAAGCACTCCACCTGGCTCTGGTTGGGCTTGTGCTTCTTGGTCTGACCCTGTGCAGATGTCCCAGCATGCGGCTGCACCTTCTTGTTCTTCTTTTTCTTGTTCTTCTTCCCTTTCTTAAAGGATCGACGACCAGAAAAAAATCCTCCCACAACATTCACCGACTCCTTATGGAGCTGGTGGTCCTTCTCAAAGTTCTGCAGCAACCCCAACAAGCCGTGGTAGTTCACTGCAGGCTTTGTTATTCGAAAATGAGTAAGGAAGGGGAGGAAGGACTTGGGCAATGAATTAAGGATCGCATCCTTATCGAGCTGCTCATGCAGGGGAAAGCCCAGTTTACTTAGGTGCTCAATCATTTCGATCATGTACAGTACATGATCAGTGACTGAGGCCCCATCCCTCATCCGAGCATTAAAAATGGCATAACTAGTTTTGTGCCTTTCAACGTCATCAGGCATGCCAAAGGAGTCGTTCAACATTTGAAGCATCTCCTGTGGCTGGGCATTCTCAAACCTATAGCTGAACTCATCATTCATTACCGTCAGCATTATGCATCGAACGATGGTGCGATCATTGTCCCACTTCTGGTAAGTATCTCGGACCGTACCTCTAGCATTCGAGGCTGGCTCCTTTGGTGCCGGATCCGTTACTACATAAAGGATCCGTTCATGCTCAAGGATGATTTTTAATTTTTGATACCAGCTATCGAAATTAGGTCCTATGAGCTTGTCATTATCTAATAATGTCCGGAGTGACAGGGTAGTGGCCATAGCTGCATAAAGAAAAACCAGACCTCTATTAGTACATAAATTATTAATACTAAAGACTTGGACTTTAGTCTAAAGTTTCTCCCAATATTTTTACGAATTGGTAGCCTCAACCTCCAATTTGAGGAATTACTTTAATTCCTTAGTAGGTACTAGAATCCACACAGACTACACATGAGCCCAACTTTGGTTGGTCAACCCATGTGCATCTATGGGTAGGTTCATAACCAGTTGTTTCTCTAAACAACTTCTAGTAATTAATTTTGCCCCAGAACCTAATCAGTAGGCTTTGGCCTCCACTGAAAAGATCTGGTTAGGTCCAACCATTAACATGACTTTATTTGGTGAATCAGACCAATAAATGATTAGGCCTGACTTTGGCCAGCCAACCTGACCACCATCAGAAAGACTCAACCAAATTATCATACTATGAATGATAATTCCATTAGTCAATAAGCACCAGGCCTTTGGGCCTCCAATGATTATTAAACTAATGGACTCATTATCACTCACTTAATGGGAGGCTATGACTTAGTTATCACTATAACTTAATCATTTTTAGGATCTAATAATTTTTGAGAATTTTATTAAAGGATAGAAGAGAAGAAATTAACCAGCCAATTTCAATCCTCCCACTGACTTCACCAAGTCAGATTAAAAAGGATTTAATTAAAGCTGGTATTAGGAGCACCTAAATCAGTCACACTGATTTACCTAATGACATGGGTGAGTCCTAATCACCAAGTGATCTAATCAAAACCTAACTCACCAGGTTGGCCAGGTAAGTGAGATCAGTGGTGGGGATATGCCATTAACTCGTCAGAGATCAGATCAATGCGAGTAGCTCCCACTTAAGAACCACTGGTCAAACTGCCAAACTTACCTTAGACACCAACCGGTTCATTAGTTTTAATTTGATCAACTTAGTAAGTAGGGTTCCACCACGTAGCCATGAATTAAGTCCATCTTGGTCTAGTTAAAGACATGGACCCATTCAACTACAACTATTGGAGTTGAGTCTAGAGTATCTTTGACCTAATCTAATTCAACTTTTGATTAGATTTGACCAATTACTCTAATTTAGTCCATTTCTTTAAGCTAACCTTAGGTCTAATCCAATTATGGACCTAATCCATCTAACCCATTGACCCACAAGTTTATGCAATTGTCTTAGGTCTTAATTCACAATTCTAGACCAACTTGACAACACTTAATTCTTTTAATTAAGTATTTGGACTAATAGGTCAGGGTTTGGCTTTTCAAAAATAATTTTTAAATTTGAAAGGTTTTATTTTCTGTTCACCAAATATGTTGACTCATTTCATAAATAGATCAGCATATTTCATAAATAGAAATCCTATTACTAATTACATAACAGAAAATAACTCAATCAAAATAAATCATGAATATTCCTTTAGATCTAATCTAACACATTCATGATAAATTTTATAATTAAACTTTTACAACTAAGTCCTTTTGCTACTTCATTTGTATGAGATATAATTACAGCAACACCCCTACCGCCATAGGAGACCCCATCGAATGGGAGGAGAGGGCCTCTAAACCTTACTTTTCTCCTATGACCGGATGGCCATGGCAACCAACCCAATTCGATTACTTTCTACATGAATCATGTATATCTAAATATACCAATTTCAAAATTTAAATTTCAAATTTTAGATTTCAAATTTTAAATTTTTGAATTTCAAATTTCAAACAAATTTCAAATTTCAAATTTCAAATTTTTGAATTTTAAATTTTAAATTTTAAATTTTGAATTTCAAATTTGAAATTTCAATCAAATTTCAAATTACAAATTTTGAATTTCAAATTTTTAAATTTTGAATTTCAAATTTTAAAATTCAAATTTCAAATTTTGAATTTTAAACTTTTGAATTTTAAATTTCGAACAACTTTCAAAATTTAAATTTTAAATTTTGAATTTTAAATTTTAAATTTAAACTTTTAGATTACAACTTAATCTACGCATGCAAATTCATATATCATATCTTAGAACCTGCTCTGATACCATTTGAAGTGAAATTAGTGCAGGGGTAAAATGGTAATTTTAAAACTTTTTTAAAATTATAATTTTATATTAAAAAATATTAGTTAATCTAATTAATTAACATATGTTTACCCTACACTAGGATCTAAATATGATATACAGTATGCATGCATTTAAATTTGAAATTTGAATTTGAACAGTAAACACTTTACTGTAATGTGTTCAGAACACAATACCTTTGTGTGAGTAGTAGATCGCCGTAATCTGATCACCGTCGAAAGAGTTTGATCATCAAGATGCAGTCACATAGCACGTCTGGCTTCTATGGATCATCCACATGAGGCTTTCGATCTGATCGGCTCCTCACGGGTGCTAGCTCGTTGTAGAGCCCTTTCGATGGCCGATGCTGATCGAACTCCTTCGATCGATGTTTGTCAATTTTTTGGATACTCTAGATCATCAGCAGATGTGCTTGAGAGGATGTTGAAGATCTCTCTAAAATTTGATGGGCTCACGACACTCGTAGATCACCTTCTCACATCCCGAACCCCAGGCTGAAACCCTAGGGAACACACTGAAAACCCTGCACCCAATTTTCTTTCTTTTCTTTCTTTTTCTCTCAGAAGTTTTAGACTTCCTACTCACGCACAAGAGTTCCTCATGCCCCACTTTGACCAGGTTGGCCAGGTAAGTGAATTCAAATGAGTGCAGATATGTGAGGTGGCACAGAGAGTTAAATTCAAAAGATGGTTTCATCCAAATTGAACCAACCTAATCAAAATAGGTTAAGCACAATTAGACTAAGTTAAACCCAACTTAATTAGGTTTAATTAGGCTCAATAAAATTCTAATTAAATCAAAAATTGACTATGCCCAACCCTTGATCAAATCAGGGACCAAACCATCTCGACGATTAGGTCAACTCTTAATCTAATTGGGTCAAACCCAACTGAATCCAATTCAATTGGACTTGATCCAAAAATAATTACTCGATCAAATTGAGTTAATTAGCAATCAAATCACTAATTAAACCTCTCATAAATATTGAGTCCAAATCTGATGGGCAATCGGATATCAAAGTTCATCAATATGAAACCTTGATCGAAGAGTCCCAAACCAGTGGGACTCTTGACCCCGGTACCCAAAATATGTGGGACTCATGATCAGAGAATCTTAATTCTCGATCACAGAGTCTCAGACATGTAAGACTCATAGTCCATGAATATTATGACTCTTCATCAGCCATCAGATCAGATAAGAACCTCTGATGTGTGTGACCCCGCAGGTTCGAACCTAAGCCTGTAGCACATGAACCAATTCCTGTACTAATCGAAGTGACCATCTAGTAATGGTACCCGACGTCTGGATACATTGAATAGTCACAATCGCAACACTCAGAACCTACATGAATATGGTTACTGTATAATTCATCCCTTTTGAACCCTGTATTTAGGATGACTCAAGGTTAAACTGTCAACCCTGATTAGATCATCCGAGTCGTGCTCAACTCAAATAGTCTTGTGACTCCTCACTAGGACTACCCTGATCAAGATTTTACTAAATTGAAACACGACTGTCCACAGCTCCTGAACTGGAGTGGTCAATCCTATCTTGACACATGCACTGACAAGTCAAGTACTTGACTACACCCAGCAGCCTTCCGTCACTAAATTAAAATTTCAGGTAGTCCAGTGCCTAAGTGCAGTGAGTTGCTTGCAAGTCACCATGGCGGTCTCAGGTCAGAGAAATATTTATACCCATATCCCATCAGAGCAAATTTTGACAGCAGAAATAGCTCCGGAGTTGGTCACGTTCAGTGTAGATGTACCCTTACATCTCACCTGTATGCCATACCAGTGTCTCCACACTCCTTGGTTAAGAGGACAACCAACCTATATGGCACATAACGACCTATGCTTGATAAACATTGTTGTCCTTGGTAACAACGTATTATTTGGTCGCGAACAGGTTTAATGACTAAACGACAAATCCTCATTTGTCGAGTCTAAATAGTCCTAAGGACTTCACCACAACACAGGAGTTCATTAGAAGATGATAATTTGTGATGAAAAATATCAAAATAACTTTTATTTATTTATGATTTATGTACTAATACAATAAAGAGCACAACCGTCAACAGGCTAACGGTTGGCTTTAGGATACTATTCCCAACAGCTCGAACTTTCATAGAAGATATACATAGAGGAGGTGCTAAAAAAGTTTAGCATGGAAAACTCCAAAAGAGGTTTATTACCTTTTAGATATGGCTTTCATCTCTCCAAGAAGATGTGCCCTAGCACACCTGAGGAGATTGAATGCATGAGCAAGATATCTTATGCTTCGGCAATAAGGAGCCTCATATATGCCATGCTATGTACACGACGTGATATAGCCCATGCTGTGAGTGTCACAAGAAGATATCAGTTGAATCCAGACGAAGAGCACTGGACTTCTGTGAAATGTATCCTTATGTACTTGAGAAGGACTAAGGATATGTTTCTAATCTTTGGGAATGGAGAACTCTAGATTCAGGGATATACAGACTCAGACTTTATGTCTGATATAAACGATCGAAAGTCGACATATAAGAGTCTATTCATTTATAATGGTGGTGCAGTCAGCTGGAAGAGTTTCAAGCAGATGGTGATTGCTGATTCCACCATGGAGGCAGAGTATATTGCTGCATCAAAAGCTATGAAGGAGACATTCTGGTACAAGAAGTTTGCTGCAGAGCTTGGAGTGATGTCATCGGATGGCATACCTCTTTACTACGATAATAATGGCACCATAGCCCTAGCTAAGGAGCCAAAGTCTTACCAGAAGTCCAAACATCGAGTGGCGATTCCATCTGATCCATGCTTACCTCGAAAAAAGGTTATGTCGAGGTCAAGAGAGTCGACTCTACAGATAATGTGACAGATCCACTGACTAAGCCATTGGGCCAACAGAAGATCGAAGCCCACCTTGAGAAGATGGGACTTAGATATGTAGCCAATTGGTATTAGGTCAAGTGGGAGTTTGTTAGATGTGTGCCCAAGATGCCAGATCGGCTGACATATTCTTGTACAGATCTAAGGATAAATTTATAATTTTGACTATAAATGAATAAAAGTATTATTTTTCTATCACATTATGTACATTGTGTCTATGATACATCTTTTGAGTTAGTAGAAATGTTAATTCATATTTTCAAGAGTTAAAAATTTAATACATGAATTTACATAACTAACTCATAAACAGCTCCTGACCATAGGATCATCATGAGGATGGTGATCGATCCAGAAGGTTGATGTATGATTGCTTCCTTAGAGTAGATGTGTCTTGAGTCTACGGTGTGGAGACATCGGAGTGAGGGTACAGATATTCATTGAGAACGAGAGTACTGAGCATGACCACCTCGAGCAATCATAAGGAAGTCTACCTTCTCATCGATGACTAGCTCGATGCTGTAGTTATGTGTCTAGTTCTTTGACCTGAGGTGCATCGATAGTTCACCTTGAGTGTGTTATAGTTTGACTACACCATAACTCGATCTCCTAGCCATTCGAAATCCTGAGGTGTATGTTGGCTGTAGCATATTCATTGTAGGAACTAGGTCGCACCAAGATGGGATCTATCAACCTCGGTAGATGAGAGGAGTAGTCCTATGATAATTCAAAGACCGAGTCCTTAAGCCCATGACCATGGTAGAGTGAAATAATGAAAAAGGAGTTTTTCATTGGGGTTTCACATCGGACTTGGATTAATCAATTAACTCATATGACTGATGTTGGATTTGACGAGTTTACCTTAACCCTAATTCAGTCGGGACTCATGATAGAGGAACTCAATCACACAGGTAGCTGCACCGAGAGGTTCATCTTCAGTTCTGATGGGTTGCCACCATATACTGCTAGGTGTCACTAGTAGATTTTGGGAGCAATTAGAATGATATTGATGATCGATCATTCTAATTGTCTGAATCAGAAGAGTTCTGGTCCATCAAAAGAAGTTTCGATGATATCGATGATGAGATCATGACATGTCTCATTACCATACAGAATTGAACCTAATTGGGTCACACAAATAAGGGTTAGGGTCTGGATGTCATCAATTGGGCTAACCCAATTGATTTGGATTAGATCCAATTAGGTTCAAGGAAATCATGCTAGCACTCGATTGAGCCTAACTTTCTCCTTGTGTAATCTTTTCTATCTCTACTGAGCCAAATATGATTTGACTCATTCAGAGAACCTTTAAAAAGTTTCTCTTAGTCTAAATGAAGCTTGTCCAGCTCAAAAAAGGCTTGTCTTAATTCATGAGATGAATTTAAGACAACACCTTCTAATTCCTAGCACCTGCCAATTTTATTTTAGGACATCTGTCAAATGTTGACATATGGATCTTAAACTGAAGAGATCTCATTGAAGGATTTTTGTGGAGTGTCCACATGTCAAAACCTAATTGAATTGGATGCCATAATCAGATTATGGCATGAGTCCAATTAGATTTAAGTGGGTGCCCCAAATGGATAAGAACTAAAGAGTCCTGATAAACATGGACTCTTTGGCGCCACCTTGATTGAGCTTATCCAATGTTGGTGCCAACTTAGGAGAGAGGGTGGGGTTCTTATCTGATGTGATCATATGATATCACTCCATCAATCAAAATTTTTTCAAAATTTATTAGAATTTTCTGATTGGTTGAATGATGTGGCACTGCGCAGCATACAGGGTCTATATAAACCTTGCTGCGCCTAGGATTTCATGAAAGAAATTATTTTATGCACAAAACCTAATAGCTGCTTCTCCCTCCCCTCTTCTCTACATCCTTCCTACTCTCCTTCCTCCCCTCTTCATGTCCAAAGAGTTGGACATCCATCTGGCAAAGATCCAAGGCATGGTGATGCCTGGAACAGAAGGCTGCAGGACTTCTTCGAAAGGCTGCTGCTCCAACTTCAGAAAGACTTTTGAAGATCTTCCTAATCAGATTTAGATCTGATTTTTAGAGAATAGATTTATGAGGAGAAGATGTTTCAGATCCTACCTGAGTGGATACCGATAGAGGCCAGACGCTTGCGTGGCTACATCAGAACCTCGGGCTGTGCAGAGATCATCTAAAGGGTAATCAGATTACCCTTAAGGTACTTCTTCTTTCATCATAGTTTTAGATTTAATTTTAGATTTTTAATATCAGATAATAAAATTAGATCTAGAAAATTAGATCTAAAATATGTAGGATAATTTTTTTTAAATTATTCCATCCCAGATTTGATGAAATCTGAAAGATCCTACGAGGAAAAGTGATTTTCCTCCTTCATATTCCATATGCATTCGCAGCTGGCTCCTCAGGTGCAGGATCCGTTATCACATATAGGATCTGTTCATGCTCCAGAACTACCTTCAACTTTCGGTACCAGCTACCGAAGTTGGGTCCCACCAACTTATCATTGTCCAACAATGATCGGAGTGATAGGAAAGTGGCCATATCTGCACAAAAGAAAATCACAACCTAATTAGTAATTGATTCATTAAACCTAAAGATTTAGACTTTAATCAAAAGGTTTATTCCACTATTTTATTCGAATTGGTAGCCTCTACCTCTAATTCGAGGAATTATCCTAATTCCTTAGTGGGTACTAGAATCTACTTAGACTACACACAAGTCCAACTTTGGTTGGCTAACCATGTACATCTAAGGGTAGGTTCATAACCAATAATTTCTTTAAATAATTTTTAGTAATTTTATTTTTACCCCAGTCCCTAATTAGTAGACTTTGGCCTCCACTAAAAAGGTCTAGTTAGGTCCAACCATTAACATGACCATACTGTTAGATGTGTGCCCTAGATGCCAGATTGGCTGATACATTCCTATACAAATCTAAGGGCAAATTTATAATTTTGACTATAAATGAATAAAAAAATTATTCTACTATCATATTGTGTACATTATGTCTATGATACATGAAAGGAATATGCTCTATAAGCCAATCAAAAGGTGTAATTTGATGGATATTCTTTTATCTCCCGACAACTCATATACTTATATTTTAAATAAATAAAGGCATTTAATTCATCATATGCTGTGTTTTATTATGATGAACCCCATAAATCAGGGCTATGGTTTTAGGGTTATGATGCGATCATACCAGTGAGACCTAAAACCTTAAAATCTTAATTTTAAATATTCTTAGTCGATGGAACATTGAGTAGGGGATCAATATTTTCGATAAGACTGGTACATCCTGTGTATGCACGATGGAGAGGATAATTGATCTCACCATTACTTGTGTATAACACTAATATAAGGATGTAAGTGCTCATTAGAGAATGAGTTTATTGAATTGATCCAATTAAAGAACATCTGATGGAGTCTTATCTATATGTCAACAGATGTTTCTCATAGTGAGAATTGTGCATGTAAATCTTTTGACCTGAGACTGCCATAGAACCTCATTGTTGGTGCAAAAATCCGCTTGCGCCGGAGAAGCTGGAGTCGAAGAAGTCGCGGTCGCCACCGGGACCTGCAAAGGAAGTCTAAATCGGAGGTGGGGTTGCTCCGGCAAGACCCTCCGACGCTCAAGTCAGTTCTCTGCCTCAACAAGAATGGAGTGCTCGAACGGAGAATTTAGCAGAGTTTTTAGATGAAAGATGAGAGCTTATTGAATAACATATCTGGGGCCCCTTTTAAAGGTGGAGGGGGCAACAAATTGATGGCGACGCCTGTAACCGTCTGGTAGTGGGCCGCCCAGAGTCAGGAGGAATTTATTGCGGAGGGTAGTAGAGTGGGATCGTGGCTATGGTCGTGGCTTGCCACGTGGAGTCAGTTACGGAGAGTGGAGCGGCGTCCGCTGTCGTGGCTCGTCAGGGAATGGTGGAATCGCACAAGATCCGCCACAGGGAGTGGAGCAGAATCATGGCCGTTAATACGGCCTGTCAGGGAGTAATGGAGCTGCGTAGGGTTCGCCGCAGGGAGTGGAGCAGTGTTGTCCGTTACGGTGGCCTGCCAGGGGGTCCAGACTGGTCGGCCAAAGTTCGGTTAGAGTCGGTAGCGAGGTTCGGTACCCATAGGAATTTGGGCGAGGTCTTCCCGCAGTTGGAATAGAAGATGGAGTCTGGCTTCCGTAGGAGTCCGGATGAAGTCTACTTACAGTTGGGGTCGTGGACGGAGTCCGGCTCCCGTAGGAGTCCAGACGAAGTCTATCTACAGTCGTTGGAGTCGAGGATGGAGTCCGGCTCCCGTAGGAGTCCGGTCGAAGTCTGTCTGCAGCCGTTGGAGTCGAGGGCGAAGCCCAGCTCCCGTAGGAGTCCGGACAGAGTCTTCCTGCAATTAAAATCAAAGGCGAAGTCCGGCTCCCGTAGGAGTCCGGACAGGGCTTACCAGCAGTTGATGTTGAGGATGGAGCCCGACTCCCGTAGGAGTCCGGGCGGAGTCTACTTGCGGTTGAAGTTGTCGGCAAAGTCCGACTCCCGTAGGAGTCCGGACGAAGTCTGTCTGCAGCCGTTGGAGTTGAGGGCGAAGCCCGGCTCCCGTAGGAGTCCAGACAGAGTCTTCCTGCAATTAAAGTCAAAGATGAAGTTCGGCTCCCGTAGGAGTCCGGACAGGGCTTACCAGCAGTTGATGTTGAGGACAGAGCCTGGCTCCCGTAGGAGTCCGGGCGGAGTCTACTTGCGGTTGAAGTTGTCGGTGGAGTCCGGCTCCCGTAGGAGTCCGGACGAAGTCTACTTGCAGTCGTTGGAGTTGAGGATGAAGCCCGGCTCCCGTAGGAGTCCGAGCGGAGTCTTCCTGTGATTAAAGTCAAAGGCGAAGTCTGGCTCCCGTAGGAGTCCGGACAGGGCTTACCAGCAGTTGATGTTGAGGACGGAGTTCGGCTCCCGTAGGAGTCCGGGCGTATCTTACCGACGGTTGACGTTGGCGACGAAGCCCGGCTCCCGTAGGGGTCCGGGCTGAGCTTGCAAGGGCTAATCCCGCTGAGAACTTCGGCCGTGGGTATTTTATACCCAACACTAGTCCCCCTACTTCCAAGTTTGAATTTCGAATGAAGGAAGTACAGAGAGATGGGCATAGCCGAAGTTATCCCCTCGAATCCTGTGCATAACCGCCCTTGGATATGTTGGCATTTAATGTGCGCACGTCAGAGCCCTTTTTTCGGTTAAGGCGAGCTAAAGAGTCTTTTCGAAACTCCCACCGAAACGTGATCCCAAGCATCGCGTTACGAAAATTTGCGAATAGTCAATCTTCGATAGCAGCGAGTGGGACACGCGGGACACGTGGCATGCACCAGTTGGCCTAGGGACACCCGCCGTCATAACTACGCTAAGATCTGTTGGCTATTTAAACCCCCTACTCTTCCTTCGGGGCTTCATCCTGTCGAGAGAACGGCACCTTTCTTTCGTCTGAGAGCCTAGCTACTCAGCCACTTCCTCCGCACCGGTCCTTGCCGTCTTCAGCCCCTCGACTCTTCTCTAAGGGGTTCCCACGTCATGTCCTCCACCCCGGAGGCCATCCTCGAAGGGATGTCTAGGGCTTGGAGGAAGGCGAGGAGGAGAACAGCGGTCGGTGAGTTCTCCGGTCATCAAGTGGCCACTGAGGATCCCCATCATTTCAAAGGGGGCTCAAGAAAGAATTCCTTCAACAACAGGGGTTTAATAACGGGAGCCACCGATAAAGGTGTTCTGTCCGAGAATTTCGGAGTAGCAAGGCGGGGTGATACCGGTCAAAAGGGCAGAGCTGTCATCACAAGCTGTGGCGGGATCCTTGACGCCATCGGGGCCGAGGGACCAGAAGCGGTCGACGTCGATGGTGGGGCAGTAAAACTTGTTGCGGAGGCGATGGAAGTAGCGCATGCCGACCTTGCGGAGCATTTTGGACGGTGGCTACCACGGAGTATTCGGTGATGACGCATATCTCTGGCGCCACCGTTGCCCCCAGGGTGACTCCGGTTCTTCTTGAAACAGGTCTTCGTCGCCGCTGCCATTGCCCTTACCGCCCCCAGGAATCTATCCCATCCTTTTCCCCCTGAGGTTGAGACTTCGGAGGTGGGGCGAAGCAAGGCGGGGCGAAAGCCGATAGGCCCGCCACACGCACTGGACACGAAATGGGAAGAGAAGTTTGCAGCTTGAAGCGGTTCCGATGTATCCTTTCCAAACAGTGTTCTCGATGTCGTCGATGATGTATTTATTTTTTTTCTGGCCCACCGGGTCTTGTAACGTACACCTTGTTGGTTGAAAAATGAAGGGGAGATTTTGTTACCTCGTCTGCATCTTGCATCGAATAGTCGTCTGTCGAACTTCTTTATTCTTCTTTCTTCTCTCTTCCTCCTTTTCTTCTTTTCTTTTTCACGTCGTCCTAAGGTCATCTACGACCTCTTTTATTCGTGTAGGATTGTTATTTGCCGAGCTCCTTTTCGACTTTTACGCCGTTCGAAGATACCCGGTTGTCATTTTTTCGTCAATGGCTGCAGGCTCGCTTGGGGCCATTCGGGCCTGGGGTCCCTCCTAGGGCTTGAATTCGGGGATCCGAGCTTTTGTCACCCTAAGTAAGTTGTCCTATTTTGTGTCGAAAACTTCCTCAAGAGCTGGGACTCTCGATGGGAGCCCCAGTCCTTGCGGTGACAGAGTTTTCTGTACCTCGACTACTGTCCGTTCTCCAATCGTAGCTGTCATGGTCCGTTGCCTTCCTTTTTCCTTTTCGCCTGAAATTTTTCTCCGCTGAAGTCAAGGCGAAGTTCGGCTCCCGTGGGAGTCCGGATGGAACCCTCCTGTGATTGGAGTCATGGGCGGAGCCCGGCTCCCGTAGGAGTCCAGGTGGAGTCTTCCTTGGCATCGTGGATGGAGCCCGACTCCCGTAAGAGTCCGGGTGGAGTCTTCCTTGGCGTCGTGGATGGAGCCGGCTCCCGTAGGAGTTCGGGTGGAGTCTTCCTTGGCATCGTGGATGGAGTCCGGCTCCCGTAGGAGTCCGGGTGGAGTCTTCCTTGGCATCGTGGACGGAGCCCGGCTCCCGTAGGAGTCCGAGTGGAGTCTTCTTTGGCATCGTGGATGGAGCCCGGCTCCCGTAGGAGTCCGGGTGGAGTCTTCCTTGGCGTCGTGGATGGAGCCCGGCTCCCGTAGGAGTCTGGGTGGAGTCTTCGTTGGCATCGTGGACGGAGCCCGGCTCCTATAGGAGTCCGGGGGAGTCTTCCTTGGCGTCGTGGATGGAGCCCAGCTCCCGTAGGAGTTTGAGTGGAGTCTTCCTTGGCGTCGTGGACGGAGCCCGGCTCCCGTAGGAGTCCGGGCCATCTACTTTGCTCGAGCCAGGGCGAGGATCTCCTCCTGTTCCCGGCCTGACTGTGGGGGCGCGTTAGGGCGCTGTAAGGCCTCTCCCCCATCCGGTCTAAAAGAACCAGGCCTTTGACTTTGCTCATGTTAGGATGAGGTTCTCCTCCTGTTTCTGACATGGCTGTGGGGGCACATTAGGGCACTGTAAGGCCTCTCCCCCCATCCGATCTAAACGGAACCGGGCCTTCGACCTTGCTCAAGTTAGGGCAAGGTTCTCCTCCTGTCCCTAACAGGGCTGTGGGGGCGCATATGGGCGTTGTAGGGCCTCTCCCCCCATCCGGTCTAAATGAAATCGGGCCTTCGACCTTGCTCATGTCAGGACGAGGTTCTCCTCCTGTTCCTGACATGACTGTGGGGGCACATTAGGGCGCTGTAAGGCCTCTCCCCCATCCGGTCTAAATGAAATCGGGCCTTCGACCTTGCTCATGTCAGGACGAGGTTCTCCTCCTATTCCTGACATGACTGTGGGGCACATTAGGGCGCTGTAAGGCCTCTCCCCCCATCCGGTCTAAATGGAACCGGGCCTTTGACCTTGTCGGGATGAGGTTTCCCTTTCGTTTTTGATACAGTTTGTTTGCATTGTCCAAGGACATATAGGTATGTGATTTTCAATTAAAATAAAGTTACTGGTAGTACATCCACAAGTTTTCGAGCTCCACGGTCGCAGGAGGTCGGCTCCTCCGAGTTCCTTAAGATAATAAGTTTCGGGCCGGACTACTTCTTTGACTTCATACGGTCCCTCCCAGTTTGGGGCGAGTTTCTCTCGATCCTGAGGTTGCGAGACAGCGGCTCGCCAAAGCACTAGATCTCCCCTTCTAAAGGCTTTGTTCTTAACCCGGGCGTTGTAATATCGAGCAACCTTCTGTCTGTAGGCTACCATCCGAACCTGAGCTATCTCCCATCTTTCTTCCAGTAGGTCGAGGTTGGCTCTAAGACCTTGCAAACTTTGATGTTCGTCGAACGCCACGACTCGTGCTGACGGGAGTTTAAGCTCGATGGGGATGACGGCTTCCATACCGAAGGCTAAAGTGAAAGGGGTCTCCCCCGTGGGTAGCCTCTGAGTAGTTTGATACGCCCACAACACATGATAAAGTTCGTCCGCCCAAGTTTCCTTCGCTTTTTCAAGCCTTGTCTTAATCCCCTGCAAAAGGGTTCTGTTGGTCACCTCAGCTTCGCCGTTCGCCTGGGGATGGGCTACTGATGTGAAGTTGTGGGAGATGTTTAGATCTTCACAGAATTTGGAGAATTTCGCTCCCGTAAATTGTCGTCCATTATCAGTGATTAGGGTTCTAGGCAGACCGAACCTACACACGATCGATTTCCAAACAAATCTTAACTTTTGCTTCCGTGATTTTTGCTAGTGGTTCGGCTTCAACCCATTTGGTGAAGTAGTCGATCGCTACGAGGAGGAACTTCCTTTGCCCAGATGCCATGGGAAAAGGGCCAAGGATATCCATCCCCCATTGTGCAAAAGGCCATGGGGCATCAAGGGTGTGAGCTCGGTGGTGGGCTGTCTCTGGACGTTGGCGTATCTCTGGCATCGATCACACTTTTTGACATATTCAATCGAATCACGATGCATCGTTGCCAGTAATATCCCTGGTGGAGCAGCTTGTGGGATAAAGATCTAGCCCCCAAATGGTTTTCGCAAATCCCCTCATGTACTTCCCACAAGGCGTAGTCAGCTTCGAGGGCCAGAGATATTTCAAGAGGGGCAAGGAGTATGATCTTTTGTATAATTTGCCCTCATAAAGGATGTATCGGGAGGCTTGATTCGGAGCTTCGAGCCTCCTTCGCGTCCTGGGGAGAACTCCATCTCTGAGATAGGTTATCAGCGGGTCGACCCAGCTGGGCTCGTGGTCGATCTCCATTACGGGCCACGAGTCTTCTGTACTCGGGTGTTTTAGAACTTCAAAGAGGATGCCGTTGGGGCAATTCGGCCGGAGCCGATGTCGCCAGCTTGGAGAGAAGATCGGCTCTGGTATTCTCCAGCCTTGGAATCTGTCTAATGTTGAAGCTGCTGAAGGCGGGGGTGAGCTCCTTTACCTTTTCAAGGTATCTGGCCCATACTGTCTCCCGCTTTCGTAACTCCCGCTGACTTGCCCCACCACTAGTTGAGAGTCACTGTGCACCCGGAGCTGACTTATTCCCAGCTCTCTGGCGATCCTTAGTCCTGCGATCAGAGCTTCATATTCCGCTCCATTGTTTGTTGTGGGGAACTCGAAATGCAGAACGTACTCCTGCATGACTCCCTCCGGACTGACCAAGATCAGGCCTGCACCTGCGCCCGACATGTTGGAAGATCCATCCACATAGAGGGTCCAAAAGCGATCGGAGGGATTGGCCTCTTCGTTGGGGGAGTTCGGTTGAGACTTCAGGTCGTCAACTTTGCTTTGCTCAGGTTCGCCTCCTCTGGGATGGTGCACTCTACTATGAAATCTGTCAGTATTTGGGCCTTACTGCTGGTCTAGGTCTGTAGTTGATGTCGAATTCGTGAGCTCGATCGCCCATTTTGCCATTCTTTCGAGGTGTCAGCCCGTGCAAAACCGCCTTGATCGGTTGATCGGTGAGTAGCGTACGGTGTGCCCTTGAAAGTAGGGTCGGAGCCTCCGAGCTGCAACCAACAAGGCGTAGGTCAGTTTTTCTAATTTGGTGTACCTGGTCTCGGCGTCCCTCAGCGCACGGCTAATGTAGTAGACTGGTCGCTGGACTTTCGTTTCTTCTTTGACAAGGACGGCCGCGAGGGCCATGGGAGAGACCGCTAGGTATAAAAATAGTTCCTCCCAGGTTCAGGCTTTGCCAACAGCGGGGGTGAGCTAA
>NC_026001.2:81959599-82024739 GCF_000442705.2 Elaeis guineensis | reverse complement strand
TAGATCTTCACAGAATTCGGAGAATTTCGCTCCCGCAAATTGTCGTCCATTATCAGTGATTAGGGTTCTAGGCAGACCGAACCTACACACGATCGATTTCCAGACAAAATTTAAACTTTTGCTTCCGTGATTTTGCTAGTGGTTCGGCTTCAACCCATTTGGTGAAGTAGTCGATCGCTACGAGGAGGAACTTCCTTTGCCCAGATGCCATGGGAAAAGGGCCAAGGATATCCATCCCCCATTGTGCAAAAGGCCATGGGGCACTCAAGGGTGTGAGCTCGGTGGTGGGCTGTCTCTGGACGTTGGCGTATCTCTGGCATCGATCACACTTTTTGACATATTCAATCGAATCACGATGCATCGTTGGCCAGTAATATCCCTGGTGGAGCAGCTTGTGGGATAAAGATCTAGCCCCCAAATAGTTTTCGCAAATCCCCTCATGTACTTCCCACAAGGCGTAGTCAGCTTCCGAGGGCCAGAGATATTTCAAGAGGGGCAAGGAGTATGATCTTTTGTACAATTTGCCCTCATAAAGGATGTATCGGGAGGCTTGATTTCGGAGCTTTCGAGCCTCCTTCGCGTCCTGGGGAGAACTCCATCTCTGAGATAGGTTATCAGCGGGTCGACCCAGCTGGGCTCGTGGTCGATCTCCATTACGGGCCACGAGTCTTCTGTACTCGGGTGTTTTAGAACTTCAAAGAGGATGCCGTTGGGCAATTCGGCCGGAGCCGATGTCGCCAGCTTGGAGAGAAGATCGGCTCTGGTATTCTCCAGCCTTGGAATCTGTCTAATGTTGAAGCTGCTGAAGGCGGAGGTGAGCTCCTTTACCTTTTCAAGGTATCTGGCCATACTGTCCTCCCGCGCTTCGTAACTCCCGCTGACTTGCCCCACCACTAGTTGAGAGTCACTGTGCACCCGGAGCTGACTTATTCCCAGCTCTCTGGCGATCCTTAGTCCTGCGATCAGAGCTTCATATTCCGCTCCATTGTTTGTTGCGGGGAACTCGAAATGCAGAACGTACTCCGTGATGACTCCCTCCGGACTGACCAAGATCAGGCCTGCACCTGCGCCCGACATGTTGGAAGATCCATCCACATAGAGGGTCCAAAAGCGATCGGAGGGATTGGCCTCTTCATTGGGGGAGTTCGGTTAAGACTTCAGGTCGTCAACTTTGCTTTGCTCAGGTTCGACCTCCTCTGGGATGGTGCACTCTACTACGAAATCTGCCAGTATTTGGGCCTTTACTGCTAGTCTAGGTCTGTAGTTGATGTCGAATTCCGTGAGCTCGATCACCCATTTTGCCATTCTTTCAGAGGTGTCAGCCTGGTGCAAAACCGCCTTGATCGGTTGATCGGTGAGTAGCATTACGGTGTGCCCCTGAAAGTAGGGTCGGAGCCTCCGTGCTGCAACCAACAAGGCGTAGGTCAGTTTTTCTAATTTGGTGTACCTGGTCTCGGCATCCCTCAGCGCACGGCTAATGTAGTAGACTGGTCGCTGGACCTTCGTTTCTTCTTTGACAAGGACGGCCGCGAGGGCCATGGGAGAGACCTCTAGGTATAAAAATAGTTCCTCCCTAGGTTCAGGCTTTGCCAACAGCGGGGGTGAGCTAAGGTAGCTTCTTAACTCTTCGAACGCCTGTTGGCACTCAGAGGTCCAACAGAAGTTCTTCGGCTGCTTGAGGATTTGAAAGAAGGGCAAGCACCGTTCGGCCGACCTCGCGATAAAATGATTAAGAGTTGCTATCCTCCCTGTGAGGTGCTGAACCTCTTTGATCGACTTTGGGGCGGTCATCTCCTGGATGGCATAAATTTTCTCTGGATTGGCCTCAATCCCACGCCCTGATACCATGAAGCCCAGGAACTTTCCTGAGGTTACTCCGAAAGCGCATTTAGTTGGGTTCAGCTTCATTCTATACTTTCGAAGAGCGTCAAAGATCTCCTCGAGGTCGGCGACATGATTTCTGGAAGACTTTCTTTTTACGAGCATATCGTCCACGTAGACCTCCATGTTTCGGCCGATCTGCTCTTTGAAGATTTTGTTCATCAACCGTTGGTAGGTTGCGCCCGCATTCTTGAGGTCGAAAGGCATGACCCTGTAATAGTAAAGGCCACGATTAGTGATGAAAGCTATCTTTTCTTCATCTTCCGACGCCATTCTAATTTGATTATAGCTGGAGAATGCATCCATAAAGGTGAGGAGCTCATGGCCTGAGGTCGCGTCCACCAGTTGGTCGATTCTGGGAAGGGGTAGCTGTCCTTTGGACAAGTCTTATTCAGCTTTTTGAAGTCTATGCACATCCTCCACTTGCCGTTTGCTTTTTTGACCAGAACAACATTGGAAATCCAATCAGGATAATTGACTTCCTTAATGAATCTGGCCTTGAGGAGCTTATCCACTTCCTCGGCTATCGCCTTCTGCCTCTCCGAGGCATGACTCCAGATTTTTTCTTTCATCGATCGATGCTTTGGATCGATGGCCAGATGATGCTCCATGACTTCCGTGTCAATCTCTGGCATGTCTGCTGGAACCCAAGCGAAAATATCCGCATTCCTTCATAGAAAATCAATAAGGCGCGTCCGCACCTCCTCCCCCAGGTTGGAGCCAATTAGCGCCACATGCTCCGCGTTCCCATCATTCAAAGAGATTGGTACCAGATCTTCGATTGGGTCGCCCCTTTCTTCGGTGAGGTCATCGCGAGCATCTAGTCCATCGACGGGACAGGGGTCAGCCTGATCGCTTCTTTGCAAGGCGATGTTGTAGCAGTGTCTGGCCAGGGCTTGGTCTCTCCAGACCTCTCCGATCCCCTGGTTGGTGGGGAACTTCAACTTCAAATGGTAGGTCGAAACGACAGCTCGGAGAGCATTGAGGCCGGGTCGGCCAAGGATTGCATTGTAAGCGGATGGCGCCTTCACCACCAAGAAATTCACCAGAGCCCTGGATTGCTTTGGATATTGACCCGCGGCCACAGTCAAAGCTATCATTCCTTCTGTCAGAACGGTGTCACCGGTAAACCCTACCAAGGGGGAGCAAATCGGCCTCAGATGACCGTCAAGAGCGGACATTCTTGAAAAGGCATCGTAGAACAAGATGTCGGCCGAACTTCCGTTGTCGACAAGAATGCGACGGACGTCGTAATTTGTTATATTCAAGAAAACTACGACTGCGTCGTTATGAGGAAATTGGACTCCCTGGGTGTCTTCTTCGATAAAGGTTATGGGTTCTTCAACCTTTTGCCGCTTGGGGGATACAGCCGGCATGTTGGTTGCCTCCCGCTGGGATCCCCCCGAAATGATGTTGACGGAATCCGATAGAGGCCGATCGTCCAGCCACTCCTTGTCGGCGACCATAGCCGGAGATAGTGGTGCGAATGCCTCATGAGAAGGCATCAGATGAGGAAAGAAGGAGAGGGTACCGGATAAGATGACTGGAGGTGGATCCATTGAGCGCTCCTTTAAGAATAAGGGTATTGCGAAGATACATGCCCCTTCCTCTAGTGCCAATCCTGTTGGTGCAAAAATCTGCTTGCGCCGGAGAAGCTGGAGTCGAGGAAGTCATGGTCGCCGCCGGGACCTGCAAAAGAAGTCTAAACCGGAGGTGGGGTTGCTTCGGCAAGATCCTCCGACGTTCAAGTCAGTTCTCTGCCTCAACAAGAATGGAGTGCTCGAACGGAGAATTTAATAGAGTTTTTAGATGAAAGATGAGAGCTTATTGAATAACGTATCTGGGGCCCCCTTTTATAGGCGGAGGGGGCAACAAATTGATGGCGATGCCTGTAACCGTCTGGTAGTGGGCCGCCCAGATCAGGAGGAATTTATTGCAGAGGGTAATAGAGTGGGATCGTGGCTATGGTCGTGGCTTGCCACGTGGAGTCAGTTACGGGGAGTGGAGCGGCGTCCGCTGTCGTGGCTCATCAGGGAATGGTGGAATCGCACAGGATCCGCCACAGGGAGTGGAGCAGAATCGTGGCCGTTAATACGGCCTGTCAGGGAGTAATGGAGCTGCGTAGGGTTCGCCGCAGGGAGTGGAGCAGTGTTGTCCGTTACTGTGGCCTGCCAGGGGGTCCAGACTGGTCGACCAAAGTTCGGTTAGAGTCGGCAGCGAGGTTCGGTACCCGTAGGAGTTTGGGCGAGGTCTTCCCACAGTCGGAATAGAAGATGGAGTCTGGCTTTCGTAGGAGTCCGGATGAAGTCTACTTGTAGTTGGGGTCGTGGACGGAGTCTGGCTCCCGTAGGAGTCCGGATGAAGTCTATCTGCAGCCGTTGGAGTCGAGGATGGAGTCCGGCTCCCGTAGGAGTCCGGACGAAGTCTGTCTGCAGCCGTTGGAGTCGAGGGCGAAGCCCAGCTCCCGTAGGAGTCCGGACGAAGTCTTCCTGCAATTAAAGTCAAAGACGAAGTCCGGCTCCCGTAGGAGTCCGGACAGGGCTTACCAGTAGTTGATGTTGAGGACGGAGCCTGGCTCCCGTAAGAGTCCAGGCAGAGTCTACTTGCGGTTGAAGTTGTCGGTGGAGTCCGGCTCCCGTAGGAGTCCGGATGAAGTCTGTCTACAGCCGTTGGAGTTGAGGGCGAAGTTCGACTCCCGTAGGAGTCCAGACGGAGTCTTCCTGCAATTAAAGTCAAAGGCGAAGTCCGGCTCCTGTAGGAGTCCGGACAGGACTTACTAGCAGTTGATGTTGAGGACGGAGCCCGGCTCCCGTAGGAGTCTGGGCGGAGTCTACTTGTGGTTGAAGTTGTCGACGGAGTCTGGCTCCCGTAGGAGTCCGGACGAAGTCTACTTGCAGCCGTTGGAGTTGAGGACGAAGCCTGGCTCCCGTAGGAGTCCGGGCGGAGTCTTCCTGTAATTAAAGTCAAAGGCGAAGTCCGACTCCCGTAGGAGTCCGGACAGGGCTTACCAACAGTTGATGTTGAGGATGGAGCCCGACTCCCGTAGGAGTCCGGGCGTATCTTACCGGTGGTTGACGTTGGCGACGAAGCCCGGCTCCCGTAGGGGTCCGGGCTGAGCTCGCAAGGGCTAATCCCGCTGAGAACTTCGGCCGTGGGTATTTTATACCCAACACTCATAAACATGAATCCATATTTTGGATCATACTCATTCATGATTTAATCATGTACGGGGTGTTCTGGATATGGTGGATTGCTTACGAAGATTGTGAGTAGGTCAATATGGAAACGATCACTCTTAGTAAGAGGAGATCACATCCTATCTGCTTCGATCGAATAATGATTCAAGAAGACTTTGATCAGAGCATTATGAAAAATAAAAATAGTTTTTAATATTTTATAAATTGAATCATTATTATCTGATTGAGAGAAATATGAATATAAAATTAGTTTTGACATTTTTCCATACCCAAACTTATATTCGGGATGCAGGATGATCGCAAGATCAAGTTGCACGGTAATTTTCCATAGAAGGGTATTTTTGGTATTTTTATCAAAATTCTATATCTTTCAGGTAGATATGATATGTTGCTAGATATCAATCATACCTTGTGAGTTTGATCGAATTAAAAAATTTAATTCGATCGTTAATTAGAAGCTGTTCTGATTGATCGAAACGGGTCAGCTAGATTTGACCTAAATCGGCTCGGTTGTGTTCTAACCAAATTAGGTCAAATTGCACCCGAACTCACTGCTGGCTAGATGTGGAACCCAATGAGTCATACACAAAGAGAATTGATCATGGGTTTAATTTGATTAAACCATGTTTGCAAGTTGAACATGCTAGCACATGTTGCAAACCCTAGCATCTAGATTCGAATCGGGTTCTGATTTTGGCTAATTTAGAACCAATTTGAGCCAAATTGGATTTGATCTTGAAATGGGTTTGAAGTATTCTGATTGAGCGTACTGTTGGGTGCAAAAACCAGGGAACCACGTGCCTAAGAGTCTCTCTCTTGGCATGTGGATTTAAATCCATGCGCATGTGCCACATGGCGCATGGAGGGAGTTGGCGCCCCATAACTTGGTCTTATCTATTTTCTTCATGGCTTTTATTCTATGAAAGGTTTTCAAAAATCTTAAGAGGTGTCTAAGAGTCCTTCTGAGTATTAAACTCTTCATAGAAAAATTAGGAGAAGAGATAAGGATGTATCCATGCGCATGTGCCACATGGTGCATGGATGGAGTTGGCGCCCCCTTAACTTGGAATTATCCATTTTTCTTCCATGGTTTTTTATTCTACAAGGCTTTCAGATCTCTTAGAAGGCACCTAAGAGTCCTTCTGTATCTGAAACACTCCGTAGAATATTTGTGGGAAGAGATAAGGATGAAGCCATGTGCCACCCTTTGGAAGCACCCCTTAGACCAAGTCAAATTTCAAGGTTGTTTTGAATTGTTCCATGCCCCTTATCTCTTGCACCCTTCCTGAAGTTGGCACCCTCTATCTTGGCCATTGGATGGGCTTTCTTCCAGATCCAAAGGCATGGGTTGATGGCGCCAATAAGGGAAGCATTGCGACTTCTCATGTGAACACCGTAAGTTAATATCGAAGAGTCCTTCTGCAATAAGGCACCTCTTCAACCCAACTTTGATGTCCACATGGCTTTTTCTCATCAAATGGGGTATGAGAAATTGAGAGGAGGCATGAGATGAGGTGTGAGTGGGTGTGAGATGTTTGGTTTGCACCCCTACATGCAATATAAATAGGGGTGCACGCGGAGGAGTCATCGCTCATTCCAAACTCTTCCTTCTTTCTTACAATAGGCTCATCTTGTCCAATTCTCTTTATTCTTCTTCTCTAGCCTAGACAAGGTTATGATAAAGGACAAGAAGTCTTCCATAAAAGCTTAGAGAATTGGAATAAAAATTAAGGTGACAAGGAGCAAGAAAGGAAGGCAAGAAAAGGTCCAATAGTGTGACAGCAAAGCCAAGAAAGGAGATTCTACCCAAATTGTATTTTAATTCTGATAAATTAAAATTTAATTGTAGAAAATATTTAAATAGGTGCTAGTGGGTTGATCGAGTCTCCGTGTGGATCGACATTGGAGGGTGAACACATGGGCACCTGGTGGAAACCCTGATGGACTGCTGCCGATGATCATGCAAAATTAGGGTCTAGCGATAAGAGGTATGTTTCTATACCTTATATTATGATATTAATACATATTATATGGTTTAAATTCTGATAAGATGATCTTGGAGTTAGGTTTTGATTTTATGATTTCATAATAATTGCTTTGAAATCCATGCTTCTGCCTTGACACTAAACCCTACAGTGGTATCAGAGCCACCTTGTTAGAATTAAATCATATGATGATAAGTTAATGATTTAATGGTAATATTATAAATATGATATGATCATAATTTATAATTATTATATGATATTAATATGATGAGATCATATTCATTATTCATAATTAAATTATGATGTATATAATTATGGAATGTTGCTTTGTCATATTGAATTATGTTCACTATGATGCTAATTTTTTTTATTCATGTATTTAGTATGATAAAGAAATTAAATGTGCATTGAGACCTCAAAAGCTCTTTGTAAAATGATATTAAGTTGTAGTGTAATTAACCAATGCAGAACCAGTCCAGATGTCTAATTGATCAATCAGTGTCTAGAAAAGTGGTTCATGATTGGTAAAGAGAATGTGGTTTCTAATTGATTCTATTGTCTGACCTGGCAATTTATTGGTGTCTAAGAAAAGCAACGGGGAGACCCCCACCTCTCTCCCACTTACCTGGCTGATTAGATTAATTTAATTCTTGGCTGGAATGCTTGGTGTTATATTCACTACATTATGGCCTTCCTTCATACTAGGACATTATTATGTCACGAACCATATTAGGTTCGTTGTGTAACCACAAGACCAATTATGGAAACTGACATAATATTATTCTGGCACATCGAGATGCTTACAACTTTTTTAGTATAATGCTTTGTTGTGTAACCACAAGAGCATTTATATTCTATTTTGACTGTATTGAAATGAAGGGTCCTACTTAACTAAAATATTATGGTTTGTTGTGTAAACACAAGGCTATTAATGTTTTAGAAGCCAGGGTTTTTATTGAGAATTGCATGAGATACAATTGGAAAGAGTTTCCTACCTTTAAACTTATAAAAGGTTTGTTGTGTAATCACAAGATCTTTTATAAGAAATTAGGGTCTCAATCCCACTAAGAAAATCAATCAGGATTTTCTCGAACATCATACTAGAGGGTTATGATGTCTGATAAAATAGTGGAAGACACAATAAAATTAAAGTTCTAATTTAATTATGCATATCATCTTGAGTTGTTTGCTTATGTAATATTCTTTATTATGTAGATTAATGGCTTCTTCACTTTCATTTCGCTCCATTTTGGATACAAATAAATTGACTGGTACCAACTATGTGGACTGGTTGAGAAATCTTAAAATAGTACTTAGTCAAGAGAAGCTTTCTTACATCCTTGATACCTCTGATATTGAGCCAGTTGGGGAGGATGCCACAGAGGAAGAAAAAGTCATATATAGGATGTGGCAAAATGATTTTTAACTGTCAAGTGTATCATACTTGCCTCTATGACAAATGAGTTGCAGAGGCAGCATGATAGTATGGACACTCATTCCATATTGCTCAATTTAAAGAGCTTTATGGGGAATAGAGTAGGACTGCTAGATATGAGATATCTAAGCAGTTATTTCATACCAAAATGGCAGAGGGGTCATCCGTACAAAACCATGTTTTGATAGTTATTGATCTGATCACTCGATTAGGTCATTAGGTTTTGTTATGGATGGAGAGTTAAGTCAGGATCTAATCCTGCAATCACTCTCAGAATCATTTTCTCAGTTTGTCGTGAACTATCACATGAACAAACTGAATTCTTCCTTGTCTGAGCTGTTAAATATGCTCAAGCAGCAGAGAGCCATATCAAGAAGGATAAGGCTCCTCTTCTTCTTGTGGATGGGATCTCCAAGAAGAAGGCAGGCAAAAGGAGTTCTAAAAGGAGACTGAACCCTAAAGGTGGTATAAATAAGAGGAAGAAAGGAAGAAGACCTCCGGATAGTCAATCTGCTTTCACTGCGGCAAGGCAGGTCATTGGAAAAGAAATTGCAAGGTTTACCTTGCAATAGTGAAGACTAGTGCAAATAATGCACCAAAAGGTATGTATGAGATACATACAATATTATCATTGAATTCTTCCATTTCAAATTCTTGGGTATTGGATACTGCCTATGGTTTTCATATCTGCAAATCATTGCAGGGACTATAGAAAATTAAAAGTTTGAGGAAGGGAGACTTCGAGCTCTACGGTGCTGGAGGAGAGTCCATCCAAGCAGAAGCTGTAGGGACAAATATCTTGAAGTTTCCTTCTGGGAAGATCTTAGAGCTAACAAATTGTTATTACATGCCTAAGATCATTAGAAATATTATATCTGTACCATTGTTGATAAAACAAGGATATCAAATATTTGTAACGAGCAATGGTTGCTCGATTAATTTTTCTAATGAAATAATTTGCCATGGCATTTTTGACAATGGTTTGTTGACTCTATGCTTGAATGATAATATTTTTCATATTGATGAAAATAGTAAACGTAAGAGAGATAATGTAAATAATACCTTATTTGCATTGTCGACTTGGTCATATTAGTGAGATCAGGATTAACAAGTTGTACAAAGAAAAATTCTTTGATCCTTATGATTGTGAATCATTAGGAACTTGTGAATCATGTCTTATGGGTAAAATGACCAAGACTTCATTTAGTGGACATGGAGATAGGACAAACGAGTTGTTAGGACTTGTACATATAGATGTATGTGGCCCTATGACAACCCAGGCCAGAGGTGGATACTCTTATTTTATTACATTTACAGATGATTTATCTAGGTTTGGATATGTGTATCTTATGAAACATAAATTTGAAGCCTTTGATAAATTCAAAGAGTATCAAAGTATGGTCAAAAAATAAACTGAAAAAAATATAAAAATCTTTGATCTCATCGAGGAGGAGAATACTTATCCAATGAAATTTTAAACCATCTTAAGGTAAAGGAAATTATCTCTGAATGGACACCTCCTTATACGTCACAATTAAATGGTGTAGCCGAAAGGAGGAACCATACCTTATTAGATATGGTGCGGTCCATGATGTGCTTTATTGAGTTACCTATTTCCTTCTGGGATCATGCTTTAGAGATCGCAATAATTATCTTGAATAGAGTACCTTCTAAATCTGTATCTAGTACTCCATATGAGATATGGAGAGGTAAGAAATCCAATCTTAAATATTTTAAGATATGGGGATGTTCAGCATATGTCAAAAGAAATTTTGGACATAAGCTAGATGCTAAAGCAGATAAATATTTGTTTGTAGGATATCCTAAGGATAGTATAGGATATCTATTCTACCATCCTACTGAACAAAAGGTATTTGTAAGTAGGCATGCCCCTTTCATGGAGAAAGAATTTATCCTAAAAAGAGGCAGTGGGAGAAATATTGAAATTAATGAAGTTCAAGAAAAACAAATATATATTTTTCAACCAAATATTCACATAAATAAGGAAGAACCAGAACACATAACTCTATCGTAGGTCAGATAGGATACGATGTGTACCTATAAGGTATGGGTTCATTATTGAGAATAATGAAGCCCAAGTCATTGAGAATGACGAACCTTTGACCTATACGGAAGCTGTCATGAGTAAGGACTCAGACAAATGGCAGGATGCCATGAAATCGAGATGGACTTCATGTACACCAACAAAGTATGGACTTTGGTTGATGCACCAGATGGGGTAAACCCTATTGGGTGCAAATGGGTCTATAAGAAAAAGATTGGAGCAGATGGTCAAATAGAAACCTATAAAGCTAGATTGGTAGCTAAAGGTTTCAGGCAAAAATAGGGTATTGATTATGATGAAACTTTTTCACCTGTTGCCATGCTCAAATCTATTCAGATTATACTTGCAATAGTAGCATACTATGATTATGAAATATGGCAAATGGATGTTAAGACCGCCTTCTTGAATGGTTTTCTAGAAGAGGAGGTCTACATGTCATAGCCAGAGGGTTTTGTCTCAAATGACAGATCAAATTAGGTATGCAGGCTTAAGAAATCATTTATGGATTAAAGCAAGCCTCAAGGAGTTGGAACATCGCTTTGATGTAATAGTCAAAGAGTTTGACTTCATCAAGAATGTGGATGAACCGTGTGTATACAAGAAGACTAGTGAGAGTGCTATAATTTTTTTGGTTCTGTATGTGGATGACATACTCCTCATTGGGAATGATATCCCAATGTTACAATTAGTCAAGTTATGGCTATCTAATAAGTTTTCCATGAAGGACTTGGGAGAAGCATCCTATATACTTGAAATTAAGATCTATAGAGATAGATCTAAAAGGATGCTAGGCTTATCTCAGTCTAAGTACATTGACTTAATACTAAAAAGGTTCAGTATGGATGGAAGTAAAAGAGGTTACTTACCCATGAGTCAAGGCATACATCTCTCTAAGAAGATATCTCCTAAGACACTTGAAGAGAGAAATAGAATGAGTTCTATTCCTTATGCTTCGACTGTAGGATCAATAATATATGCTATGTTAAGTACCAGACCTGATGTAGCTTATGCCTTAGGCATAGCCAGTAGATTTCAGGCTGATCTAGGAGAGGATCATTGGAAGGCTGTGAAAAATATTCTAAAATACTTAAGAAGGACTAAGGATATTTTTCTTATATATGGTGGATCTGATCTTAAACTAGAAGGATACTCTGATTCTAGTTTTTAATCAGACCCAAATAATAGCTAATCCATTTCAGGATATGTCTTTACTTTGAATGGTGGAGCAGTGAGTTGGAAGAGCTCTAAGCAGTAGACTGTAGCTGACTCAACCACAGAGGCAGAATACATAGCTGCAAGTGAAGCCACCAAGGAAGCTGTCTGGATGAAGAAGTTCATCACTGAATTAGGTATTGTTCCTGAGATTGAGAACCCAGTACCACTTTATTATGATAATACTGGAGCAGTTGCTCAAGCAAAAGAATTCAAGTCTCACCATAAATCCAAGCACATTTTGAGATGCTTCCATCTCGTTTGTGAAATAATTGAAAGACAAGATGTTATTATTGAACGAGTAGACACAAAGAACAACATAGTGGATCCGTTCACTAAAGCTTTACCACAGTAGCAGTTTGATCGCCACCTCGATTGTATAGGGTTGAAATATAAGGACGATTGGCTTTAGTGCAAGTGGAAGATTGAAAGGAATATGCCCTATAAGCCAATCAAAATGTGTAATTTGATGGATATTCTTTTGTCTCCCGACAACTCATGTACTTATATTTTAAATAAATAAAGGCATTTAGTTCATCATATGCTGTGTTTTATTATGATGAACCCCATAAATTAGGGCTATGGTTTTAGGGTTATGATGCGATCATACCAGTGAGACCTAAAACCTTAAAATCCTAATTTTAAATATTTCTAGTCGATAGAACATTGAGTAGGAGATCAATATTTTTGATAAGACTGGTACATCCTGTGTATGCTCGATGGAGAGGGTAATTGATCTCACAATTACTTGTGTATGACACTAATATAAGGATGTAAGTGCTCATTAGAGAATGAGTTCACTGAATTGATCCAATTAAAGAACATCTGATGGAGTCTTATTTGTATGTCAACAGATGTTTCTCATAGTGGGAATTGTGCATGTAAATCTTTTGACCTGAGACTGCCATAGAACCTTATAAGCATGAATCCATATTTTGGATCATTCTCATTCATGATTTAATCATGTACGGGGTGTTCTAGATATGGTGGATTGCTTATGAAGGTTGTGAGTAGGTCAATATGGAAACGATCACTCCTAGTAAGAGGAGATCGCATCCTATCTACTTCGATCGAATAATGATTCAGGAAGACTTTGATCAGAGCATTATGAAAAATTAAAAATAATTTTTAATATTTCATAAATCGAATCATTATTATCTGATAGAGAAAAATATAAATATAAAATTAGTTTTGATATTTTTCTATACCCAAACTTATATTCAGGATGCAGGATGATCGAAAGATCAAGTTGCATGATAATTTTCCACTGAAGGTATTTTTGGTATTTCCATCAAAATTTTATATCTTTCAGGTAGACATGATACATTGCTAGATGTCAATCATGTCTTGTGAGTTTGATCGAATTAAAAATTTAATTCGATCGTTAATTAGAAGCTGTTCTGATTGATCGAAATGGGTCAGCTAGATTTGACCTAAATTGGCTTGGTTGTGTTCTAACCAAATTAGGTCAAATTGCACCCGAATGCATTGCTGGCTAGATGTGAAACCCAATGGATCACACACAAGGGAATTGATCATGTGTTTAATTTGATTAAACCATGTTTGCAAGTTGAACATGCTAGCACATGTTGCAAACCCTAGCATCAGATTCGAATCGGGTTCTGATTTGGGCTAATTTAGAACCAATTTGAGCCAAATTGGATTTGGTCTTGAAATGGGTTCAAAGTATTCTGATTGGGCTTACTGTTGGGTGCCAAAAACTAGAGAACTACATGCCTAAGAGTCTCTCTCTTGGCGTGTGGATTTAAATCCATGCGCATGTGCCACATGGCACATGGATGGAGTTGGCGCCCCTTAACTTGGTCTTATCTATTTTTTCTATGGTTTTTATTCTATGAAAGTTTTCAGAAATCTTAAGAGGTACCTAAGAGTCCTTCTGAGTATTAAACTCTTCATAGAAAAATTAGGGGAAGAGATAAGGATGTATCCATGCGCAAGTGCCAAATGGCGCATGGATGGAGTTGGCGCCCCCTTAACTTGGAATTATCCATTTTTCTTACGTGGTTTTTTATTCTATGAGGCTTTTAGATCTCTTAGAAGGTGCCTAAGAGTCCTTCTATATCTGAAACACTTCGTAGAATATTTGTGGGAAGAGATAAGGATGAAGCCATGCGCCACCCTTTGGAAGCGCCCCTTGGACCAAGTCAAATTTTAAGGTTGTTTTGAATTGTTCCACGCCCCTTATCTCTTGCACCCTTCCTGAAGTTGGCACCCTCTATCTTGGCCATTGGATGTGCTTCCTTCCAGATCCAAAGGCATGGGTTGATGGCACCAATAAGAGAAGCATTGCGACTTCTCATGTGAACACCGTAAGTTAAGATCGAAGAGTCCTTCTGCAATAAGGCGCCTCTTCAACCCAACTTTGATGTCCACATGGCTTTTTCTCATCAAATGGGGTATGAGAAATTGAGAGGAGGCATGAGATGAGGTGTGAGTGGGCATGAGATGCTTGGTTTGCACCCCTACGTGCAATATAAATAGGGGTGCATGTCGAGGAGTCATCGCTCATTCCAAACTCTTCCTTCTTTCTTACAATAGGCCTAGACAAGGTCCTAATAAAGGATAAAAACTCTTCCAAAAGGATTAGAGAATTGGAATAAAAATTAAGGTGACAAGAAGCAAGAAAGGAAGGCAAGAAAAGGTCCAACAGTGTGACAGCAAAGCCAAGAAAGGAGATTCTACCCAAATTACATTTAAATTCTGATAAATTAGAATTTAATTATAGAGAATATTTAAATAGATGTTAGTGGGTTGATCGAGTCTCTGTGTGGATCAATGTTGGAGGGTGAACACGTGGGCACCTGGTGGAAACCCTGACGGACTGCTGCCGACGACCGAGCACAAATTAGGGTCTAGCGATAAGAGGTATGTTTCTATACCTTATATTATGATATTAATGCATATTATATGGTTTAAATTCTGATAAGGTGATCTTGGAGTTAGGTTTTGGTTTTATGATTTCATAATAATTGCTTTGAAATTCGTGCTTCCGCCTTGACACTAAACCCTACAATACATCCTTTAAGTTAGTATGAATATTAATTCATATTTTTAAGAGTTGAAAATTTAAGGTATGAATTTACATAACTAACTCATAAATAGCTCCTGACCATAGGATCATCATGAGGATGGTGATCGATCTGAAAGGTTGGTGTATGATCGCTTTCTTAGGATAGATGTGTCTTGAGTCTATGGTGTGGAGATAGCGGAGCGAGAGTACAGATATTCATTGAGAATGAGAGTACCGAGCGTGACCACCTCGAGCAGTCATAAGGAAGTCTACCTTCTCATCGATGACTAGCTCGATGCTACAGCTGTGTGTATAGTTCTTTGACCTGAGGTACATCGATAGTTCATCTTGAGTGTGTTATAGTTTGACTACACCATAACTCAGTCTCCTAGCCACTCGAAACCCTGAGGTGTATGTTGGCTGTAGTATATTCATTGTAGGAACCAGATTGCACCAAGATGGGATCTGTCAACCTCGATAGATGAGAGGAGTAGTCCTATGATAATTAAAAGATCGAGTCCTTAAGCCCATAGCCATGGCAAAGTGAAATAATGGAAAAGAGTTTTCCATTGGGATTTCACATCAGACTCGGATCGATCGATTGATTCATATGACTGATGTTGGGTTTGACGAGTTCACCTTAACCCTAATTCAGTCGGGACTCATGATAGAAGAACTCAATCACACAGGTAGCTGCACTGAGAGGTTTGTCTTTATTTCTGATGGGTTACCACCATATACTGTTAGATGTCACTGATGGATTTTGGAAGCAATTAGAATTATCTTGATGATCGATCATTTTAATTATCTGAATCAGAAGAGTTCTGGTCCATCGAAAGGAGTTTCGATGATGTCGATGATGAGATCACGACATATCTCATTACCATATGAAAATAAACCTAACTGGGTCACACAAATAAGAGTTAGAGTTTGGATGTCATCAATTGAGCTAGTCTAGTTCGATTGATTAGGTTCAAGAAAATCGTGCTAGCATACGATTGAGCCTAACTTTCTCATCGTGCAATCTTTTGCATCTCGACTGAGCCAAATGTGATTTGACTCACCCAGAGAACTTTAAGAAGATTTCTCTCAGTCTGACTGGAGCCAGTCCAGCTCAAAAAAGTCTTATCTGAATTCATGAAATGAATTCAAGACAAGCACCTGCCAATTCCTATCACCTGCCATTTTTGTTTTAGGACATCGGTCAAACGTTGACTTATGGAACTTGAACTGAAGGCCACTTGGCAAGAGGTCATTGAAGAGTTTTTATGGAGTGTCCACCTGCTAAATTAGGCCTCAAAGTGGGTGCCAAGATCAGATTGGGCGTGTGCCCCAATTGGATAAAGATAGAGTCCCATGAGATGAGGACATTGATTTCTTGATCGACTCAAACTGTTGGGCACCAATCTCACTTTGTTTATCCAGTGTTGGCACTAACAATAGGAGGGATTGTAGGGATTCTTATCTGATATGATCATATGAGATCACTCCATCAATCAAATTTTTCAGAATTAATTGGAATTTTCTTATTGGTCGAAGGATGTGGCACTGCATGGTGCAGCAGGGTCTATTTAAACCCTATCTACGCCTAGGATTTAGAGATTCTGCTCAATACCTAGCAAAAGACTGATATCCCTCCACTTCTCCATGCCACCTCTACTCCTCTCTCTCCCCTCTTCATGTCCAAAAGGTTGGGCATCCATCTGGTGCTTGTCCTAGGCGTGGTGGCTCCCTGATCAGAAGGCTACAGGGATTTGTCGAGAAGCTGCTGCTCCAGCTTCAGAAGATCTTTTGAAGATCTTCCAGATCAAATCCAGATCTAATTTTTTGAATAGAGATTCATGAGGAGAAGATGATCTAGATTTTACTTGAGTAGATACTGGTAGAGGCCAGGCGACTGCGTGGCCATTTTAGAACCTCGGTCATTGCTGCAATCATTTACAGGGTAATCTAGTTACCTTAGAGGTATTTCTCTAATCCTCTAGTTTTAGATTTAATTTTAGATTTAATATCAGATAATAAGAATTAGATCTAATAGATCTTAGATCTAAAATATCATAAGATAATTTTTTTTGAAATATTCCACCCCAGATCTCATTAGATCTGAAAGATCCTACAAGGAAAAAGTCGATTTTTCCTTCAATTGGTATCAGAGCCAGGTTGATGGCTCTATTTCAGATCTAATTTAGATCTAATTTTTATTTTTATTTATATAATATTAATGAATTTAGATATCACATCAGATGTGATAGGATCTGAAATCAAAAAATTTAAAATTAAATCTAAGTAGATCTAACATGTATGAGATGCATGACTAGACTAAGAATAGTTTAAACTATGAATAGTCTTGAAGTTTTATATTTTAATATGATTAAAATATAAATTAGATCTAATTTATTCTCTAATTTTTTGATATTATAAATATTATATTTAGATCAAAAAATAAAAAATAAAATTTAATTAATTCATAAGATTGATTTGTTGCATGTCTAGACTAGTTGTAGAATTATTCTAGTAACTGTCTAGAATAGATTTTATATTGAATAGTTCAATTTAAATCTTATTTTTCAGATGTTACATGTGATGTATCAGATTTAAAAGCATGCTAATTAGATCAGATTTTAATACATGAGATGTATGCAAAGCATATATAAGTTAGATCTAAAATTATATATGTGATATGTAACTTAGATCTAACTAGTTTTGTAGTTAAATCAATATTTTTGATTAAGGTTTTCCTCATGGCTGTCCTATCATAAGAACAAAGTAAGATTTAAGACCCTCTCTCTCATTCAATGGGGTGTTCTTATGGCGTGTAGGGGTGCTGCGCATTCATCCTTAATCAGAAATCAAACTTACTTTTCTGCAAAACCCTAGATCCTAAAACCTTAGGATTTATTTTACATATTTTATTTATGAACCCAAGACTTAATTAATGAATTAAGCTTATGAAATTAAATTAGGTCTAAAATTGAGAATTTCAGATCTAAGTCATTTTCATAAAATTGAGTTCGGGCTTGGATAGCTCAATTAGGTCTAGCGGTTGATCAAACCGAATCAAAAGTTGGTTAGGTGGGATCATGAAAGCTAATAATTGACCAGCCTAATAGGATTAAGTCTAGGTCAAGGTCAAATCACATTCATATGTGACTCGATCAAGTTAAGACCTAATTTGGCTCAGTGGTTAGAGCCTGGATTGTAGGCTAACCCAATTGGTTCGGGTTCGACAATTTGATGTCTAAGATAAGTTAGGCAGATGCAACCGAATGATTTTTAATTGAGAGCTACTCGACTCGAATACGTTCTTGTCAAGTTAATGTCATATCCCTTCCACCGATCTCACTTACCTGGCCATATGTGTCGACCCAGATCTGATTTGAGGTGACTAACAATTCAAGCTAACCCATACCACTAGGTTAGTCATAATTGTTATGACTATGTCAAGTCAAGTTTAATGAGACCTAAATCAAATTTTTCTAAGAAAATATTAAGTCTAAGATCTTTCACCATTGTGGATGTGCGGGCCCTTCCCGGGGTTGATTATTCTCGACTGGTTACAGTGGCTCAATTGCACCGGGAAGATGCAACCATGTCCATTAGGCATTGGATGCTACAAATTAGAGGATGGGTTGTGCTCAATATTCTGGATATGGTGAGGGACCCAATCAGGAATCTAGTTCATGCAAATGGTGGGTCTGACTTAGCTAAAGATTGGAGCAATATTCTGAGCACGGTGAGCTTCATAAATTAGAGATCAAGTTTTGGATGCACCATGATTAGAGAATCATTGGACAAGAGTTGTCCACTCGTCGATTGATCCATCACCAATAACTGTTAGGTGAGATGGTGAGCCAGTCGGTGAGACTGCACCATCCACTAGAAATCACTAATCACAGAGATTTTACATCTCTACCTAGTAAGTGTAGGGATCTGAGAAAATAGTGGGAGCCTAATTTGTTTAAAAATAAAAATCCTAAATAAATTGGTTAAGTCTAATTACAAAATCTAACTAGAAACTTTTGACACTCTATAGGAAACATATCTGCGTCCAACCCCCTGATCAAAATACTAGACACCCACAGATTGACTGGACCCAATGTCAAGGACTAGTTGAGGAACTACAGAATTATTTTGGGTTCAAAAAATGACTCATGTCTTGGACCAGGACCCACCTGCCATACCAGCACGTCTGACTGCTGAACAAAGAGCGTCTCTAAAAAAATGGATGGATGACGATAACAAAGCCAGATACTATATGTTGGGTGCCATGTCTGATGACTTACCGTGCCAGCATGAGAATATTATGACAACCTGTCAAATGTTGGCTCACCTACAATAGTTGTTTGGTGAACAAAGTCGCGTAGCCAAGTATCAAGTCTGCCAAAGACTTTTTAAGGCTAAAATGCATGATGGACAGTCAGTCCAAAATCATTGTTTGTCAATGATCAAGGATATTGAAGAGCTTGAGAAGCTCAGTGTCATCTTAGATAGGGATTTTCAGATTGATGTGATTTTCAGTCCTTGTCTGATGCATATGGTCAGTTCATTATCAATTTTCATATGCATAAGATACAGTGTACCTTGGCTGAGTTAATGAACATGTTGGTTACGGCTGAACTTTCTTTGAAGGGTTCAAAAGGCTCAGTCCTTACTGTGGAGTGGACTTCTTCCAAGAGAAAGTCTTTTGGAAAGAAGAAGAAGTCTGCGAAGAAGCAGAAGGTAGATGGGAAGAAGAAGAAGATGAAATCGAAGAAGAAGACTGTTGAAAAGGAAAAATATTTCCACTGCAATTCAGACGATCATTGGAAGTGGAACTGTCCTCAGTACCTGGCCACCCTAAAGAACAAGAAGGATGGTCCTTCTGGAGGTATGCTCATTATAAAATCTAATCTTACGATTTCTTCTACATCCAGTTGGGTACTTGACTCTAGTTCTAGTGCTCATTTGTGCACTTCTATGCAGGGTCTTGAGGAGAGCAGGAGGTTGAGAGATGGGGATATGATCCTACGCATCGGGAACAGAGCAAGAGTTGCTGCTTTAGCTATGGGAACCTACCCTCTATGATTACCGCTAGGATTAGATTTAGTTCTTAGAGATTGTTATTATGTGCTTGCAGCAAGCAGGAATTTGATTTTTGTTTCATGTTTAGCACAAGAAGGCTATGTGATTAGCTTTCATAAGGACCATTGTAACATATTTTATGAAAATAATAAAGTTGCAAATTATTTTCTTATTAATGGTCTCTATCAGCTACATATTGATGTGTCTGTATTTCATATCGAGCAAAATATGAATGCCATAGGAATTAAAAGGCCTAGAGATAGTCTAAATGATAGGTATCTGTGGCACCTAAGGCTAGGTCATATAGCGGAAGACAGGGTTAACAAATTAGACAAATCTGGATGATTAAGTCTGTTGACTTTCGAGTCATATCCAGTTTGTGAATCATGCCTTCAAGGCAAAATGACCAAGCTCCCTTTTACAGGACATGAAGAAAGGGCCACAGACCAACTTGCCCTAGTACATACAGATGTATGCGGCCCATTTGATGTGCCGGCTAGAGGCAACTATGTCTACTTCATTACCTTTACCGATATATGTCTAGGTACGGGTATGTGTTTCTAATAAAAACAAGTCTGAAGCCTTTAAAAAGTTCAAAGAATTCAGACATGAGGTAGAAAAATAAACAGAAAAGCCCATTAAGGTTCTTCGATCAGATCGAGGAGGTGAATACCTTAGTCGGAGTTTCTAGACTATCTTAAGGATAATGGCATAGTCTCTCACTGGACTCCATCCGGAATACCACAACTCAACAGGGTTTTAGAATGGAGGAATCGGATCCTATTAGATATGGTCTGTTCCATGATTAGCTTCACGGACCTCCCTGAGTTTCTTTGGGGATATTGTCTCATGACAGCGATATATGTATTGAATAGGGTTCCCTCTAAAACTGTTCCTACCATACTGTATGAGATATGGAATGGTAAGAAGCCAAGTCTGAGTCATCTCAAAATTTGGGGTTGTCCGGCTCATGTCAAGAGACAACAGACGGACAAGTTAGAGTTCAGATCTTTTAGAGCTCGATTATAAGATATCCTAAAGAGTCATTAGGATACTATTTCTATATTCCGAAAGATCACAATGTGATTGTGGGTCGACATGCTATTTTTCTTGAAAAAAAATTCATTCAAGATGGTGGTATCAAAAAAATAATTAAGCTCAAGGAGAATGTCTCCCAAGAGCAACGAGCTAAAGAACCTGAGGAACCCAATCAATTAGAACCAGTCCTAATACAACCTCTTCCACCTCGTAGATCGACTAGAATTTTTTATCCTCCTGAAAGGTACTTAGGTACTATACAAGAGGACATAGAGAAAATATTCCTCACGAAAAATGGGACTCATGGTGATGACCCCAAGACCTATGACGAGGCGATATTAGATATCGACTCCGAGAAATGGTTAGAGGCAATGAGATCAGAAATTGACTCAATGCACTCAAACCAGGTCTGGACCTTGATAGATCCACCTGAAGGTATTGTACCTATTAGGTGTAAATAGATCTTCAAGAGAAAGATAGGTACAGATGGAAATGTGGAGACATTCAAGACTAGGCTCTTAGCGAAAGATTATAGTCAGCGCGAAGGCATTGACTATCAGGATATCTTCTCGCCCGTAGCCATGCTAAAATTCATCCGCACATTGCTTGCTGTTACAGCCTATTTTGATTATGAAATATGGCAGATGGACGTGAAATGGCAGATGGACGTGAAAACAGTGTTTTTAAATGGATATCTTGAGGAAGATATCTATATGGAACAGCCGCTTGATTTCATATCCAGTGATGATGATCACAAGATCTGCAAGCTGCAAAGGTCCATTTATGGACTTAAGCAAGCATCTCAGAGTTAGAATACTCATTTCAATGATGTGACCAAAATGTTTGGTTTCATCAAGAACGAGGAGGAACCATGTGTGTTCAAGAAGGTCAGTGGGAGCGTAGTTATCTTTCTCGTATTGTACGTAGATGACATCCTCCTAATTGAAATGATATTTTCATGTTGACCTCAGTCAAAATATGGTTGTCTAAGGAGTTCTCTATGAAAGATCTAGGAGAAGCATCTTTTATACTGGGTATTAAGGTCTATAGAGATAGACAAAATAGGATGCTGGGACTTTCACAGAAGATGTACATAGAGGAGGTGCTAAAAAGATTTAGCATGAAAAACTCTAAAAGAGGTTTAGTACCTTTTAGATATGGCATTCATCTCTCCAAGAAGATGTGCCCTAGCACACCTGAGGAGATTGAATGCATGAGCAAGATCCCTTATGCTTCCGCAATAGGGAGCCTCATGTATGCCATGCTATGTACACAACCTGATATAGCCTATGCTGTGAGTGTCACAAGCAGATATCAGTCGAATCCAGGCGAAGAGCACTGCACTTCTGTGAAATGTATCTTTAAGTACTTGAGAAGGACTAAGGATATGTTTCTAGTCTTTGGAATGGAGAACTCTAGGTTCAGGAATTTACAGACTCAAACTTCATGTCTGATATAGATGATCGAAAGTTGACATCTGGGAGTCTGTTCATTTACAATGATGGTACAGTTAGCTAGAAAAGTTTCAAGCAGATGGTGATTGCTGATTCCACCATCGAGGCAGAGTATATTACTGCATCGGAAGCTACGAAGGAGGCATTCTGGTACAAGAAGTTTGCCGCAGAGCTTGGAGTGATGTCATCGGATGCCGTTCCTCTTTACTGCGATAATAATGGCACCATAGCCCTAGCTAAGGAGCCAAGATCTCACCAGAAGTCCAAGCATATCGAGCGGCGATTCCATCTGATCCGTGATTACCTCGAAAAAGATTATGTCGAGGTTAAGAGAGTCGACTCCACAAACAATGTGGCAGACCCGCTGACAAAGCCATTAGGCGAGCATAAGATCGAAGCCCATCTTAAAAGATGGGACTTAGATATGTAGCTAATTGGCATTAGGTCAAGTGGAAGTTTGTTAGATGTGTGCCCTAGATGCCAGATTGACTGACACATTCCTGCACAAATCTAAGGGCAAATTTATAATTCTGACTATAAATGAATAAAAGGTTATTCTACTATCACATTGTGTACATTATGTCTGTGATACATCCTTTGAGTTAGTATGAATATTAATTCATAGTTTCAAGAGTTGAAAATTTAAGGCATGAATTTACATAACTAACTCATAAACAGCTCCTGACCATAGGATCATCACGAGGATGGTGATCGATCCGGAAGGTTGGTGTACGATCGCATTCTTAGGATAGATATGTCTTGAGTCTATGGTGTGGAGACATCAAAGCGAGAGTACAAGTATTCATTGAGAACGAGAGTACTGAGCATGACCACCTCGAGCAATCATAAGGAAGTCTACCTTCTCATCGATGACTAGCTCGATGCTGCAGCTATGTGTATAGTTCTTTGATCTTAGGTACATCGATAGTTCACCTTGAGTGTGTTATTGTTTGACTACACCATAACTCAATCTCCTAGCCATTCGAAACCCTGAGGTGTATGTTGGTTGTAGCATATTCATTGTAGGAACCAGATTGCACCAAGATAGGATCTATCAACCTCGGTAGATGAGAGGAGTAGTCCTATGATAATCGAAAGATCGAGTCCTTAAGCCTATGGCCATGGCAAAGTGAAATAATGGAAAAAAGTTTTCTATTGGGGTTTCAGATCAGACTCGGATCGATCGATTGATTCATATGACTGATGTTGGATTTGATGAGTTCACCTTAATCCTAATTCAATCAAGACTCATGATAGAAGAACTCAATCACACAGGTAGCTGCACTGAGAGGTTCCTCTTTATTTATAATGGGTTACCACTATATACTACTAGGTGTCACTGGTGGATTTTGGAGCAATTAGAATGATCTTGATGATCGATCATTTTAATTATCTGAATCAGAAGAGTTCTGGTCCATCGAAAGGAGTTTCGATGATGTCGATGATGAGATCATGACATGTCTCATTACCATATGGAAATAAACCTAAATAGGTCACACAAACAAGAGTTAGGATCTGGATGTCATCAATTGAGCTAGTCCAGTTCGATTGATTTGGATTAGATCCAATTAGGTTCAAGAAAATCGTGCTAGCACATGTTGAACCTAACTTTCTCCTCGTGCAATCTTTTGCATCTCGACTGAGCTAAATGTGATTTGACTCACCCAGAGAATCTTGAGAAGATTTCTCTCAGTCTGACTAGAGCCAGTCCAGCTCAAAAAAGTCTTGTCTTAATTCATGAGATGAATTTAAGACAAGCACCTGCCAATTTCTGTCACCTGCCATTTCCATTTTAGGACATTGGTCAAACGTTGACTTATGGATCTTGAACTGAAGGCCACTTGGCAAGTGGTCATTGGAGAGTTTTTGTGGAGTATCCACCTGCTAAATTAGGCCTCAAAGTGGGTACCAAGATCAGATTAGGCGTGCACCCAAATTGGATAAGGATAAAGTCCCATGAGATGAGGACTTTGATTCCTTGATCGACTCGAACTGTTGGGCACCAATCTCACTGTGTTTATCCAGTGTTGGTGCCAACAATAGGAGAGATTATGGGAATTCTTATTTGATATGATTAGATGACATCACTCCACCAATCAAAATTTTTCCAAAATTAATTAGAATTTTTTGATTGGTCGAATGATGTGGCACTGCATGGCGCAGCAGGGTCTATTTAAACTTTATCTGCACCTAGGGTTTAGAGATTCTGCTCAATATCCAGTAAAAGCCTATATCCCTCCACTTCTCCATACCCCCTCTACTCCTCTCTCTCCCCTCTTCACGTCCAAAAGGTTGGGCATCCATCTGGTGCTTGTCCAAGGCTGGTGGCTCCCTGATCAGAAGGCTGCAGGATTTATCGAGAAGCTGCTGCTCCAGCTTCAGAAGATCTTTTGAAGATCTTCCAGATCAGATCCAGATCTGATTTTTGGAACAAAGATTCATGAGGATAAGATGATCTAGATCCTACTTGAGTGGATACCGGTAGAGGCTAGGTGACTGCATGGCTATTTTAGAACCTTGGGCATTGCTGCGATCATCTACAGGGTAATCTAGTTACTCTAGAGGTATTTCTCTAATCCTCAAGTTTTAGATTTAATTTTATATTTAATATCAGATAATAAAAATTAAATCTAATAGATCTTAGATCTGAAATATTATAGGATAATTTTTTTTGAAATATTCCACCCTAGATCTCATTAGATCTGGAAGATCCTACAAGGAAAAAGCTGATTTTTCCTTCACATACTTGGCCCATCTAGCCAATGAATGATTAGGCCCAACTTTGGTTGGCTAACCTAACCACCATTTAGAATGATGCAGTCAAGAAATCATATTTTGAATGATAATTCCATCAGCCGATATGAAGTGAAATTCAGTGCAGGGGTAAAATGGTAATTTTAATTTTTTTTAAAATTATGATTTTATAGTGAAAAATATTAATTAATCTAATTAATTAATATTATTTACCCTATATTAGGATTTAAATATGATATACAGCATGCATATATTTAAATTTGAAATTCGAATTTGAACAGTAAACACTTTACTGTAATGTGTTCAGAATACAATACCTTTATGCGGGTAGTCGATCTCCGCAATCTGATCACTATCAGGAGGCTCTGATCACCACAATATAGCCACATAAAGTATCTGACCTCTGTGGATCATCCACACGAGGCTCTCGATCTGATCGGCTCCTCATGAGTGCTAGCTCGTTGTAGAGCCCTTTTGACGGCTGATGCTGATCGAACTCCTTCGATCGATGTCTATCGATTCTTTGGATGCTCCAGATCATCAATAAATATATTTGAGAGGATGTTAAAGATCTTCCTAAAATTTGGTGGGCTCACGACACTCGTAGCTCACCTTCTCACTTCCCGAACCCCAGGCTGAAACCCTAGGGTACCCTAAGAAAAACTCTGTGCCTTTTTTTCTTTCTTTTCTTTCTTTTTCTCTTGGAAGGTTTTGGACCTTCACCTCATGTAGAAAGGTTCCTTATGCCCTAACTTTCTCTCTAAAAATTTTTACACATGACCCACCTTTCTCTCCATTTTAAAACAACGTCGAATGTGTCTTATCTGCGTGAGAGGATAAAGATAAGTGGTTGCACATTTGAATTCAAATTGAGTTTGAATTCAAATGCAAACCAACTCATCCCTATCCACTTATGGCATGAGAAGAGAAGGGTGTGGACTCTTTGTGCGTGGAAAGATTTCACGAGAAACCTTTTCTCCTGTAAGTTATGTGGCAACAAGATGGATAAGCATGAAGGCATAAGAGATAAGTTATCCGTTCAAATTCAAACATGCTTTGAGTTTGAATGGTTAACTAATCAGCTTTATCCATCCATATGGCGCACAAATGTGGGGCGGGGAGGGCTTTGCATGAGAAAAAATTCACAGAAGTTTCTTCTCGTGAATTCAAATGGGTGCAGTGGATATGAGGTGGCGAGGGAGTTTGGATCAAGGTGGTTTCATTATTTAAACCAACCTAATTGAACCAAATAAGTTAGGCTCAATTAGACTGATTTAAACCCAACTTAATTAGGCTTAATTAGGCTCAATAAAATCTTAATCAAATCAGGAATTGACTAAGCCCAACCCCTGATCAAATCAGGGACCAAACCACTTCGATGATTAGGTCAACACTTAACCTAATCGGGTCAAACCCAACTGAATCCAATTCAATTGGACTTGATCCAAAATTAATTACTTAATCAAATTGAGTTAATTAGTGATCAAATCATTAATTAAATCTCTCATAAATATTGAGTCCAAATTCGATGGGCAATCGAGTATCAAAGTTCATCAATATGAAACCTTGATCGAAGAGTCCCAAACCAGTGGGACTCTTGACCCCGGTATCCAAAATGTGTGGGACTTGTGATCAGAGAATCTTGATTCTTGATCATAGAGTTTCAGACACGTAAGACTCATAGTCCATGAATATTAAGACTCTTCATCAGCCATCAGATCAAATAGGAACCTCTAATATGTTTGACCCCGCAGGTTCGAACCTAAGCTAGTAGCACAGGAACAAATTCCTGTACTAATCGAAGTGACCATCTAGCAATGGTACTTGATGTCCGGATAGGTCGAATAGTCACAATCGCAACACTCAAAATCTATGTGAATATGGTTATTGCATAATTCATCCCTTTTGACCCCTGTGTTTAGGATGACTCAGGGTTAAACTATCAACCCTAATTAGAACATTCGAGTCGTGCTCAACTCATCAGTCCTGTGACTCCTCACTAGGACTACCCTGACCAAGATTTTGCTAAATTGAAACACGACTGTACACAGCTCCTGAACTGGAGTGGTTAATCCATCTTGACACACGCACCGACAAGTCAAGTACTTGACTACACCCAGTAGCCTTCTATCACTGAATTAGAAATTCAGGTAGTCCATGCCTAAGTGCAGTGAGTAGCTTACAAGTCACTGTGGCGGTCTCAGGTCGGAGGAATATTTATATCCATATCCCATCAGAGCAAATCTTGACAGCAGAGATAGCTCCGGAGTCGGTCACATTCAGTGCAGATGTATCCTTACATCTCACCTGTATACCATACCAGTGTCCCACACTCCTTGGTTAAGAGGACAACCAACCTATATGACATACAACGACCTATGCTCGATAAACATTGTTGTCCTTGGTAACAATGTATCATTTGGTCACGAATAGGTTTAAGGACTAAACGACAAATCCTCCTTTGTCGAGTCTAAATAGTCCTAAAGACTTCTCCACAACACAGGAGTTCATTAGAAGATGGTAATTTGTGATGAAAAATGCCAAAATAATTTTTATTTATTTATAATTTATGTACTAATACAACAAAGAGCACAACCATCAATAGGCTGACGATTGGTTTTGGGACACTATTTCCAACAATCTCCCACTTGGTCTAAAGCCAATCGGTGCAGTATCTAATACCCATCTTCGACTTGAAGTCATTGAACTCCTTCACCACAATGGCTTTAGTGAATGGGTCGGTCAGGTTCTCCATCTCGTCAATCTTTTGAAGGTCGACGTCACCTCGATCCATGATTTTTCAGATGAGATGGTAGCAGTGCAGAATATGCTTCGTCTACTGGTGTGCCTTCAGTTCCTTCACCTGAGCAATGGCTCCAGAGCTGTCACAGTAGAGCAGAACTAGACCAACAAGGGAGGGTGCTACTCTGAGCTTGATGATGAATTTTCTCAGCCACACCGCTTCTTTGGCATCATCTGATGCAGCGACATACTCTACCTCGCAAACTGAATCAACCACTGTGTGCTGCTTGAATCTTTTCCAACAGACAGCCCCATCATTAAGGGTAAAAATAAATCCTGACACACTCTTGCTATCATCGTGATCAGACTAAAAACTAAAGTCTGTAAACCCTATAAGTCTCAAGTCCGATTCACCATAAACAACCCACTGGTCCTTAGTATTTCTTAAATATTTCAGGATGGTTTTAACAACCTTCCAGTGATTCTCTCCTGGATCAGATTGGTATCTACTCACTACTCCTAGTGAGTATGCCACATCTGGTCATGTACATGTCATGGCATACATGATAGATCCCACTGCGAAGCATATGGAATTCTACCCATACGCTCTCTCTCTTGATGTGTTGTCGGACAATCCCTCTTTGAGAGAAAAATTTCATGGCCTATCGATAGATAGCCTTTCTTAAAATTTTTCATGCTGAACCTCTTCAGCATAGTATCAATATACGTGGACTGGGATAAGCCAAGCAACCTTTTAGATCTATTCCTATAGATCCTTATCTCTAGGATGTAGGAAGCTTCTCCCAGATCCTTCATGGAGAATTATGACGACAGCCAAATCTTTATTCCTTGTAATGCAGGGATATCATTCTCGATTAAGAGAATATCATCCACATACAATACAAGAAATACTACTACTGGACCATTAGCCCACTTATAAATGCAGGGCTCTTCTCCATTCTTAACGAAGCCATACGTCTTGATCATCCTATCAAAATGTATGTTCCAACTCCGGGATGCCTGCTTAAGTCCATAAATGGACCTCTGTAGCCTGCACACCTTAGACTCATCTGTAGATGTGAATCCTTCAGGTTGTATCATATACACCTCTTCGTCCAGCTCTCCATTTAGGAAAGCTGTCTTCACATCCATCTGTCAGATTTTATAGTCCAGATGGGTAGCTAACGCAAGCATAATCCAAATAGATTTGAGCATTGCCACAAGAAAAAATATCTCGTCATAGTCTATACCATAATGTTGACGATATTCCTTGGCAACCAGACAGGCTTTATAGGTTTCCACCTTTCCGTCTACGCCCCTTTTCCTCTTGAAGACCTACTTACACCCTATGGGTTTTACTCCTTCGGGTGGGTCAACCAATGTCCACACATCGTTGACCTTCATGGACTCCATTTCGGATTTTATGGCCTCTAACCATTTCTCAGAGTCAGGTCTCTGCATTGCATCTATGTAGGTGATCGGATCCTCATCATTTTCATCAAGTTCGATAGGATCTCCATCTCGGATCAAGAAACCATAGTATCTATCTGATTGATGTGGTACTCTACCAGATCGCCTTAAGGGTGCAGAAACAATGGGCTCCGAATCTGATCTAATCAAATCCGGTTCAGGTTCAGCTACTTGTGTCGATTTTTCTACCTGTCGAACTTCCTCAAGTTCGACCTTAGAGGCAATAGTTCCTTCACCAAGGAACTCTTTTTCTAAAAAGATTGCCTTAAGGCTGTCAAACACCTTTTGTTCATCAGCTAGGTAGAAATAATATCCTTTGGTCTCTTTTGGGTACCCTATAAAATTATACTTGTCAGACCTAGGTCCAAGCTTATCCATAATTAAACGTTTAACATAAGCCGGACACCCCCAAACCCTAAGGTGCGAGAGTACTGGCCTACATCCTATCCATATCTCATATGGCATTTTGGTTACAGACTTACTTGAAACTCTATTTAGAAGGTGTTGGTACAAAAATCCACCGACGTCGGAGAAGCTGGAGTCGAGGGAGTCGCGGTCGCCGTCGGGACTTGCAAAGAAAGTCTAAACCGAAGTTTGGAGTGCTCCGACAAGATCCTCTGACGCTCAAGTCAGTTCTCTGCCTCAACAAGAATGGAGTGCTCGAACGAAAATTTTAGCAGAGTTTTGAGATAGAGATTAGAGCTTGAGAATAACATATCTGGGGGTCTCCTTTTTATAGGCAAAGGGCGTAACAGATTGACAGCGACATCTGTAACCACCTGGTAGTGGGCCGTTCGGGGCCATGAGGAGTTTGTTACGGAGAGTAGTGGAGTGGAGTCGTGGTCATCACCGTGGCCTGCCACATGGAGCCTGTTGTGGAGAGTGGAGTGATGTCCGTTGTCATGACTTGCTAGAGCATGATGGAGCCACGTGAGATCCGTTACAGGAAGTGGAGCAGAGTCGTGGCCATTATTGTGGCCTACCAGGGAGTCCAGGCCTGTCGGTCGAAGCTCGGTTGGGGTGTCTGGTGGAGAGGGGTAGCTCTCTGTCTAAGAGGGGCTCGGATGTCGCTGGCGAACCTTCTACCGTTGGGTGCCTTGGGTGCTAGTACTACAGGCGAAGGTCATCTGCTGTAGAAGCTCGGTCAGGGGCTTTCTGTGGATGAAGTTCGATTTCATATAGAATCCAGCAGAAGGTCAAGCGACAGTGGATGTCGGATGGTGCTGGAGAGGTTCACCCGCTGGAGGGGTCTGGCTGCTGGAGCCCATGTGTCGTAGGAGTTCATCCGAAATCTGTCCGCTACAGAAGTTCAGTCGGAGTCTGGTTCCCGTAGAAGCCCGGATGGGGATCATTTGTTGAGGAAACTCGATCGAAGCCTGCCTACAATAGAAGTTAGAAGAAATTCGTTCACAATGGAAGCTCAGGTGGAGGCTTACAGTAGAAATCCGACGTAGACCGCTCGTAGTAGAAATTCGAAGTAGACCGCTTGTAGTGGTAGCTCAGAGTAGATCGCTTGTGGTGGGGCTCGGAGCTCGATCCTTGTAAGAATTCGGATGAGGTCTACCTGCAATAGGAGCTCAGGACTGAAGTCTAGCTCTCGTAGGAGCCCGAACGAAGTCTACCTGCAGTTGGAGTTTGGGGAAGAAGTCCAGCTCCCGTAGGAGTCCGGATGAAACCCAGAAGGCGGTCGACCACCGTAGAAACTTGGATGGAGTCCGTCCGTCGTGGAGATCTACTGTTGGAAATGTTCGGCCACTGACGAACTGACGAAGTTTTGAAAGAAATTCATATTGGAGTCGATCGAATCCTGTTGGAAAAGATCTGAAAGAGGTCCGGAGGATGGTTGATGCTTGTAGGAGGTCGGTCGACAGTAGAATCCAGAGAGCACTTGGGGTAGCCTGATAGACGACCAAAGAAGCTTATCACTGGAGAAGCCCGGGAGATGCGGCAGGAGTTCATCCATCGAGGGAATCCGATCGACACTTGTAGAAGAAGCCGTGAGAGTTTATCTGTCGGCAGAACTTGGGAATATTACGGAAGCTCAGCCACCGGAGAGGTTTGGAAAGATGTCGCCCAAGGTCGGACGTCAGAAGAGTCCTGGGAGGGTCACTCCTAACACGAACTTCGGTTGGGGGGTATTTTATACCCAACACCAGTCTCCCTACTTTCAAGTTTGAGTTTCGAATGAAGGAAGTATAGAAAAATTTTCACAGCCGAAGTTGCTTCCTTGAATCCTGTGCGCGATCGCCCTCAGATATTCTGGCATTTAATGCACGCGTGCCAGAGTCTTTTCGAATCGGGGTGATCCGAAGAGACTTTTCGAAATTCCCACTGGAGCGTTGCTCCAGGTACAGTGCAATGATGGCTTACCAGCTGTCAGCCATTTTTAGCCGCCTGTTGTGGCGAGTGGGATACGTGGTGAATATGGGTCGGCCTGGGGAGATCCGCAATCATTATTACGTTGGATCCTATGGTCTATTTAAACCCGCCCTTCTTCCCCCGAGAGTTTCATTCTACCTGAAAGTCCTGTTGGTGCCCATCTTCTTTCTGAGAGCTCTGACCTTCTTCGGCATCTGTTTTGGCCCTAGGTGTTCTTTGAGTCATCCCTGTCTCTGCATCTCTGCATCCTTCGGAGCAACATAGGTTAGTTCCAGAACTTTCGTTCCTTCACTTGTCATTTAGGTGTTCCTTCTTCTTCATTTTTCTTCTGCCGCATTCCACCTGTTTGGTTCCCCACAAACCTTTCGTCTCTTATTTCTCCTAATTTTTTTGGGATTTTTAGGGTTTTTGCTTGAAATGTCTTCTAGCACCTCCACCTCTAGCGGCTCCAGGAGTTCGTCTGCCTCAGTCCCTCAGAACCCTCATACCGTAGATAAACCCATAACTAGGGCTGGACCTCGTTCGATTTTTGTACTGGATGCCATTCCCTGTTCTCTGACTCTGGACGAACTCCTACTGATAAGGGTTCAGTATGAAGTTCCTCCAGAGTACGATCTGGAGCTTCCTGATCCAGCCGATCGGGCTAGCACCCCCCCACCTGGCCATTTCTGTCTGTACCAGGAGGCCTTCCGTGCTGGACTCTGGCTCCCACTCCCATCCTTCGTCATCACTCTTTTTCATTTTCTAGACATTTCTTTAGCTTCAGTCGCACCGAACTCCTTTAGGTTTTTGATAGGGTTCCTCTCCCTTTGCCACATAGTCGAAGTTCGGCCATCCCTTTCTTTGTTTAGGTATTTTTACACCTTCAAGCGCCATCCCTCGGTAAAGGACTAGTGATACTTCTCCCCTTAGTTCGGTAAGAAGGGGTTGCTGAAAGGTGCTCCCTCTTCTATCCATAACTGGAAGGAAAAGTACCTCTATGTCCAATGTCCGACCTTGAGGCTGGGATTGCCCCCTTGGGGCTCCTTGAGGGACTCCATCCGTCGGGCTCCTAGCCTGGGGGAGGCCGACCTTCAAGCCGCCCAGAAACTCTTTAGTTATCCAACTCCTTCCCTTCCAAACCTTCTGAAGGAGCAATTCTTGTTCAACATCGGCCTGAGTCCCCTGGATTCTGCGAGTATTCCATCTTTCCTTTTCTTCTTCTTTTCTTCTTCTCTTCTTCTTCTCCCTTTCTTTTTTTTTTTTTTTAACCATGAATCACCTCTTCCTTTTTTCACTCCGTTACTGATCTCTTTTCTCTCTCTCTCTTTTTTTTTTTTAGGAATGGATGCCGAAGTAGCATGGATGCTTGCCAGGGCCTCAAGGTTCACAAAAGAAAAGGCACTGCGGCCTCTGGGTTGGCAAAGAAGGCCAGAACGGAGGAGATGAGCTCGGCCATGTCTGCCCAGGCGGCCCTCACTGTCGATGTTCCCTTAGACGTCGAGCCCCTAGTTCCCCGAGCCTCTTCGAGGAGTTCCTCGCTGAGGCTCCCGCTCCGGTGGGCCCGCTCCGAGGAGGCACCAGGGGTCGAGAGGGGGAGGAAAAGAAGACGGTGGCCCGCAGGGTCAGCAGTCACCGAGCTGCCATCGAAGAATCCCATGGCTCCAAGGAAGAGATGGTGGAGAATCCCTTTAATGATAGGGACCTGATACAGCGACTAATCGACGGGTGCGTGCTGTCCGAAGTCATCCAGAGGATCGTCCACGCCGATCCCGAACAGCGGATTTGGGACTCTCTGGGGTCCTTTCTCGAGGTAAGCAGATTCACTTTCCTCCTTCCCCTCACTCCTTCATTCAATTAACTTCTCGACTTTCATTCTGGCTTTCTGGCCACCCTTACAGATCGGCCACCAGCTTCTCACCAACATCGAGGTGATGAACAAGATGAGGAGGGATGCTATCCAGGCGGAGGAAGGTCACCGGGCCGAGGCCGCCCGCCTCAAGGAAAAGGCTATCGAGGTGGCCAGCCTCCAAGAGGCACTTAAGAAAGAAAAGCAGGCCTCGGAGGAGATGGTGAGGAAGGCGGAGGCCGAGGTCGTAAATTTGATGGAGCAGATTCTGGCCCTGATCTCGGAGGCCAGGGGCCAAGCGGTGGAGGAGTTCAAGGCCTCTGCCGAAATGAGGGACCTGAACGTCAAGTTCGGCCAAGATGCATTCATCAAAGGATTCAAGCTCTGCCAAGAGAAGATAGTCAAAAAATTTCTCGAGCTTGACTTCAGCTTCTTGGATGAGGCATCTGAAGATGAGGCCGGGCCCTCTCCAACTGCTGCTGCCACCACAGCCCCCCTTCCAAGAACACCGAGCTCCCCAACTCCTACTTCGGAGGTCTGAGAACTCTGACTTTGTATTTTTTTTTCACTGCAATTTTTCCTTTTCCTTTTATCTTTAAGAAATATTCAATCAATAAAATTGGGCTCCTCCTTATAGGGGACTTCTCTTCTCTTTTCTTTTTTCTTTCTGCAATGAGCCGTGCCTTGACGCTTTTGTCTCCCGATGGTAGTGTCCTACCGAAGTGCTTCCCTTGCCACAGGGAGTTCCACTGAAGTCCATGATCCGACATCTGAGGAAGAAAGTTCATCATTTAACAAAAAGGTCGAAGGAGATGGAGGATGAACTTCGCAAGCTGAGGGAGAGCCACTCAGAGACCACTGTGGAGGCCACCCACTTCCGAAACCTCCACATGAAAGGGATCATGGATTACAGCCGGAGGAAGGCAAACTTCGAGAAGGAGCTCGAGGAACATAAGAAGCACGCCAGCGACCGATCCTGGGCTCAGGCTTCCAAGATCAGCTCTCTTGAAGCGGAGCTGTTGGCTGCACGGGAGAAGATCAGCCAGCTGGAAGGAAGCTCATCCTGGCTTTCGACTCGGGCCGACCACGATCGAGAATGGTCGAAGAAGTTCTCCGACCTTCAGTAATAGCTCCAGGATGTCGAGTTGAACTACAATGCGTACCGGGCCGACTGGTGCAAGTAGGTGGATGACTACAGGAGGAAGCTCAGGATGGCGACCGACGAGGTTGCCCGCCTTCAAAGGCAGTTACCTGAAGGAGCCCAGTTCGTCCCTGTTCGGGATCCCGATGAACTTCGATCCCTGAGAGGAACCATAGAAGAGCTATCCGTCGCCCTTTGTGAGGGGAGGATCGAGCTGCAGCAGTTGAAGATCTAGCTGGCATACGAGCAGCAGGCGGTCAAGGATGCAGAGGCAGAGTCCGAGGTCCTTAGAAAAAGGCTCCGAGAGGCAGAGAACAAAAGCCAACAGTTTCATCGGATGTATCTGGAGATGCTGATAAGGAAGAAAGAATTGGAAGAAGAAGTCAAAAGCTTAAGGCACTCCCTGATGAGGATCGAAATTGAAAGTTTGAAGTCAGAAGAGGCTGAGCTCCCTTAGGACTCTTTTTGCCTTTTGTCCTTCTATATGTCCTCTTTTTCAGTTCTTGTCATTTTTCTCTTTTTTTTTTTTTTGGCCTTTCGGGCTCTGTAAAGTATATTTTGCTAATGAAATGAAAAGGAAATCTTTCATTACCTTATTCATTCATGTATTAGGTCATCGTTATCGAATTTCTTTTATCTTTTGACTTGTTCGACGTCGATATCGTTTGAAGGTTCCTAGCCATTGTCGTGTTGATTTGCCTTTTCGTTCATGACCGTAGGTCTCTCTTTCTCTTTCTTCTTCTTCTCTTTTTTTTTTTTTTTTTTTTGGGCTGTTTGAGTTGCCTTGAGGAAGTCGATCTTCCCTTAGCCTGTGTTGAGTTCCCTCTTAGAGACTGAGGATTTTTTAACGGGGGTTTCCTTCTTCATTGAGGCGAGGTGCTTTGTGTCTTTGGTATTGTTTGGCTTCCATTTTTCACTGGTGTAGTCCGTCGCTTTTCCTTCGCATCTCCTCCTCTTTTTAAGTAATGGTTCTCCCCAACTCTTTACGGGGTCGTGGGAGTGTAGAGGGGCCGTCAAGAAGGTTCTCTTTTTTTTTTATCAGATCTTGAACGATCGGATCTTAGTTGGCATCAGGATGAGGTTGTCCTCCTATTCCTGATGTAGTTGATTTCAGCTCAAGTTAGGATGAGGTTCTCCTCCTGTTCCTAACAGGGCTGTAGGGGCACATATGGGCATTGCAGGGCCTCTCCCCCCATCCGGTCTAAAAGTAACCGGGCCTTCGACTTTGCTCATGTTAGGGTGAGGTTCTCCTTCTATCCCTAACATGGCTGTGGGGGCATGTAAGGGCGTTGTAAGGCCTCTCCCCCCATCCGATCTAAGGAGAACTAGGCCTTCGACTTTGCTCATGTTAGGGCGAGGTTCTCCTCCTGTCCCCAACATGGCTGTGGCGGTGCATGAGGGCGTTGTAGGGCCTCTCCCCCCATCCGGTCTAAGGAGAATCGATCCTTCGACTTTGCTCATGTTAGGGCGAGGTTCTCCTCCTATCCCTAACATGGCTGTGGGGGCACATAAGGGCATTGTAGGGCCTCTCCCTCCATCCGGTCTAAAAGTAATCGGGCCTTCGACTTTGCTCATGTTAGGGCGAGGTTCTCCTCCTGTCCCTAACATGGCTGTGGGGGCACATATGGGCCGTTATATGGGCCTCTCCCCCCGTCTGGTCTAAAAGTAACCGGGCCTTCGACTTTGCTCATGTTAGGGTGAGGTTCTCCTCCTATCCCTAACATGGCTGTGGGGGCACATATGGGCCGTTATATGGGCCTCTCTCCCCATCCGATCTTAAAATAATCGGACTTCCAACTTTGCTCACATTAGGACGAGGTTCTCCTCCGTTCTTAATATGGCTTTATTTTTATTGTCTGAAGGGGTTATCCTCTGTCGTTACGAATCCATACCAAAAGGAAAAGATACGTAAATCTGAAAGGAATCTTGATTTAAAGCAAAGTCGTTAGTAATACATTTACAGATTTTTCAAACCTCGCGGTTGTAGAAGGTCTGCACCCCGTCGAGGTCCTCTAGAGATGGAGTTGATGATCCCGATTGGAGGCCGATCTTCGGGCTGCTCTTCCCTCCTCGGTGGCTTAGGTTGCGGCAGGGCCCTTGGCCGATCCTCTCTACCCTCAGACTGATGTCGAATGAACTTATCGAGCCGACCTCGTCTGATGAGCTCCTCGATTTTGTCTCGAAGTTGAATGCATTCCTCTGTGTCGTGGCCGTGGTCGCGATGGTAGAGGCAGAATTTGTTAGGATTGCACTTCCTGGGGTGTGTGCACATCCTTTCCGACCTTGGGAGCTGCTCTCTGACCTCCATCAGAACCTGAGTTTTTGATGCATTGAGGGGGGCATAGCTGCGGAATCTTCCTGGGGGAGAGCCCCGCCGAACTCTACGGTCTAGGCTTCTATGCCTGCGAGCTCGGGGAGGAGTCTGGGCGCGCTTGTGCCCGGGAGGAGCCGAGAATGTGGCCGAGCTTCACTCGGCCCTCTTTCAACTGCGGGCCTGCTGGAGTCGCCCACCTGCGCTCCTTCGCGGCCTCCTCGTCCTTCAGCTTGAAGGCTTCCTCTGCTCGGGCGTATCCTTCGGCCTGAGCCAGTAGATCAGCAAAGTCTCTAGGATACTTCTTTTCCAGGGAGAAGAGGAGGTCATTCTTTTGAAGGCCGCTCTTTAAGGCGGCCATTGCAACCGATTGGTCCAGGTTCCGAACCTCCAGGGCGGCGGTGTTGAAGCGGTTGACGTAAGCTCAGATAGATTCTCCCTCTTTTTGCTTGATGTTAATGAGGGACTCCGAACCTCACCGAGGATGCCGGCTGCTGACGAAATGAACCACGAACTAGTGACTCATCTGGTCAAAGGAGAAGATTGTACCCGACTTCAGTGCGAGTATCAGTTCCTTGCTGCTCCCTTCAAGGTAGACAGGAAAGCTCGACCAAGATGGCGTCTGGCGCGCCATGGAGCAGCATCATGGTTCGGAAGGCCTCCAGATGGTCGATCGGGTCTGAGGTCCCGTCGTAGCTCTCAAATTGGGGGAGCTTGAAGTTCGACGGGATTGGTTCCTGCATGATCATTTGAGAGAAAGGAGGGTCAGTACAGATATCCTCACCGTAAGCATTGGAAGCATGGCGGAGCTCTTCGATCTGTCGGTTCATCTCCTGGAATCTCTGATCTAGGAGGTCCTCTCGATTGCGGGCCTCGAGGGTCTTCTGGTGGAGCAGAGGCAGGGACTCTCTGGGGGTTGAATCATGATCGGATGGAGGACTCTCCGCCTTCTTTTTCTTTTCTGGGAAAGACAGGGCGGTTGGCCCATGTGGCCCGCCTGATCATCAGATTCTGGAACTTTGGCGATGCTCTTTCCAACCGCATCGATGCCTGCGGCTGCTGCGACTGCTGCTGCATGGCCTGCACTGCTTCGGTGAGGCCTCTAACCTATTGAACCAGCAGGTCAAACTGCTCCATGCCGACTGCTGTCATCAGAGGAAGAGGAGCCTGAGAAATTGAAGATGAGGCCGGGGCTTGCAGAGCTCACTGAGATCTGGCCACGGAGGCCATTGACCGCCTGGTGGATGCCCTTCAGGGAGGCATCAGGTGGAGATCAGGCAGGCAACCGGAGGAGGAGATGTCAGAGAAGATGACTGGAGGTGGTCCCGTTGAGCGCTCCTTTAAGAACAAGGGTACTACGAAGACACAACCCTTCCTTTAGCACCAATCCTATTGGTGCAAAAATCCACCGGCGTCGAAGAAGCTGGAGTCAAGGGAGTCACGGTCACCATTGGGACCAGCAAAGAAAGTCTAAACCAGAGTTGGGGGTGCTCCGGCAAGATCCTCTGACGCTCAAGTCAGTTCTCTCCTCAACAAGAATGGAGTGCTCGAACGAAAATTTTAGTAGAGTTTTGAGATAGAGATTAGAGCTTAGAGAATAATGTATCTAGGGGTCCCCTTTTTATAGGTAGAGGGCATAACAGATTGACAGCGACGTCTGTAACCGCCTGGTAGTGGGTCATTCAGGGCCATGAGGAGTTTGTTACGGAGAGTAGTGGAGTGGAGTCATGGTCATTGCGTGGCCTGCCATGTGGAGCCTGTTGTGGAGAGTGGAGTGATATCCGTTGTCGTGACTTGCCAGAGCATGATGGAGCCGTGTGAGATCCGTTACAGGAAGTGGAGCAGAGTCATGGCCATTACTGTGGCCTGCCAGGGAGTCCAGGCTTGTCGGCCGAAGCTCGGTTGGGGTGTCTGGTGGAGAAGGATAGCTCTCTGTCTAAGAGGGGCTCAGATGTCGCTGGCGAGCCTTCTACTGTTGGGTGCCTTGGGCGCTAGTATTGCAGGCGAAGGTCATCTACTGTAGATGCTTGGTCAGGGGCTTTCTGTGGATGAAGTTTGGTTTCATGTAGAATCTGGCAGAAGGTCGACCGATAGTGGATGTCGGATGGTGCTGGAGAGGTTCACCCGCTGGTGGGGTCCGGCTGCTGGAGCCTGTGTCGTAGGAGTTCGTTTGGAATCTGTTCACTACAGAAGTTCGATCAGAGTCTGGTTCCCGTAGAAGTCCGGATGGGGATCATTTGTTGAGGAAACTCGATCGAAGCCTACCTGCAATAGAAATTTGAAAGGAATTCATTCACAATAGAAGCTCAGGTGGAGGCTTACAGTAGAAATCCGATGTGGACCGTTTGTAGTAGAAATTTGAAGTAGACCACTTGTAGTGGTAGCTCAGAGTAGATCGCTTGTGGTGGGGGCTCGGAGCCCGGTCTTGTAAGAATTCGGATGAGGTCTACCTGCAATAGGAGCTCAGGGCTGAAGTCCGGCTCCCGTAGGAGCCCGGACGAAGTCTACCTACAGTTGGAGTTCGGGGAAGAAGTCCGGCTCCCGTAGGAGCCCGGATGAAACCCAGAAGGTGGTCGACCGCCGTAGAAACTTGGATGGATTCCGTCCGTCGTGGAGATCTGCTGTTGAAAATGTTCGGTCACTGATGAACTGACGAAGTTCTGGAAGAAATTTGGATTGGAGTCGATCGAATCCTGTTGGAAAAGATCTGGAAGAGGTCCGGAGGATGGTTGACCCTTATAGGAGGTCAGTCGACAGTAGAATCCAGAGAGCACTTGGAGCAGCCTGATAGACAATCGAAGAAGCTTATCGTTGGAGAAGTCCGAGAGATGCGGCAGGAGTTCGTCCGTCAAGGCAATCCGATCGACACTTGTGGAAGAAGCCGTGGGAGTTTATCCATCGGCAAAACTTGGGAATATTGTGGAAGCTCAGCCGTCGGAGAGGTTCAGAAAGATGTCGCCCAAGGTCGGATGTCAGAAGAGTCCCGAGAGGGTCACTCCTGACATGAACTTCGGCTGGGGGGTATTTTATACCCAACAGAAGGTAACAAGCCAATTCAAGTGCATATCCGCAGAGGGAGATCGGCAGACCAGCAAACCCCATCATGGATCGAACCATGTCTAACAAGGTCCGATTTCTCCTTTCAGACATACCATTATGCTGTGGTATTCCAGGAGAAGTCCACTGAGAGAGAATCTCATTCTCCCCTAAATATGTCAAAAACTCATTGGATAGGTATTCACCTCCTCGATCAAATCGAAGAGTTTTAATACACTTCTCAGCTTGTTTTTCTACCTCATTTCGGAATAGTTTGAGCATTTCAAATGACTCCGACTTATGCTTCATTAAATAGACATACCCATACCTCGGTAGGTCGTCTGTGAAGGTTATGAAGTAGAAATATCCATCTCTTGTACTTGAGCTCATGGGTCCACATACATCAGAATGTACCAGACCCAAGAGTTTACTGGCTTGCTCACCTTTTCCAGTAAAAGGTGACTTGGTCATCTTCCCAAGAAGACAGGACTCATAGGTTGGAAGTGATTCACAATCAGCAACTTCAAAAATTCCTTCTTGAGCCAACCTGTTTATCCTGTTCTTATTGATATGACCTAGCCTACAGTGCTAAAGGTAGACTTCTGACACATTATCTATTCTAGGATGTTTACTGGAGGTTTCAACCACATTAACAGGTTGTGATAGTAAGTAAATTCCATTATTTAGTTGTCCAACAAATATTGTAACACCATTCAAAATGATATTGCAAATATTTTTTTTATTAAAAATTGATAACCGTATATGGCCAAATGGCCTACATAAATAATATTTAACAAAAAGTTTGGACAATAGTGACATTCACTCAGAATTACATTATGAGAATTAATTACAAGGTTCATGATTCCTAAAGCTAGAACTGGAACTTTGCTTCCATCTCCAACGTTCAAGAACCTTTCACCATCATCAAATCTCCTACTGACCTGCAGACCCTGCATCGAATTACAAATATGATAAGGGCTTCCGGTATCCAATAACTAGGCAGTAGTATCACAAATGGAAAAGTTGCAAGGTGTTATCATATAATTACCTTACTTCTTCTTCGGCCTGTTTGGGTCCAGGGAGGCAATGTATAGAGGACAGTTCCTCTTCCAGTGCCCCTGCTTCTTGCAAAAGAAGCACTTCGCCTGGCTCTGATCAGGCTTGCACTTCTTGGTTTGACCCTGTGCAGATGTCCTAGCATGTGGCTGCACCTTCTTGTTCTTCTTCTTCTTGTTCTTCTTTCCTTTCTTAAAGGATCAACGACCAGAAGAAGACCCTCCCACAACATTCACCGACTCCTTATGGAGCTGGTGGTCCTTCTCAAAGTTCTGCAGCAACCCCAACAAGTTGTGGTAGTTCACTGCAGGCTTTGTCATTCGAAAATGAGTAAGGAGAGGAAGGACTTGGGCAATGAATTAAGGATCGCATTCTTACCGAGCTGCTCGTGTAGGGGAAAGCCCAGTTTACTTAGGTGCTCAATCATTTCGATCATGTACAGTACATGATCGATGACTGAGGCCCCATCCCTCATTCGAGCATTAAAAATGGCACAACTAGTTTTGTACTTTTCAACATCATCAGGCATGCCAAAGGAGTCATTCAACATTTGAAGCATCTCCTGCAGCTAGGCGTTCTCAAACCTGCGGCTGAACTCATCATTCATTGCCGCTAGCATTATGCACCGAATGGTGGTGTGGTCATTGAGCCACTTCTGGTAAGTGTCTTGAACCATGCCTCTAACGTTCGAGGATGGCTTCTCTGGTGCCGGATCCGTTACTACATAAAGGATCCGCTCATGCTCAAGGATGATTTTTAATTTTTGATACCAGCTATCGAAATTAGGTCCCATGAGCTTGTCATTATCTAATAATGATCGGAGCGACAGGGTAGTGGCCATAGCTGCATAAAGGAAAATCAGACCTCTATTAGTACATAAATTATTAATACTAAAGACTTGGACTTTAGTCTAAAGTTTCTTCCAGTATTTTAACGAACTGATAGCCTCAACCTCCAATTCGAGGAATTACTTTAATTCTTAGTGGGTACTAGAATCTACACAGACTACACATGAGCCCAACTTTGGTTGGTCAACCCATGTGCATCTATGGGTAGGTTCACAACCAGTTGCTTCTCTGAATAACATCTAGTAATCAATTTTCCCCAGAACCTAATCAGTAGGCTTTGGCCTTCACTGAAAAGATCTGGTTAGGTCCAACCATTAACATGACTTGATTTGGTGAATCGACCAATAAATGATCAGGCCCGACTTTGGCCGGCCAACCTGACCACCATCAGAAAGACTCAAATCAAATTATCATACTATGAATGATAATTCCATTAGTCAATAAGCACCAGGCCTTTGGGCCTCCAATGATTATTAAACTAATGGACTCATTATCACTCACTTAATGGGAGGCTATGACTTAGTTATCACTATAACTTAATCATTTTAGGGACCTAATAATTTTGAGGATTTTATTAAGTGAAGGAAGAGAAGAAATTAACCAGTCAATTTCAATCCTCCCATTGACTTCACCAAGTCAGATTAAAAGGATTTAATTAAAGCCGGCATTAGGAGCACCTAAATCAGTCACACTGATTTACCTAATGACATGGGTGAGCCCTAATCACCAAGTGATCTAATCAAAACCTAACTCACCAGGTTGGCCAGGTAAGTGAGATCAGTGGTGGGGATAAGCCATTAACTCGTCAGAGATCAAATCAATGCGAGTAGCTCCCACTTAAGAACCACTGGTCAAACTGTCGAACTTACCTTAGACACCAACTGGTTCATTAGTTTTAATTTGATCAACTTAGTAAATAGGGTTCCACCGCGTAGCCATGAATTAAGTCCATCTTGGTCTAGTTAAAGATATGGACCCATTCAACTACAACTATTGGAGTTGAGTCTAGAGTATCCTTGACCTAATCTAATTCAACTTTTGATTAGATTTGACCAATTACTCTAATTTAGTCCATTTCTTTAAGCTAACTTAGGTCTAACCCAATTATGGACCTAATCCATCTAACCCATTGACCTACAAGTTTATGCAATTGTCTTAGGTCTTAATTCACAATTCTAGACCAACTTGACAACACTTAATTATTTTAATTAAGTATTTGGACTGATGGGTCAGAGTTTGGATTTTTGAAAATAATTTTCAAATTTGAAATGTTTTATTTTCTGTTCACCAAATATGGTGACTCATTTCACAAATAGATCAGCACATTTCATAAATAGCAATCATATTGCTAATTATATAACAGAAAATAATTCAATCAAAATAAATCATGAATATTCTTTTAGATCTAATCTAACATATTCATGATAAATTTTATAATTAAATTTTTACAATTAAGTCCTTTCGCTGCTTCATCTGCATGGGATATAATTACAGTGAATGGGAGGAGAGGACCTTTAAACCCTACTTTTCTCCTATGATCGGACGGTCATGGTAACCAACCCAATTCGATTACTTGCTACTTGGATCAAGTATATCTAAATATATCAATTTCAAAATTTAAATTTCAAATTTCAAATTTTAAATTTTGAATTTCAAATTTCAAACAAATTTAAATTTTAAATTTCAAATTTTTGAATTTCAAATTTTGAATTTTAAATTTTGAATTTCAAATTTGAAATTTCAACCAAATTTCAAATTTCAAATTTTGAATTTCAAATTTTTTAAATTTTGAATTTTGAATTTCAAAATTTAAATTTTAAATTTTGAATTTCAAATTTTTGAATTTTGAATTTTGAACAACTTTCAAAATTCAAATTTTAAATTTTGAATTTTAAATTTCAAATTTAAACTTTTAGATTATAACTTAATCTATGCATGCAAATTCATATATCGTATCTTAGAACCCGCTCTAATACCATTTGAAGTAAAATTCAGTGTAGGGGTAAAATGGTAATTTTAAAATTTTTTTAAAATTATGATTTTACAATGAAAAATATTAATTAATCTAATTAATTAACATATATTTACCTTACATTAGGATTTAAATATGATATACAGCATGCATGTATTTAAATTTGAAATTCAAATTTGAACAGTAAATATTTTACTGTAATGTATTCAGAATACAATACCTTTATGCGGGTAGTCGATCTCCACAATCTGATCACTGTCAGGAGGCTTTGATCACTACAATGCAGCCACACAAGGTGTCTGGCCTCTGCGGATCGTCCACACGAGGCTTCCGATCTGATCGGCTCCTCACGAGTGCTAGCTCGTTGTAGAGTCCTTTTGACGGCTGATGCTGATCGAACTCCTTCAATCGATGTTTGTCAATTCTTTGGATACTTTGGATTATCAACAGACATATTTGAGAGGATATTGAAGATCTCTCTAAATTTGGTGGGCTCATGATACTCGTAGCTCACCTTCTCACTTCCCGAACCCCAGGCTGAAACCCTAGGGTACACTAAGAAAAACTCTGCGCCCTTTTTTTTTTCTTTTCTTTCTTTTTATCTCGAAAGGTTTTGGACCTTCACCTCATGCAGAATGGTTCCTCATGCCCCTAACTTTCTCTCCAAAAATTTCTACGCACGCCCCACCTTTCTCCCCTTTTTAAAACAACATCGAACATGTCTTATCCGCTTGAGAGGATAAAGATAAGTGGTTGCACATTTGAATTCAAATCGAGTTTGAATTCAAATGCAAACCAACTCATCCCTATCCACTTATGGCGTGAGAAGAGAAGGGCGTGGACTCTTTGTGCATGGAAAGTTTCATGAGAAACCTTTTCTCATGTAGGTTATGTGGCGCACAAGATGGATAAGCATGAAGGCATAAGAGATAAGTTATCCATTCAAATTCAAACACGCTTTAAATTTGAATGGTTAACTAATCAGCTTTATCCAACCATATGGCACACAAATGTGGGCGTGGGGAGGGCTTTGCATGAAAAAAATTCATGAGAAGTTCCTTCTCGTGAATTCAAATGGGCGCAGTGGATATGAGGTGGCGCAGGGAGTTTGGGTCAAGGTGGTTTAATTATTTAAACCAACATAATTGAACCAAATAAGTTAGGCCCAATTAGACTAATTTAAACCCAACTTAATTAGGCATAATTAGGCTCAATAAAATCCTAATCAAATCAAGAATTGACTAAGCCCAACCCCTGATCAAATCAGGGAGCAAACCACTTCGACGATTAGGTCAACACTTAACCTAATCAGGTCAAATCCAACTGAATCCAATTCAATTGGACTTGATCCAAAATTAATTACTCAATCAAATTGAGTTAATTAGTGATCAAATCACTAATTAAACCTCTCATAAATATTGAATCCAAATTTGATGGGCAATCGGGTATCAAAATTCATCAATATGAAACCTTGATCGAAGAGTCCTAAACCAGTGGGACTCTTGACCCCGGTACCCAAAATGTGTGGGACTTGTGATCAGAGAATCCTAATTCTCGATCATAGAAATCCAGATATGTAGGACTCATAGTCCATGAATATTAAGACTCTTCATCAGCCATCAGATCAGATAGAAACTTCTAATGTGTGTGACCCCGCAGGTTCGAACCTAAGCCGGTAGCACAGGAATCAATTCCTGTACTAATCAAAGTGACCATCTAGCAATGGTACCCGACATTCGGATAGGTTGAATAGTCACAATCACGACACTCAAAACCTACGTGAATATGGTTACTGTATAATTCATCCCTTTTGACCCTTGTGTTTAGGATGACTCAGAGTTAAACTGTCAACCCTGATTAGAACATCCGAGTCATGCTCAACTCAATCAGTCCTGTGACTCCTCACTAAGACTACCCTGGCCAAAGTTTTGCTAAATTAAAATACGACTGTATACAACTCCTGAACTGGAGTGGTCAATCCCATCTTGACACATGCACCGACAAGTCAAGTACTTGACTACACCCAGCAGCATTCCGTCACTGAATTAGAAATTCAGGTAGTCCAGTGCCTAAGTGTAGTGAGTTGCTTGCAAGTCACTATGGCAGTCTCAGGTCGGAGAGACATTTATACCCATATCCCATCGGAGCAAATCTTGACAGCAGAGATAGCTCCGGAGTCGGTCATGTTCAGTGCAGATGTACCCTTACATCTCACCTGTATGCCATACCAGTGTCTCCACACTCCTTGGTTAGAGGACAACCAACCTATATGGCACACAACGACCTATGCTCGATAAATATTGTTGTCCTTGGTAACAACATATCATTTGGTCGTGAACAAGTTTAAGGACTAAACGACAAATCCTCCTTTGTCGAGTCTAAATAGTCCTAAGGACTTCACCACAACACAGGAGTTCATTAGAAGATGATAATTTGTGATAAAAAATATCAAAATAATTTTTATTTATTTATAATTTATGTACTAATACAACAAAGAGCACAACCATCAACAGGCTGACGATTGGCTTTGGGATACTATTCCCAACACGATAAACACCAGCCTTTGGGCCTCCAATGATTATCCAATTGATGGACCCATTATCATCCACTTAATAGGAGGCTATGATCTAGTTATCACCATAACTATTTCATTTTAAGGACCTAATAATTTTAGAGGATTTAATTGATTTGGAGGATAAGGTCAGATGAACCAACTTATCATGATCCTCCCACTGGCTTCACCAAGTCAGCTTAAGGGAGACCATTAAAAGGACTGGTCTAGGAGCACCTAAATCAGTCACACTGATTTACCTAGCTGACATGGGTCAGCTCGAATAGTCAAGTGTTCCAATCAAAATATAAATTCACCAAGAGGCCAGGTAAGTTCGATCGGTGGGAGGGTCTGCCAAAGCTTGCCCTAGACACCATCAGAAATGGCCAGGTAAGCGGGCTCCCAATTAAAAACCACTGGTCTGGTTTACCTTAGACACCAACTGGTTTAATTAGTTTCGATTGGATCAACCTAATAGTTCATGCTAGACCGCTTAGCCAAGAATCAAATCTATTTGGTTCTTGTTAAAGATATGGACTTGACCAACTACAACTATTGTAATTGATCTAGAGAATTCTTGACCTAATCTAGGACAATAATTGATTAGATTTAGTCAATTCTCTAATTAAGTCCATCTTTAATCTAACCTTAGGTCTAACCCAATTAATGGACCTAATTCTCACTAACCCATTAACCCAATGTATTATGGTTTGTGTCTTAGGTTCTTCAATTCACAATCCTAGAACCTAATCAAAACAACATCTTAATTCTCAATTAAGTTTTGGACCGAGGGTTGGGATTCGATTTTTTGAAAATAATTTTCGTGTTGTAAAATAATTTTATAACATGGTTCCACCAACCAAGTTGCATGTTTGATTCATAATCAAGATGCAAATGAAATAAATATAAAACTACTTTAGATCTAATCTAAACAGGTTCATGTAATTGAAATAATTTCAGCTTTAAACTGTACAAATTTTTCAGATAAAAATATGATGGTTCTTTGCACAGGTTATATTAACAAAGAGATTTTATTTTAGATTTAAATATCTTTTAAGTCTAATAAATTATAAATTTAATCTAGATCACATCTAACAAATTTATGATTAAAGATAGATCTACACGAACTAGGACAACCTTTACACTGTAAGGGGTAAACCTTACAGCAGGACAACCTTGTAGTTCGTGATTGATCTAAAAATTTTAATTTTATATTTAATAATTAGATTATAAATTAAATCTAATCTAAGAAATAATCTAAGCATGTATAAATAATCATGTAATAAACAACCTTGCTCTGATACCAATTGAAGGAACCAGATCTGGGGTTTCAAGGTTAGATCTTGAAACTTTTTCAAGATCATGCAGCGGATGACAAAAATAAATCAAAATTTATTTTATAAAATTAGAAAATCTCTAGATCTAAGATCCTTTTACATGATTATTACATGACATTAAATCAAAAATTAAAACATATAGAGAATGAACTACATGTTAATCATATCAACATATTTCTATGCTACATCTAATGTGTCTAATAAACAATAGATCAGATCTATTACCTTGCAAGTTAGACGTTCTAACCTTACTGATCCAGGCTTGAGGATGATGTTGTGAGCCACACATACGTTCGGCCTCTAGGAGTCATCCACACAAGTCCATGAATCTCGATCAGAAGTCCTGCTCCAAGAAATCAGCACAATATGCTAGTACTGTGCTGATCCTTCTTCGATGGTTGATCAGGTGCCTCCTTCTTCTTGATTTGGACTTTTCCAAAGATGAGAAGTAGGAGTTTCAGATCTGAGATGCTCTTAAAAAACTCAAGATGGAGGAAGGAAAGAAATGAACACAATAACCCTAGAAGAAGACACTCTTCTTCTTCTCTTTACTCTCTCTAGACACCCTATCTTGTGTCTATTATATCTCCACACCCCAACCTTCTTTCTCTCTAATTTTTGGATTCTCCAAAGGTCTCTCTTTGATCTATTTTTTACCAAACTTTCATGAAAAAAATTATTTTATATAGAGAGATATGATAGAGTCCTTATCTAGGTCAAATACCTAATCAAGGCTTATCCAAACATGGCAAGATAAGGGGCGCCCCCTCCTTCTTTTTGTGCGTGGACCAACAGAAAAGGGCATCTATCAAGTGCCATAAAAGGTACAAAAATTCCAGGAAAAATCTAGATAAAATTGATGCAAAAAGAAAAGAGTTTTGGATTTCTAAAATTTTACCTCATAAAATTTGAAATCCAAACTTATTTTTACTTTGATTTGATCCACAACCATCTTCCATGTAAGAAAGTGAAGGAAAAACTATCTTTTTCCTATGTAGGATCTTTCAGATTTCATCAAATCTGGGATGGAATAATTTTAAAAATTTTATCCTATGCTATTTTAGATCTAATGTCTGTTAGATCTAATTTTATTATCTGATATTTAAAATCTAAAATTAAATCTAAAACTATGATGAAAGAAGAAGTATCTCAAAGGTAATCTGATTACCCTGTAGATGATCTCAGCACAGCCCGAGGTTCTGATGTAGCCATGCAAGCACCTGGCCTCTACCAGTATCCATTTAGATAGGACCTAAAACATCTTCTTCTCATGAATCTACACTTTAAAAATCAGATCTCTATCTGATTTGAAAGTACTTCAGAACTCCTTCTGAAGTTGGAGCAGCAGCCTGTCAAAGATGTCCTGCAGCCTTCCTGTTCCAGGCATCACCACACCTTTTCCTTGCACCAGATGAATGTCCAACTCCTTGGATGTGAAGAGGGGAGAAAGGAGAGTAGGGAGGATGTGGAGAAGAGGGGAGGGGGCAGCAGCTATTGAGTTTTTTTGCATAAAACAACTTCTTTTTCGAAACCCTAGGCGCAGAAGGGTTTATATAGACCCTGTATGCTACGCAATGCCACATCATTCAACCAATCAAAAAATTTCAATAAATTTCAAAAAAATTTTGATTGGTGGAATGATGTCATCTGATCACATCAGATAAGAACCCCACCCTCTCTCCTAAGTTGGCACCAACATTGGATAAGCTCAAAGAGAGGTGGCGCCCAAGAGTTTAAGTTGATCAAGACTCTCCAATCCTTATCCACTTGGGGTGCCCCACTTAATCCAATTGGGCTAACGCCATAATCTGATTGTGGCACCCAATTGGATATGGTTTGACATGTGGGCACTCCACAAAAATCCTCCAATGATCTCTCTTCAGTTTAAAACCCATATGTCAACTTTTGACAGATGTCCTAAAATGAAATTGGCAGGTGCTAGGAATTAGCAGGTGTTGTCTTAAATTCATCTCATAAATTAAAACAAGCCTTTTCTAAGTTGGACAAGCTTCATTTAGACTGAGAAAAATCTTTTCAAGTTCTTTGGATGAGTCAAATCATATTTGGCTCAGTAGAGATAGAAAAGATTATACGAGGAGAAAGTTAGGCTCAATCGTGTGCTAGCACGATTTTCTTGAACTTAATTGGATCTAATCCAAATCAATTGAGCTAGCTCAATAGATGACATCCAGACCCTAACTCTTGTTTGTGTGACTCAGTTAGGTTCAATTCTGTATGGTAATGAGATATGTCGTGATCTCATCATCGACATCATCGAAACTCCTTTCGATGGACCAGAACTCTTCTGATTCAGACAATTAGAATGATCGATCATCAATATCATTCTAATTACTCCCAAAATCCACCAGTGACACCTAGTAGTATGTGGTGCCTGAAGTAAAATTCAGTGCAGGGGTAAAATGGTAATTTTAAAATTTTTTTCAAAATTATAATTTTACAGTGGAAATTATTAATTAATCTAATTAATTAATATATATTTACCCTATACTAAGATCTAAATATGATATACAGTATGCATGTATTAAAATTTAAAATTCAAATTTGAACAGTAAACACTTTACTGTAATGTGTTCAGAACAAAATACCTTTGTGCGGGTAGTAGATCGCCACAAGCTGATCACCATCAGGAGAGTCTGATCATCGTGATATAGCCACACAGTACGTCTGGCCTCTACAGATCATCCACAAGAGGCTCTCGATCTGATCGACTCCTCATGGGTGCTAGCTCATTGTAGAGCCCTTTCGACGGTCGATGCTGATCGAACTCCTTCGATCGATGTTTGTTGATTCTTTGGATACTCCAGATCATCAGCAGGTATGCTTGAGAGGATGTTGAAGATCTTCCTAAAACTTGATAGGCTCACGACACTCGTAGCTCACCTTCTCACTTTCCGAACCCCAGGCAGAAACCCTAGGGAACACACTGAAAACCCTGCACCCAATTTTTTTTCTTTTATTTCTTTTTCTCTCAGAAGTTTTAGACTTCCCACTCGCACACAAGAGTTCCTCACGCCCCACTTTTTCTCCCAAAATTTTTCTACGCACACCCCATTTCTCTATCTCTTTTAAAATAGTTCAAAACATGTCTTATCCGCGTGAGAGGATAAAGACAAGTGGTTATACATTTGAATTCAAACGAAAACCAACTCATCCCTATCCACTTGGGTGTGAGAAGAGAAGGGGCATGGCTTCATTTGTGCATGGAGTGTTTTCATGAGAAATATTTTTTCATGTAAAATATGGGGCACTAAAGAAGATAAGGATATGGCACAAGGATTGGTTGCTCATTCAAATTCAAACTTTCTTTTGAATTTGAATGACCAACCAATCATCCTTATCCACCCATAAGGTGCACAAAAGTGGGCATGAGAAGGGATTTGCATGAGAAAATATTGCTCCAAGATTGATTTTGATGATTACAAAGCAGATTGAAGGGATACAAATATTTTAAATTGAAAAAGTCTTTATGCTCTTCAGGGGCAAAATCATAATTTTACTAAAATCCTGATTTGATAGTATCATTTGGTAGAACAAATGATTTGTAATCTATTGGTGAAAATTTCTTGTATTTGGACTTATATTTTTGAAGTTATGAAGGTTTGAAGTGCATGAGTCGACTCATGAGTCAACTCATGGCACTATGAGCTGATTGGCACGCAAAAATTTCCTTGGCATGCTGGATTTTTGGCTGGCACGACCTGTGAGTCGACTCATGAGTCGACCCACAAGGCATGAGTCGACTCATGAGTCGACCTCTACTGATTTGAGCCAAAAAATTCCAGAAACCAAATCTCTGGTCTTTGCAACAGAGGTCGACTCATGAGTCGACCCCTGAAGCATGAGTCGACTCATGAGTCGACCCCTGCGACGGAAATCATCCGCAACGGCTAGTTTTTTGTCCGTTTTAATTGCCTTTTATGCTCCCTAAAAATGCTCTAACAGCTCTTTTTCTGCCTAATATATTTTCTCTTGTTTCTTAATGCTATAAAAGGTTTCAAAAGGTGAAAATACAGGTGATATACAGGAGATCAAAAATATACACGAGGAGATCAACGAAATACACAAAAGAAAAAGAGAGGGGATCCACAATCCAAACGAGAAAGACAAGAGATCTACAATATACACGAGAGATTGTGAAAAAGAAAAGCAAGAGCATTCAAAGAGAGGAATTTTCAAGCCTATTGTTCAACCTTGATCAAGAGATCTTTCAAAGTCTTCAAGAAGTCTTCAATCAAGTTCATCTTCTTCTCAAGCGTTCATTCAACTTTTCATCCACCTTGAGAAATCCAAAAGGGGATTCTTCATTTGAGTAAAGTTCATTTAATGTTATATTTGCTCATTTAAGGAGCTATTCTTGTACTTATTTGTGCTCTAAACTGTCTTACTCTTTGTGAGTAATTGTTCTTATTTTTGGAGGATTTCCAAAATAAGGGAAGGTTGATTCGAACCTGAAATCGGAGTGTTTTGGGTTGGCTTGTACCCGAGAAACAAGTGGACTAGCTTGGGATAGCTAGTGTCGGAGTTTCCGACTTTGTATTCGGGTTGAATACAAGTATAGTGGATTAAAATTCCCAAGTAGGAGCTTGGGGAGTGGATGTAGGTGCAAGATTGGCACCGAACCACTATAAATCTTTGTGTTTGTGGTGTGCTTTATTGTTTCTCTTTATTTCTTTATTATATCCTTGCATTCTTGCTTTAGGTAATTAATCTTGATTTAAAGTCTTTCTTCTCATTCATCAAGCTTTTAACAAATACTTTTCATAGTTGAGCTTAAAATTTTTTAAAAAACCCAATTCACCCCCCCTCTTGGGTTGCATAGCTGGGCAACAAGTGGTATCAGAGCCCGGTGCTCTAACCCTTCTTTGATCTAACAATCAAAGAGCCAAAGATATATGGCAACCCATATCGGTACTTCTCTAGCCGAGGGGCAATCTACAAACCGACCTCCACTTTTCAATGGTCAAATTACACCTATTGGAAAGCTCGGATGAAGATATTCATACAAGCACTCGACTATGATATGTGGAGTATCATAGTGAACTGTCCTCACACACTCACCAAGATTATAGATGGTGAGGAGTCAACCAAACCCGAGAAAGAATGGGATGAGGTTGATAAGAAATTGGCACAATTAAATGCTAAAGCTATGAATGTTCTTTATTGTGCACTAGATGCAAATGAATTTAATCGCATTTCTACTTGTGCATCTGCTAAAGAAATATGGGATAGGTTAGAAATAACCCATGAGGGAACAAATCAAGTAAAAGAGTCTAAAATAAACATGCTTGTGCATAAATATGAATTGTTTAAAATGGAGCATGATGAGTCCATAACTGCTATGTTTACTCGTTTCACTGATATAATTAATGGTTTGAAGAGTCTTGGCAAATCTTATACTAACAGTGAGCTTGTAAGGAAGATTCTCAGGTCATTGCCAAGAACTTGGGAAGCCAAGGTGACTGCCATCCAAGAAGCAAAGGACTTGAACACTCTATCTCTAGAAGAGCTTCTTGGATCCTTGATGACTCATGAACTTAACATGAAGCAACATCAAGAGGATGAAGTCAAAAAAAAAAGAACCATTGCCCTCAAATCCACAGCTTCGCCTGATGATGAAACGGATGACACTGAAGATGAAGAACAGGATGAAGAGATGGCACTCATCACCCGGAGATTTAAGAAGTTTCTAAGAAAAAGGAAACAGGGGATGAGAAAAAGTTCACAAAAGGGGAACAAAGCAAAGAGAAAGAGAAAGATCAACCCCTTATATGCTACGAGTGCAAGAAGCCGGGACATTTCAGATCCGAATGTCCACAACTGAAAAAAGGTCCCAAAAAGTTCAAAAAGAAAGCAATGATGGCGACTTGGAGTGGAGTGATGACTCAAGCTCCGATGAGGAAACCTCAACAGAACAAGCCAATCTGTGCCTTATGGCACACGAAAATGAGGTAACCTCTGAATCCCCTAGTGAATTTACTTTTGAAGAATTGCATGAAGTATTCTATGATTTAATTGATGAATTAAAGAACTAGGGATGAAAAATAAAGAACTGAAATTGAAAAATCAATCCTTAGTGAAACAAGCTGAAAATCTTTCAATTGAAAAATCCACCTTGATTCAAGAAAATCAAAGCTTGAAGAATGAAATTAACAAGCTAAACCTATAGTAGATAAGTTCACCTTAAGTTCAAACAAACTAAATATGATTCTTGATAATCAAAAAGCTGTATATGATAAGGCTGGACTTGGCTATAACCCCTTGAAGAAACAAAAATTTCTAAAGAATATTTATGTAAATTATTCAAGTAACAAGTCTACAAATATTACTTGTTTCAAATGTGGTAGAATAGGACATAAATTATACACATGCCTTATTAACAAATATGCAAAACAACTATAAAGAAAATATGGGTTCCAAAAGGAACCATTTTGACTAACCTAAAAGGACCCAAGAAAGCTTGGGTACCTAAGACAGAAACTTGACCTTTGCTTGCAGGTGTGTCTAGCATCCCAAGGAGAAAACAGGAAATGGTATCTTGACAGTGGATGCTCGAGACACATGACTGGTGATGAATCACAATTCATCACGCTTGATGCTAAGGATGGAGGGATGGTCACCTTTGGAGATAATGGCAAAGGAAAGATCATCGGGATAGGTAACATTGGTATCACTCCCTCCAAATACATTGAAAATATTTTGTTAGTTAAAGGTTTAAAGCATAACTTACTTAGCATTAGTCAATTTTGTGATAAAGGGTATAAAGTTATTTTTGAATCATCTGTTTGCATTGTGACTAGTCCTATTAACGATGGCATTAAATTTATAGGACATAGGCATGGCAATGTTTATATGGTAGATTTGAATGATTTAGCCAAATTAGACATGCAATGCCTAGTTTCCTTGAATGCTAAAGTTAATGAGACTAGTTGGCTGTGGCATCGTAGACTTGCACATATTAGCATGCATTCTCTTTCAAAATTAATTAAGAAAGAATTAGTTCTTGGTTTGCCAAAACTGAACTTTGAAAAGGATAGAATTTGTGATGCATGCCAATTAGGTAACAAACTAGAGTTTCATTTAAATCCAAAAATACTGTTTCAACTTCTAGACCTTTAGAGCTCTTGCATATGGACTTATTTGGACCAACTAGAACCACTAGTCTAGGAGGAAAACGATATGGCTTTGTAATTATAGATGATTACTCTCATTTTACTTGGGTTTTCTTTTTGGAACACAAAAATGAAACTTTTCATATATTCACTAAATTTTACCGAAAAGTCACTAATGAAAAAGGATTTTCAATTCAAAATATTAGAAGTGATCATGGAACTGAACTTGAAAATCAAGATTTTGAAAATTTTTGTGATGAAAATGGAATTGGCCATAACTTCTCTGCTCCTAGGACACCCCAACAGAATGGGGTAGTTGAAAGGAAAAACAGAACCTTAAAAGAAATGGCCCGTACCATGCTTTGTGAAAGCAACCTTCCAAGATATTTTTGGGCGGAAGCAATTAACACAGCATGTTACATTTTAAATCGTGCTTTGATTAGACAATTTTTAAAGAAAACCCCCTATGAACTTTAGGAAGGAAGAAAACCAAATATTGCATATTTTCATATTTTTGGTTGCCGATGTTTTGTATTAAATAATGGCAAAGAAAATTTGGTAAATTTGATGCAAAATCAGATGAAGCAATCTTTCTAGGTTACTCCTCCACTAGTAAAGCATTTAGAGTTTTCAACAAAAGAACTTTAGTAGTTGAGGAGTCAATACATGTTGTTTTTGATGAATCTAACGATCTTCCTTCAAGGAAGAATGAGGGTGTTGATGATGCAGATCCACTAATAGAAGGTATGAAGGAGATCACTCTGAAAGATTCAGCAACTCCAGAAGACAAGGATCAAGAAGACAAACAAGATGAGAGAGGTGAAGAAATTCAAGAACAACCTCAAGGTACAAATGACCTACCCAAGGAATGGAGGTATGTTCACAACCACCCTAAGGAGTTAATTATTGGTGATCCTATGCATGGGGTAAAAACCCGTTCTTCACTTAGAGATGTAGTTAATCATTGTGCTTTTGTATCTCATCTTGAACCTAAAACTTTTGAAGAAGCTGAAAATAATCATAATTGATTAATACAATGCAAGAGAACTTAATCAATTTGAAAGAAATAATGTTTGGACCTTAGTATCAAGACCTAAAAATTATTCAATAATTGGCACAAAATGGGTCTTTAGAAACAAATTAGATGAGCATGGAAATGTAATTAGAAATAAAGCAAGACTGGTTGCTAAGGATATAATCAAGAAGAAGGAATTGATTTTGATGAAACCTTTGCACCTGTTGCTAGATTAGAAGCTATTAGACTTCTACTTGCATATGCTTGCTTTATGAAATTCAAATTATTTAAATGGATGTTAAAATATATTTTTAAATGGATATATTGCTGAAGAAGTATATGTAGAACAACCCCTGGATTTGAAAATCATGCTTTTCCTAATCATGTCTTTAGATTAAATAAAGCTTTATATGGATTAAAACAAGCACCTAGAGCATGGTATGATAGGCTAAGCAAATTTCTACTAAATAATGGTTTTTCAAGAGGTAATGTAGATACAACCCTCTTTATTAAAAGAAATCAAAATGATATGCTAGTTATACAAATTTATGTTGATGACATAATTTTTGGGTCTACTAATGAATCCCTTTGTCAAGACTTTGCTAAGCTTATGCAGGGGGAGTTCGAGATGAGCATGATGGAAAACTCACCTTCTTCCTCGGACTCCAAATCAAACAATCAAAAGAGGAATCTCCATCACCCAAAGCAAGTACACCAAGGAACTACTCAAAAGATTTGGAATGGAGAATTGCAAACCAATTGGCACACCAATGAGTTCCTCATGTAAGCTTGACAAGGATGATGAAGGTAAAAGTGTAGACTTAAAATACTATAGAGGTATGATTGGCTCATTATTATATTTAACTGCAAGTAGGCCTGATATCATGTTTAGTGTTTGTTTATGTGCTAGATATCAATCTAATCCTAAAGAATCTCATTTGAATGCTGTTAAAAGAATCCTTAGATACTTAAATGGTACACAAACTCTAGGGTTATGGTACTCTAAGGACTCACAAATTGATTTATTAGGATATTCAGATGCTGATTTTGCTGGATGTAAATTAGATAGAAAAAGCACAAGTGGAACTTGCCAATTTCTTGGAGTTAACCTAATCTCATGGTTTAGCAAGAAAAAAATTCGGTGGCACTGTCTACGGCTGAGGCCGAATACATTACAGCCAAAGTTGTTGTGCTCAAATCTTATGGATTAAGCAACAACTCGAAGACTTTGGAATCAAACTTAATGAAACACCAATAAGATGTGACAACACAAGTGCCATAAATCTATCTAAAAATCAATTCAACACTCAAGATCCAAACATATTGAAATAAGACATCATTTTATAAGAGAACATGTTCAAAACAAAAATATAATTCTTGAATATGTTTGCACTGAAAATCAATTAGCTGATATCTTTACAAAGGCCTTAGTAGGATAGATTCTGTGAAATTAGAAGAAATCTAGGAATTCTAGATCCATATGCCTAAATCTTTCTCAATTTCCAAGAATTGATGTCAAAAATTCTTAGAGCTCAATTTCCAACATCTATCCTGGTCCCAAAAGCTCAAATCTATCATTCTAAAAACTTATCCTTGAACAAAACTCCTTCTCCCAAAATTTAAATTTTTCTGGAATTTATTCACATTTTTTCTGAATTTCTGAACTTCATGAGTCGACCCCCATGAGTCGACTCAATGGCAAACTTGTTATTTCCTCAAAACTCCCACGGGCTCATTGTTTTTATACTGGATCTCTGTTCGTGAGACGACTCATCTTCTCATCTTCTTCCTTCCAAAAGCTGACTTCTCCAATTCCTTTTGCTCCAAATCCAAGGATTTATTTCGAGGCAATTCTCCCTCCTCCTCTCCACCAAAAATCGCCACCTTGAAAAGGGATTTTTGTACTTTCTCCCATTGTTTGGCACGGTTGGAACGTGCCCTAGCACTCCACCGTTCTTCCCAAATCCACTTCTTTTCTCCACCAAAATCCCTCTTCACTCTCTTGTGATCCCTCCTCCACTTATTCACGTGTTCCTCCAAGTCTTCTAGTCTGCTACTGTAGTGAATATGGCTCCGAAGATGAAACTTCCCCAAAGAAGAAAGTCAGTCCGTGAGCCTGAAGAAATTGTCAGAAAGAAAAGGCAAGCTGGTCAGTCTTCAACTGCTCCCACTCCAGCTTCAGTATCTGCTCAAGGTCCCCCTCAATCCTTTCAAAGCCCTAGTGCGAATCCTCTTTCTGATAGAAAAGTCGAAACCGGGAAGAATATAGATTTTCGGTTCTTTGAGAAAGAGGGCTTTACATTAGCAACTAAGATTAAAAACCAAGGATGGGATTTCTACTGCTCCCTTAAGGAAGTCACCTATGTTGACCTAGTTAGAGAATTCTACCAGAATCTACATTATGGAAATGGGTCAGTGACTTCAACAGTCAAGGAGATTGATATTTGCTTGGATTCTAATATATTGGGAGAGATACTTCAGTTGCCTAGTGAGGGTTACTCTTATATGGAACTCCCAATAAAAGAAGAGGGGATCAGAATTATTCTAGGAGAAACTTATTTAGGGAGTTTAAATAAATTGGAAGCAAAGATTTTGTCCATTGAGATGAGGATCCTGCATCAGATGGTAACGAAGCTCTTCTTTCCTAGGAGTGGTAGGCATGACTTACTTTCCAGCAGAGATGTCTGTATCATGTTTCATGTTATCACTCAGACCTCCCTGAACCTCCCTGCATTATGATAGAGGCCATGAGAGAAACTTTGAACAGATCCAAGGCACACTTGCCTTATGGTATGGCCCTTACTAGAGTATTTAGGAGGTTTGGAGTTAGCTGTGAGGGGGAGGCTTCTACTAAGCTATCTCATGTGGACACTTTCAACCAACACACCCTGCACCAAATGGGATTTACAAAGACTGATGGTGGTTGGATCAAGGGCTCTGAAGAAAGAACTGAGGAGATAGCTAAGGAAAGAGCTGAAGACAGAACTGAAGACAGAGCAGAAGAAGAAGGTCCATCATCTCCTGTCCATGACTTCAGGGCAGCATCACCAAATATCCAGTTCATTCCTGATACAGAGGCTGGCCCTTCAGAGTTTACTAGGATGCCCACACCAGTGTATCAGCCAGAGAGCAGAGCACCTCCATCAGAGTTCAGACTGGCTGACGATCAGATCGAGCAGATATCACAGCGTGTGGCTTCTTTGCTGTCTAGTCAGTAGGGCAGTACTACTTTTGCACCAGGAGCCACTTCTTCTAATCAGACCATGACTCCCCACATCTCCACTGTGTTTCAGATGATATCAGATCAGTCCATCCGGATCCAGCAGCTTGAGGACACAGTCTGGAGACTGACTGGTAGAGTTCTTGACTTGCAAGGGCAAGTCCTTGCTTTGGCCCATCCCAAGCCACAGGAGTCAACTATTGAGGTCACAGACCTCACTGCAGAGGCTGGCAGGCTCAGAGGAGCACTAGAGGGTGGATATGAGTTACTGAGGAAAGAGATCCGAGGATCGAGTGAGCATGCAACCACTCAGTTCACTGCTCTACTACAGTCTGTTTCCAGAGCACTGAACGTACTTGATTCCATCAGACTCACCCTTTCTGTTCAGTCCTTAGCCTCTCAGCGTTCTCAGCCTCCCAGTTCATCTCGCTCTCCTGCTCGTGCCAGAGGTAGACGAGGTAGAGGACGCACTTCTGATCCATCAGCTTCTCATCCCATATCTGATGACTCCGACCATGACTTCTCATGATCATTACTAGATCCTAGGTGTTAGTGTCTTGTTCTAGGATCTGTATTTTGGGGCCATGTATTGACAATTAGCTGGTTGACTTTTATATTATGAACTATGTATTGAAACAATTATGGTTTTATGGTATCATCTTTTACTTATATTTCTACCTTTTGTAATGATGTCGATCATATTTTGGTTATATATATTCTCCTTGTTAAAATATTGTCTTCTCTTTGTTGTTGTTTGCTGTTAATAATTGCTGTATTAAGGGGGAGCAAATATTTGTGATAAACCCTAAAGGGGGAGAAATTAAAGAATGTTTTAGAAAAAGAGAAGTTAACCATGTTTGATGATGTCAAAAAGGGGGAGAAATTAAACAAATATTTGAAAAATTAAACAAATTAATGAATGAATTGAAAAATTTAAAGAACAATATCAAAAATACAATGCTAAGTACAATGCAAATAAGTAACTTTTAAATTACTTCTTTACATATGCTCTGATTTACTTTAAAAAAATTTTAAATATGCTCTGATACACATCAAAATTCTAACTTGCTCTGATACATCTTTTGAAATTTTATTTACCTTGATACATCTTAAAAAATTTAACTTACTCTGATACATCTTAATTTTTTTTTAACTTACTCTGATATATTATAAAATTTGCTCTGATACATTGTAAAATTTTCTCTGATACATTGTAAAATTTTTTCTGATAACATTGTAAAATTATTTTTCTTGCTCTGATACATTGCAAAATTTATTTTTCTCTTGCTCTGATACATCTTAAACTCAAAATGATCTAATACACATTCCAAATCAACTCTTAAACATGCTTTGGCACACATAATTATTTTTTTGTATCAAAAACAATTAAAGCACATAAGTATTTTTTGCTCTGATGCTAAAACTAAAATCAAATGAGAATGAGTAAATTTTCAAAATACAGCTTAATCTGATAACAAAAATAAGTTTTTCACTCTAACACCAAAATCACATAATCCAATGAGCATATTTTCAAATCTTTAAGAAAATGGACAAACTATTTTTGTATATGACCATTTATATCACATGCCAAAAGAATCATACTCTTTTCAAGCATATACACCTATAATGTATTTTTTTAATTATTGATTCACATAAATACTTTTGTTCAAATATTTTGTCATCATCAAAAAGGGGGAGATTGTTGCTCCAAGATTGATTTTGATGATTACAAAGCAGATTGAAGGGATACAAATATTTTAAATTGAAAAAATCTTTATGCTCTTCAGGGGCAAAATTGTAATTTACTAAAATCCTGATTTGATAGTATCATTTGGTAGAACAAATAATTTGTAATCTATTGGTGAAAATTTCATTGTATTTGGACTTATATTTTTGAAGTTATGAAGGTTTGAAGTGCATGAGTCGACTCATGAGTCAACTCATGGCACTATGAGCTGATTGGCACGCAAAAATTTCCCTTGGCATGCTAGATTTTTAGCTTGGCACGACCTGTGAGTCGACTCATGAGTCGACCCACAAGGCATGAGTCGACTCATGAGTCGACCTCTGCTGATTTGAGCCAAAAAATTTCAGAAACCAAATCTCTGGTCTTTGCAACAGAGGTCGACTCATGAGTCGACCCCTGAAGCATGAGTCGACTCATGAGTCGACCCCTGCGACAAAAATTATCCGCAACGGCTAGTTTTTTGCCCGTTTTAATTGCCTTTTATGCTCCCTAAAAATACTCTAACGGCTCTTTTTCTGCCTAATATGTTTTCTTTTGTTTCTTAATGCTATAAAAGGTTTCAAAAGGTGAAAATACAGGTGATATACAGGAGATCAAAAATATACACGAGGAGATCAACGAAATACACAAAAGAAAAAGAGAGGGGATCCACAATCCATACGAGAAAGACAAGAGATCTACAATATACACGAGAGATTGTGAAAAAGAAAGGCAAGAGCATTCAAAGAGAGGAATTTTCAAGCCTATTGTTCAACCTTGATCAAGAGATCTTTCAAAGTCTTCAAGAAGTCTTCAATCAAGTTCATCTTCTTCTCAAGCGTTCATTCAACTTTTCATCCACCTTGAGGAAATCCAAAAGGGGATTCTTCATTTGAGTAAAGTGCATTTAATGTTATATTCGCTCATTTAAGGAGCTATTCTTGTACTTATTTGTGCTCTAAACTGTCTTACTCTTTGTGAGTAATTGTTCTTGTTTTTGGAGGGTTTTCAAAACAAGGGAAGGTTGATCCGAACCTGAAATCAGAGTATTTTGGATTGGCTTATACCCGAAAAATAAGTGGACTAGCTTGGGATAGCTAGTGTCGGAGTTTTTGATGTTTGTATTCGGGTTGAATACAAGTATAGTGGATTGAAATTCCCAAGTAGGAGCTTGGGGAGTGGATGTAGGTGCAAGGTTGGCACCGAACCACTATAAATCTTTGTATTTGTGGTGTGCTTTATTGTTTCTCTTTATTTCTTTATTATATCCTTGCATTCTTGCTTTAGGTAATTAATCTTGATTTAAAGTCTTTCTTCTCATTCATCAAGCTTTTAACAAATACTTTTCATAGTTGAGCTTAAAATTTTTTAAAAAACCCAATTCACCCCCCCTCTTGGGTTGCATAGCTGGGCAACAGAAAAAATTCACTAGAAGTTTGTTCTCGTGAATTCAAATGGGCGCAGAGATTTAAGGTGATGCAGGGATTCAAATTCAAATGGTGGTTTGATCTTAATTGAACCAACCTAATCAAAATAGGTTAAGCATAATTAGACTAAATTAAATCTAACTTAATTAGACTTAATTAGGCTCAATAAAATCCTAATCAAATCAAAAATTGACTAAGCCCAACCCCTGATCAAATCAGGGACCAAACCATCTCGACGATTAGGTCAACTCTTAACCTAATCTGGTCAATCCCAACTGAATCCAATTCAATTGGACTTGATCCAAAAATAATTACTTAATCAAATTGAGTTAATTAGTGATCAAATCACTAATAAAATCTCTCATAAATATTGAGTCCAAATTCGATGGGCAATCGGGTATCAAAGTCCATCAATATGAAACCTTGATCGAAGAGTCCCAAACCAGTGGGACTCTTGACCCCGGTACCCTAAATGTGTGGGATTTATGATCAGAGAATCCTGATTCTCGATCACAGAGTCCCAGACATGTAGGACTCATAGTCCACGAATATTAAGACTCATCATCAGCCATCAGATCAGATAGAAACCTCTAATGTGTGTGACCCCGCAGGTTGGAACCTAAGCCGGTAGCATAGGAACCAATTCCTGTACTAATCGAAGTGACCATCTAGCAATGGTACCCGATGTTCGGATAGGTCGAATAGTCACAATCGCAATACTCAGAACCTACGTGAATACGGTTACTGTATAATTCATCTCTTTTGACCCCTGTGTTTAGGATGACTCAGGGTTAAACTGTCAACCCTAATTAGATCATCCGAGTCGTGCTCAACTCAATCAGTCCTGTGACTCCTCACTAAAACTACCCTGGCTAAAGTTTTACTAAATTAAAATATGACTGTACACAGCTCTTGAACTGGAGTGGTCAATCCCATCTTGATACACGCACCGACAAGTCAAGTACTTGACTACACCCAGCAGCCTTCCGTCACTGAATTAGAAATTCAGGTAGTCCAGTGCCTAAGTGGAGTCAGTTGCTTGCAAGTCACCGTGGTGGTCTTAGATCAGAGGGACATTTATACCCATATCCCATCGGAGCAAATCTTGACAGTAGAAATAGCTTCAGAGTTGGTCACGTTCAGTGCAGATGTACCCTTACATCTCACCTGTATGCCATACCAGTGTATCCACACTCCTTGGTTAAGAGGACAACCAACCTATATGCACACAACGACCTATGCTCGATAAACATTGTTGTCCTTGGTAATAACGTATCATTTGATCGCGAACAGATTTAAGGACTAAACGACAAATCCTCCTTTGTCGAGTCTAAATAGTCCTAAGGACTTCACCACAACACAGGAGTTCATTAGAAGATGACAATTTCTGATAAAAAATATCAAAATAACTTTTATTTATTTATAATTTATGTACTAATACAATAAAATATACAATCATCAATAGATTAATGATTGACTTTGGGATACTATTCCCAACAATCTCTCACTTGGCCTAAAGCCAATCAGTGCAGTATCTGATACGCATCTTCGACTTGAAGTCATCGAACTCTTTCACCACAATGGCTTTAGTGAATGGGTCGGTCAGGTTTTTCTTTTCGTCGATCTTCTGAAGGTCAACGTCACCTAGATCCACGATTTCTCAGATGAGATGGCAGCGGTGCAAAATGCACTCCGTCCGTTGGTATGCCTTTGGTTCCTTCGCCTGAACTATGGCTTCAGAGCTGTCACAGTAGAGCAGAACTGGACCAACAAGGGAGGGTGCTACTCCGAGCTCGGTGATAAATTTTCTCAGTCACATCGCTTTTTTGGCAACATCTGATGCAGCGACATACTCCGCCTCGCAAACTGAATCAGCCACTTTGTGCTGCTTGGAACTCTTCCAGTAGACAACCCCACGATTAAGGATAAAAATAAATCCCAACACACTCTTGCTGTCATCATGATCAGACTGAAAACTAGAGTCTGTAAACCCTATAAGTCTCAAGTCCGATTCACCATAAATAAGCCACTGGTCCTTAAAATTTCTTAAATACTTCAGGATGGTTTTAACAACCTTCCAGTGATTCTCCCCTAGATCAAATTGGTATCTACTTACTACCCCTAGTGAGTATGCTACATCTGGTCGTGTACATGTCATGGCATACATGATAGATCCCACTGCTGAAGCATATAGAATTTTATCCATACGTTCTCTCTCTTGAGGTGTTGTCGGACAATCCCTCTTTGAGAGAGAAATTCCATGGCCTATTAGTAGATAGCCTTTCTTGGAATTCTCCATGCTGAACCTTTTCAGCATAGTATCAATGTACGTGGACTAGGATAAGCCAAGCAACCTTTTAGATCTATCCCTATAGATCCCCATCCCTAGGATGTAGGAAGCTTCTCCCAGATCCTTCATGAAGAATTATGATGACAGTCAAATCTTTATTCCCTATAATGCAGGGATATCATTCCCGATTAAGAGAATGTCATCCACATACAATACAAGAAATACTACTACTAGACCATTAGCCCACTTATAAATGCAGGGCTCTTCTCCATTCTTAACAAAGCCATATGTCTTGATCGTCTTACCAAAATGTATGTTCTAACTCCGGGATGCCTACTTAAGTCCATAAATGGACCTCTGTAGTCTGCACTCCTTAGACTCATCTGTGGATGTGAATCCTTCAGGTTGTATCATATACACCTCTTCGTCCAGCTCTCCATTTAGGAAAGCTATTGTTGGTGCAGAAATCCGCCTGCGCCGGAGAAGCTGGAGTTGAGAAAGCCGCGGTCGCCGCCGGGACCTGCAAGGGAAGTCTAAACCAGAGGTGG
>NC_026001.2:81892491-81959499 GCF_000442705.2 Elaeis guineensis | reverse complement strand
TTCTATTATGAGACTTGCCATTATTCTTGAGATAGGTCCAAAATTCTCCACTAAGGTGTTCCCTCTTCGATCTAATCAAAGAACCTTTATGGATTTTTTCGATCTATTTTTCTACTTTTAATTTGAGCTCTATGAACTTTTCAAAGGCTTCAGAACTTATGGTGCATCAAAATATACAAACCCATATCATGAATAATCATCGATAAAAGTTATGAAACAGACAGAGTCACCCTACCTTTACATCGAATAGACCAACATATCAGTGTGTACAGGGCTAATATCTCAGTGGTCCTTTTTTCTTATCCCAAATGGTAGCTTGGCCATTTTTTCTTGAAGATACAATTCATGAAATGATAAGATTCAAAAGTCAATAGTCCGAGAAGACCATCTTTCTCCAGTTTGTTGAGTCTATCCTCTCCTATGGCCTAGCTAAAGGTGCCAAGATACTTTTAGCTAATCCTATCTCCAAATCTCTTAGATACTGTGGCATTCATAGTTTGGCTCATTATATTGACATTACATCCATATACAAATAATAAAGACTGTCAATCAAGAAAGCACGTGTAATAATTTTATTTTTAAAATAAATTAAACACATCTTTATTGAAATAAAAATTATAATTATCCTATGCCAGCACAGATATGAAAATTAAATTCTTACTGGCTGTGGGTACATAATAGCAGTCTTTCAAAATTAAATTAATTTCTAATGATAATCGCAAAGGTAGGTTCCGACGGCCATAGTAGTAACTTTTGTTCCATTGCTGATCCGAAGAGTGATCTCGCCTTCCTCAGCTCTCTCACATCTTCAAGACCTGCATAGGAGTGCACAAATGAGCACTTAAAACCAAATCTAGAATCCAACTAGAAGAAGAGAAAATTGTTAGATTAGTTTTAATAATGAACATATCAGACGTACCTTCAGAAGGTGCATCTTTCTCCACTCTTGACAGTCGCCAGGTAGGCCGGATAGTTTCTTCTCCAGTGACCTCGACATTGCAATGAAAATATTTTTTCTTATCGTCGGCCTTCTTTGGAACCTGCTTCTTGGGCTTGACCTCATTCTTTTGCTTCTTTGCAGGCTTTTTCTTCTTCTTAAAAGAAAACTTTCTCTTAAAGGAAGCCCACTCCATAGTTAGACTATACCCCTTAAACTTTTCAAGGTGCCCTTTGCTGTTACCAGCATGTTCAATAATTCAAGCAAAGTGCTATCAATTTTATTCATATAGTAGTTCATGATGAACTACCCATATGAATCAAGAAGAGACCAGATGAATCAAATCTACTTATAATTTTTTATCCATGTTCATGCCAAGCTTCTAAAGCTCCTCGATATCCTTGATCATTGTCAAACAATAATCATGATGGACTGTCCATCATGTATTTTTGCTCTTCATAGTCTTTGGAAGATCTCAAAGCGAGCTGTGCGACTCTGCTCACCATACAACTCTTGCAAGTAAGTCAGCAACTTTTTGGCAGTCCTCATGCCTTTATACTGTCGCTGAAGATCATTGGACATGGATGCTAAAATATAATACTTTGCCTTGTTATTCTAATCCATCTACTCTTCTCAAATATGACTCGTTGATCAGGGGATGGATGAGCTGGTAACATAGGTGCATCCTGATCAAGACAAGGGTAAGTTTCTCAAAACTGAGAACGATTCTCAAATTCCTAAGTCAGTCTTCGTAGTTTGTATTAGTCAACCTATTGGTATCGAGGATACAAGCTAAAGAGTTAGAACTCGACATAGTTATCTGCAGAGAGAATAATCTCTAGTTAGATATTTGTACTTAAAAAATATTTATCCTGAAGATTTTAAAATAAACGAGGCTCCTACTATTTTCTCAAATCTCCCACACTCCTCAAGTGGAGAAACAAAACCTATACGCGATCAGTCTCAAGTGCATACTGTGATCCCATTAATCTATACACATCTCACCTAACAGTTATTGGTAAGCATAGACCAATGAGTGGACAACACCTTATCCATTACTTCACTAAGCAAGATGCAGTGGACTTGGTCTCTAAGTCCGTGGCCTCATCTAACAGTTATTGGCACATTTTTAGTTAAGTCAGACCCATCGTTCACCAGCAGGTGCACAGCCATCATTGAGACCCTCACCTAATAGTTATTGGCCTAACCCCATCTCTATCCTAGAGTATCAAATACTTATAAAATGATTGTACCTTTTCGATGCAACCGAACCACTATAACTAACCGAAAATGATCAACATCAGAAAGGCACTCATATCTCTACAACGATGGAAGACTCTAGACTTAATATTTAGTAAGGAGATTTAGGTTTAGATCTCTTCTAAATTAGCAGATATAACATCCAACTGATCAAATTCATGTCAGCACATCCATATGTCTGACCAACCTAGTCAGTATGGGTGAACTCAAGTCAACAAGTGATCCTGTGCGAAACTGAATCTCTCAAAATGAACAAATAAATTAAGATGAATGGGGATCCCTTCATTGTTTTCCTTAGACACTAATTAAATTAGCCAGATCAGACAATAGAATCATTAAATAACCATCATCTAGATACTTGCCCTAGATACCAAATTAGTGGATTAAAATCGATCAGGATAATCTATTGAAATGGATCCTAATTACTAAGCCAAATTTGATCTTGAGTCAATCAATTTACATCAAAATATAAATCGATATGACCAACTACAACTAAACTCGACTTTGAGCTCCTTTGACCTAATCCTAATTAACCATTGATTAGGTTCAATCAACTGCTCAAAATCGACAACAGATTCTAGCCTGATCTAATCAATTGATTCTAATTATAGTTTAATTATTAGATTTAATTTGTTCAATCCATACCCAGATGCAATAACATAATTTTTAAATTTAAAAAAAAAATTTTTAGATAATATTTCATTATATGTATTAGTGGCTTATGATCTTGAAATAGTTTCAATCTAAACCTAATGTCATATATCATATATATATAGTTTCAGATCTACACTAAAATATATATCATATATACATCAAATTTAGATCTAAAAACTATATATATATATATATATCAAATATATATATAATTAGATCTAAAATAATGATTAAAATATTTTAAAAGATATTTTTCAGAAAATCGATTCACATCAAACTAGGATAATCTTTTCAATATAGGGGATAAACCCTATATCAGGATAATTTATACTAGTTTGACGTGAACATTTAATCATTCTAATTTTAGATCTAAATATAAAATAAGACATGTCATATACATCAATTTTAGATCTAATAGATTGATTTAATCATTTTGAAAATAGTTCTCAAAATCGATCAATCTGGTACTAGGACAATCTTTTAAATATAGGAGGTAAATCCTATACCAGGATAACCTTATATCATCACAAGATCAATTTTAAATCAATAAAATTTTCAATCTAAGATAAAAATTAAATTATATATTCTTAAAAATTAGTGGCTCTGATAGCACTATTAGAAAATCGGATAGGATTCATGTATAGATTTCAAAAATCTTTTGAATAGCAGCAGAAATGAATCGAGTTAACTCTTTAAACCCACATACATTAGATCTCATCTAATCCTACCCAAGCCCAGGAATAAAGATATGCATATAATCTAAAAATAAAAATAAAGAAGAGATCAAATCAAAATATCTTTTATGTGGATAGAAATATATCGCTTCCGATGATCTTAGATCCGAAGGTCTTGAGCCGTACACGTGTCCGACCTCTACAGGTGTCCATCGGGATCAATCTTGAATCCTTCTTCTTATGGTAGATCTTTTCTCCAAGTAGAATTTTGATCTCTTTGAACCTTGATCAATAATTAATCTTGACTGTAACTTCAACCCTTAAACTGCAGCCTTTTCTCCTTATTCCTTACTGTAGAAGAGATCCTTCTCAATCAGGCATGTGGAAGATGGATGCCCAATCCTTGGGTATGAAAAAGAGAAAAGGGAGAGAGGGTGAGGCATGGAGAAGAGAGAGGAGGAGTTTTGAATTCTCAAAATTTAATAATAATGAAATCCTAGGAGACTATCTCCTTAAATAGGCCTTTTTTGAATCCAAATCGTTATCCAATCAGATTAAAAAGATTAGATCTTATCTCTTAAGGTCTTTTATCTTTTAATCTGATTTTTTTTAAAAAAAAAATCAGACCTAATTGAAAAAGATATCTTCTCTTTTAGCAAGCAGATGGGGCGCCCCACTCAAAATAGGTAGACTGAGTGGGCGCCTTCTATCAAAAAAGGGCAAGTAGTTGGGGCGCCAACCCTTGGCACTCCTAAGGTTTTTTGATACAATAGAGGGGCATGGCCCACCTCTCTCTCTCTCCTCTTCCATGCCAAGTCAGAAGAGGGGGCGGGCCCCTCTCTCATCCTCACACCATTCCAAGGGGTTGGCACCTCTTGGACCTGCTAAAAGGGAGGCATGCACCTCCACTCTTCTTTCCATTCATTCTTCACTTCAAAAGTAAATAACAAGGAAGAAATTAAGAGATTAGTTAGCCAACTCATTGACTTAATCCAATCTATTTGGGCTCACAATTAAGTACCAAGCTAAACTAAAATAAAATAAATTTAGATTAGGTTCAAAGCTATGGACCTAATCCAATCGAAGTCCTGAGAAGAATTAAGTTTAGCCATATGCTAGCATGGTTCTCTTAAATCTAATAAATTTTATTAAATCCTAATCTAATTAGAACTTCATAAGTTCAATTGGTTAATTCAAGATTAAATCCCTTAATGTGTGATCCCATAGGTTCCATTCTATCTGGTAGTGAGATATATTGTGATCTCCATCATAATATCATCAAAACTCCTTTTGATGGGTTAGAATAATTCCAACTCTACCCATTGAGGGTCATCGATCATCAAGATGATGCTGGATGAGTCTCACAATCTATCAGTGATACCTAGCAGTATGTAGTGGCAACCTAGTAGAATGAAAGTGTGAATCTCTAGGTGTAGTTATCGTATGATTCACTCCTTCTATCATGAGTTCCGACTTGATGGAGGTCATAGAGAACTCGTCAGACCCTATCATCAGTCATATATTAGATTGGCTTGACTCAAGTTCATTTATGAATTTTATAAAAACTCTTTTTCAGTATTCATATTTGCTTTGGTCAAAGACTTTCTGAACTCAATCTCGTGAATTGCATAGGACTTCTCATTTTCTACCAAGATGGATAGACTCCATCTAAGTGCATCCTACTTCAAACAGCGAACCTGAACCTATTATAGCTAACATACAAAGCAAGAATCTGAATGGCTAGAGATCAAGAGAACGTATAGTCAAACTCAGTAGCCTTGCTGTGAATAGCCGATGACACCACGGGTCAAAGGACCACTCATACCACTGCAGCATCAAGCTAACCACTGATGAGGAGTAGATATCCAAGTGATTTCTCATATTGATCATGCTCAGTATAAGTTATTTTCTAACAACTACCACACCTCACCTCAGTATCCCTACACTGCAGATCCGAGACTCATCTACCCACAAGGAGGTGAACCGTGCATCGATCTCAAATATATTTTTGGGTTTCGATGATGCAGTGAAATATAATTTTAAAATTTTTTTACATGTAATCAACAATTGAAAATAAAGTTTAACATTTAAACTAGTCTACTGGAACACATAAGCCCTAGGAACCCCTTGATGATTACAATCAAATGATCAAAAATATACATATCAGGAAGAGACTAGAAGTCATATACCATCGAGAAGACTATAATCTGGTAATTTTGAAACCTCCATGAGACTCCAAAATAGAAGTCCTCCAATAGTGATCCACACGGGACTGATCAAGGCCTTCCCAACTTGACATGGTGCTACAGCCTTCTTCACAAATGTGCTGCCGATTGTCTTTTGTTAGAACTGGTTGCACCACAGCTTGTATACCTTCATGACCTCCACTAGGATCTTTTTTAAAAATTTTTTTCAAAAGATCTCACCACACACAAATCAGATTTTATGTTCAACACATGAACAATCTGATTTTTGGACAAACATCTCATGCTTTCCATTTTCACTCTTCCCTTCCTTTCTATTTTTCTCTTCCTTTTTTCTTATCATTCTTCCAAATTTTTTCCATTATTTTCTCTCATTTCCACACCCAACTATAGCCCAAATTAATATGTAGAAATCAGGTGTAGCACCCCCTTTAAATAGAAAAGGATGGGTGATACCATGGATGCCAACTCTTGGCATCCCTTCATTCTTACACACAATTCATAATTTTTTACCATGGAATTCAAAGGGATGGTGTGGAATAAAAGGTGACTCACTAGTAGGACTTTCCTCTACTTAAGAAAAATATAACACCATCATATGGCGTGTGGGATAAGAAGGAGGGCGTGAAATACCAAGAGTCCATGATATTTTGGACTCTTCCATATCAATGCAAAAATATGGCATCCCATTTATTATTTGGCATTCAAATTCTTTTCAAGAGAAGGACTCTTCCTCCTCTTCCATGTCCCATATCCCAAGCACCATCATATGTCATGAGGAATTAAGAAAAATACATGGAATCATGTAAGAAAATTAAGAGAAGTAAAAGAGAAGGACTTCTCTTCTTTAACGCCAAAAATAAATGTGGCATCCCATTTATTTGTGGCATTCAATTTTCTTCCAAGAGAAGGACTCTTCCTTCTTATCTGCACCCACAATCTCAAGGGTCATCCCATGACACGAGAAATTAAAAGGGATGCATAAACTTGGTAAGAAAATTAAGATACCACGTTAAGAAGGACTCTTCCTTCTTAATGCCAAAATAAATGGGGTGTGCCAAATAAAATGGCATGTGGCTTGGCATGAAGAAAGGTGATTTCATATGAAACACTTCAATTAAAAATCAGATAATCAACTAATAAATAGTTGGTTCAAACCCAATCATATTAGGTCAAGGCAACAAGCAAAGGGTTAGCACAAATACATTTGCACTGAACCCAATTGAGAACTTGGGTTAATTCATGTGCTAGTAATTCAATTAACGCATTGAATTTATAATAAATTTAAATAGATTAGATCAAAATCAAATTCTTATTGTGTGTGACCTATTGGATTCCAAATCTAGCTAGTAGTGGACCAAGACTCTCGACGTAACCCTAATCCAATTGGATTAGGTCAGCTCAAGAGTCCCAATCAACTAGGACTCTTCCTAATTGATTCTCGAGTTAAACTCTTTTAATTTTGATAAGTCCACAAGTCAAGATTGATGTCTAGCAATGTATCATGACTACCCAAAAGATTTAAAATTTGATGAAAATACCAAAATTATCCTTCCATGGTGAGTTACCGTGCAATTCAATCCTTCGATCACACAACATCCCGAAAAGATCGTGGGTATGAAAATATGTCAAATCCAAATACCTATCTATATGTATCTCAATCTAAAGATGATGACTCGATGGATGAACCAGTAGAAATTATTTCTACTATTCATCCCTGCTCTGGCCAAAGACTCTTAGAGTCATCATCCTATGAAATCATATAGGATGTTCTCTCCTCCTACAAAGAGTGACTAATTCTTTATTGACCACTCACAACCTCTATGCACACTTCACCATACCTAGAATATCTCACACGCATCTCAAAGTGGTATGTTAGAGAATAAACCAAAGTAATGATCCATATACCCTAGAGTATTTCTCTATTCCTCATAATTTTAGATTTAATTTTAGATTTAATATCAGATAATAAAAATTAGATGTTAGATGTGTGCCCTAGATGCCAGATCGACTGACACATTCCTGTACAGATCTAAGGGTAAATTTGTAATTTTGACTATAAATGAATAAAAGGGTTATTCTTCTATCACATTGTATACATTGTGTCTGTGATATATTCTTTGAGTTAGTGGAAATGTAAATTCATATTTTTAAGAGTTAAAAATTTAAGGCATGAATTTACATAACTAACTCATAAACAGCTCCTGACCATAAGATCATCATGAGGATGGTGATCGATCCAGAAGGTTGATGTACGATCACTTCCTTAGGGTAGATGTGTCTTGAGTATATGGTGTGGAGAATCGAAGCGAGAGTACAGATATTCATTGAGAATAGAGTACTGAGCGTGACCACTTCGAGCAGTCATAAGGAAGTCTACCTTCTCGTCGATGACTAGCTCGATGCTGCAGTTGTGTGTCTAGTTCTTTGACCTGAGGTGCATCGACAGTTCACCTTGAGTGTGTTATAGTTTGACTACACCATAACTCGGTCTCCTAGCCATTCGAAACCCTAAGGTGTATGTTGGCTGTAACATATTCATTGTAGGAACTAGGTCGCACCAAGATGGGATCTATCAACCTCGGTAGATGAGAGGAGTAGTCCTATGATAATTGAAAGATCGAGTCCTTAAGCCCATGGCCATGGCAGAGTGAAATAATGGAAAAGAGTTTTTCATTAAGATTTTACATCAGACTCGGATCGATCGATTAACTCATATGACTGATGTTGGGTTTGACAAGTTTACCTTAATCCTAATTCAGTCGGGACTCATGATAGAGGAACTCAATCACACAGTAACTACATCGAGAAGTTCATCTTCAATTCTGATGGGTTACCACCGTATACTGCTAGGTGTCACTGGTGGATTTTAGGAGCAACTAGAATGATATTGATGATCGATCATTCTAATTGTCTGAATCAGAAGAGTTCTTGTCCATCGAAAGGAGTTCGATGATGTCGATGATGAGATCATGACATGTTTCATTACCATACGAAATTGAACCTAACTAGGTCACACAAACAAAGGTTAGGGTCTGGATGTCATCAATTGGGCTAACTCAATTGATTTGGATAAGATCCAATTAGGTTCAAAAAAATCGTGCTAGCACACGATTGAGCCTAACTTTCTCCTCATGTAATCTTTTCTGTCTCTACTGAGCCAAATATGATTTGACTCATCCAGAGAATCTTGAGAAGATTTTTCTCAGTATAAATGAAGCTTGTTCAGCTCAGAAAAGGCTTGTCTTAATTTATGAGATGAATTTAAGACAACACCTGCTAATTTCTAGCACCTGCCAATTTCATTTTAGGACATCTATCAAAAGTTGATATATGGGTCTTAAAATGAAGAGGGCTCATTGAAAGATTTTTGTGGAGTGTCCAAATGCCAAAACCTAATTGAATTGGGTGCCATAATCAGATTATGGCATGAGCCCAATTGGATTAAAGTGGGCGCCCCAAATGGATAAGAACTAAAGAGTCCTGATAAATATGGACTCTTTGGCGCCACCTTGATTGAGCTTATCCAATGTTGGCGCCAACTTAGGAGAGAGAGTGGGGTTCTTATCTGATGTGATCAGATGACATCACTCCATCAATCAAAATTTTTCAAAATTTATTGAAATTTTTTGATTGGTTGAATGATGTGGCACTGCGCAGCATACAGGGTCTATATAAACCCTGCTGCGCCTAGGGTTTCGTGGAAGAAATTATTTTATGCACAAAACCCAATAGCTGCCACCCCCTACCTCTTCTCTATATCCTCCCTGCTCTCCTTCCTCCCTCTTCACGTCCAAAGAGTTGGACATCCATCTGGCAAAGATCCAAGGCGTGGTGATGCCTGGAACAGAAGGCTGCAGGACATCTTTGACAGGCTGCTGCTCCAACTTCAAAAGGAGTTCTGAAGTACTTTCAAATCAGATAAAGATCTAATTTTTGGAGCGTAGATTCATGAGGAGAAAACATTCCAAATCCTGCCTGAGTAGATTTCGTAGAGGCTAGGCGCTTGTGTGGCTACATCAGAACCTCGGGCTATGCAGAGATCATCTATAGGGTAATCAGATTACCCTTGAGGTACTTCTTCTTTCACCATAGATTTAGATTTAATTTTAGATTTTAAATATCAGATAATAAAACTAGATCTAGAGAATTAGATCTAAAATATATAGGATAATTTTTTTTTAAAATTATTTCGCCCCAGATTTGATGAAATCTAGAAGATCCTACGAGGAAAAGCGGTTATTCCCCCTATAAGTGGTATCAAAGCCAGGTTGTTGGCTCTATTTCAGATCAATTTTAGATCTAATTTTAATTTTAATTTATCTGATATTAAATAATTTCAGATATCATATCAGATATGATATGATCTGAAATTAAAATATTTAAAATTAAATCTAAGAAGATCTAACATGCATAAGATGCATGACTAGACTAGGATTAGTTGAATCCATAAATAGTCTTAAGTTTTATATTTTAATGAGATTAAAGTATGAATTAAATATAATTTATTTTTTATTTTTTTGATATTATAATTATTATAATTAGATCAAAAAATAAAAAATAAAATTTTAATTATTTTATAAAATTGATCTGTTGCATGCCTAGACTAGTTGTAGAATTGTTCTAGTAACTTGTCTAGAATAATTTTTATTTTGAATAGTTTAATTTAAATTTTATTTTTTAAATATTATATGTGATGTATCAGATCTGAAAGCATGTTAATTAGATTGATTTTGATACATGAGATGTATGCAAAGCATATATTAGTTAGATCTTAAATTGTATATGTGATATGTTAATTTAGATCTAACTAATTTTGTAGTTAAATTTATATTTTTGATTAAGGTGTTCCTCATGGCCATCTGGTCATAAGAACAAAGTAGATTTTAAGACCCTCTCTTCCATTCAATGGATGTTCATATGACGTGTAGGGTGCACGTTCATCCTTAATCAAAATCAAAACTTACTTTTCTGCAAAATTTAGATCCTGAAACCCTAGGATTTATTTTACATGCTTTGTTTATGAACCTAAACTTAATTAATGAATTAAGTTTATGAAATTAAGTTAGGTCTAAAATTGAGAATTTCAGATCTAAGATATTTTCATAAAATTGAGTTCGGGCTTGGGTAGCTCAATTAGGTCTAGCGGTTGATTAAACCGAATCAAGAGTTGGTTAGGTGGGATCATGTAAGCTAATAATTGACCAGCCTAATAGGATTAAGTGTGGGTCAAGGTCGAATCATATTTAGATATGACTCGATCAAGTTAAGACCTAATTTGGCTCAGTGGTTAGAGCCTGGATTGTAGGGTAACCTAATTAGTTTTGGTTCGACAATTTGGTGTCTAAGGTAAGTTGGGCAGATACGACGACTGGTTTTTAATGGGAGCTACTCGACTCAAATACGTCCTTGTCGAGTTAATGGCATATCCCTCCCACCGATCTCACTTATTAGCTATATGTGTCGACTCAGTTCTGATTAGAGATGGCTAACAATTCGAGCTAACCCATGCCACTAGGTTAGTCATAATTGTTATGACTATGTCAAGTCAAGTTTAATGAGACCTAAATAAATCTTTCTAAGAAAATATTAAGTCTAAGTCTTCCACCATTATGGATGTGCGGGCTCTTCCCGGGGTTGATTGTTCTCGACTGGTTACAGTAGCTCAGTTGCACCGAAAAGATGCAATCATGTCCATTAGGCATTGGATGCTATGGATTAGAGGATGGGTTGGGCTCAATATTTTGGATACGGTGGGGGATCCAATCAGGAATCTAGTTCGTGCAAATGGTGGGTTTGACTTAACTAAGGATTGGAGCAATATCTCGACATGGTGAGCTTCATGAATTAGAGATCAAGTTTTGGGTGCACCATGATTAGAGAATCATTGGACAAGAGTTGTCCACTCATCGGTTGATCCATCACCAATAACTGTTAGGTGAGGTGGTGAGCCAGTCGGTGAGACCACACTACCCACTAAAAATCACTGATCATGAAGATTTTCACATCTCTACCAAGGGAGTGTAGGGATCTAAGAAAATAGTGGGAGCCTAATTTATTTAAAAATAAAAATCCTAAACAAATTGGTTGAGTCTGATTACAAAATCTAACTATAAACTTTTGACTCTCTACAGGAAACATGTCTGCCTCAAACCCCCTGACCAAAATTCTAGACACCCATAGACTGACTGGACCCAATTTCAAGGACTGGTTGAGGAACTACAGAATTATTCTGGGTTCCAAAAAATTGACTCATGTCTTGGATCAGGACCCCCTGCCATACCAGCACGTCCGACTGCTGAACAGAGAGCATTTATGGAAAAGTGGACGGATGATGATAACAAAGCAAGGTACTACATGTTGGATGCAATATCTGATGACTTGCAGCGCCAACATGAGAATATTTTGACTACCCATCAAATGTTGGCTCACCTGCAAGCGTTGTTTGGTGAACAGAGTCACGCGGCCAAGTATCAAGTCTGTCAAAGACTTTTTAAGGCCAAGATGCGTGATAGACAGTCAGTCCAAGATCATTGTTTGACAATGATCAAGGATCTTGAGAAGCTTAAGAAGCTCGGTATCATCTTAGACAAGGATTTTCAGATTGATGTGATATTTCAGTCCTTGTCTGATGCATATGGTCAGTTCATCATAAACTTTCATATGCATAAGATGCAGTGTACCTTGACCGAGTTAATGAACATGCTGGTTACGGTTGAGCTTTCTATGAAGGGTTCAAAAGGCTCAGTTCTTATTGTGGAGTGAACTTCTTCCAAGAGAAAGTCTTTTGAAAAGAAAAAGAAGTCTGTGAAGAAACAGAAGGTGGATGGCAAAAAGAAGAAGATAGAACCGAAGAAGAAGGCTGCTGATAAGAAAAAATATTTTCACTGCCAATCAGACGGCCATTGGAAGCAAAACTGTCCTCAGTACCTGGCCACCCTGAAGAACAAGAAGGATGGTACTTCTGGAGGTATGCTCATATTAGAGTCTAATCTTACGGTTTCTTCTGCATCCAGTTGGGTACTTAACTCTGGTTCTAGTGCTCATTTGTGCACTTCTATGTAGGGTCTTGAGGAGAGTAGGAGACTGAGGGATGGGAAGATGATCCTACGCATCGAAAACGGAGCAAGAGTTGCTGTTGTGGTCGTGAGAACCTACCCTCTGCGATTACCGTTAGGATTAGATTTATTTCTTAGAGATTGTTATTATGTGCCTATAGCAAGCAGGAATTTGATTTCTGTTTCATGTTTAGCACAAGAAGGCTATGTGATTAGCTTTCATAAGGACCACTGTAACATTTTTTATGAAAATAATGAAGTTGCAGATGGTTTTCTTTTTAACGGTCTCTATCAGCTACATATTAATGTATCTGTATTTAATATTAAGCAAAATATGAATACCATAGGAATTAAAAGGCCTAGAGATAGTCTAAATGATAAGTATCTATGGCATCTAAGGCTAGGTCATATAGTGGAAGACAGGGTTAACAAATTGAAAAAATTTGGGCTATTGAGTCCGTTAACTTTCGAGTCATATCTAGTTTGTGAATCATGCCTTCAAGATAAAATAACCAAGCTTCCATTTGCGGGATATGGGGAAAGGGCCACAGACCTACTTGCCCTAGTACATACGGATGTGTGCAACCCATTTGATGTGCCGGCTAGAGGCAACTACATCTACTTCATTACCTTTACCGATGATATGTCTAGGTACATGTATGTGTTTCTAATGAGACACAAGTCTGAAGCTTTTGAAAGGTTCAAAGAATTTAGACATGAGGTAGAAAAATAAATAGGAAAGCACATTAAGGTTCTTCGATCAGATCGAAGAGGTGAATACCTTAGTCGGAAGTTCTTAGACTATCTTAAGGATAATGGCATAGTCTCTCAATGGACTCCACCTGGAATACCTCAACTCAATGGGGTTTTAGAATGAAGAAATCGGACCCTATTAGATATGGTCCGTTCCATGATGAGCTTCACGGACCTCTCCAAATTTCTTTAGGGATATTGTCTCATGACAGCAATTTATGTATTGAATAGGGTTCCCTCTAAAACCATTCCTACCACACCATATGAGATATGGCATGGTAAGAAGCCAAGTCTGAATCATCTTAGAATTTGCGATTGTCTGGCTCATGTCAAGAGGCAGCAGATGGACAAGTTAGAGTTCAAATCTTTTAGAGCTCGATTCATAGGATATCCTAAAGAGTTATTAGGATACTATTTCTATATTTCGGAAGACCACAATGTGATTGTGAGTCGAAATGCTATTTTTTTTTTAAAAATAGTTTATTCAAGATGGTGGCATCGGAAGAATAGTTAAGCTCAAGGAGAATGTCTCCCAAGAGCAACGAGCTCAAGAACCTGAGGAACCTAATCATTCAGAACCAGTCCCAACACAATCTCTTCCACCTCGTAGATTGACTAGGGTTTCCCATCCTCCTGAAAGGTACTTAGGTACCATACAAGAGAAAGTATAAGAAATATTCGTCATGGGAAATGGGGCTCATGGTGATGACCCCAAGACCTATAACGAGGCAATATTAGATATCGACTGCGAGAAATGGTTAGAGGCAATGAGATCAGAAATTGACTCGAGCACTCAAACCAAGTCTGAACCTTGGTAGATCCACTTGAAGATATTGTACCTATTGGATGTAAATGGATCTTCAAGAGAAAGATAGGTACAGATGGAAATATGGAGACATTCAAGGCTAGGCTCGTAGCGAAAGGTTATAGTTAGCGCGAAGGCATTGACTATCAGGATACCTTTTCGCCCGTAGCCATGCTAAAATCCATCCACACATTGCTTGCTGTTGTAGCCTATTTTGATTATGAAATATGGCAGATGGATGTGAAAATGGCATTCTTAAATGGACATCTTGAGGAAGATATCTATATGGAACAGCCGCTTGGTTTTACATCCAGTGATGATGATCACAAGATCTGCAAGCTGCAAAGATCCATTTATGGACTTAAGCAAGCATCTTGGAGTTGGAATACTCATTTCAATGATGTCATCAAAATGTTTGGTTCCATCAAGAATGAGGAGGAACCATGTGTGTTCAAAAGGTCAGTGGGAGCGCAGTTGTCTTCCTCGTATTGTACATAGATGACATCCTCCTAATTGGGAATGACATTCCCATGTTGACCTCAGTCAAAGTATGGTTGTCTAAGGAATTCTCTATGAAAGATCTAGGAGAGGCATCCTTTATACTGAGTATTAAGGTCTATAAAGATAGACCAAATAGGATGCTGGGACTTTCACAGAAGATGTACATAGAGGAGGTGCTAAAGAGGTTTAGCATGAAAAACTCCAAAAGAGGTTTATTGCCTTTTAGACATGGCATTCATCTCTCCAAGAAGATGTGCCCTAGCACACTTGAGGAGATTGAATGCATGAGCAAGATCCCTTATGCTTCGGCAATAGGGAGCCTCATGTATGTTATGCTATGTACACGACCTGATATAGCCCATGCTGTGAGTGTCACAAGCAGATATCAGTCGAATCCAGACGAAGAGCACTGGACTTCTGTGAAATGTATCCTTAAGTTCTTGAGAAGGACTAAGAATATGTTTCTAGTCCTTGGGAATGGAGAACTCCAGATTTAGGGATATACAGACTCAGACTTTATGTCTGATATAGATGATCAAAAATCAACATCTGAGAGTCTGTTCATTTACAATGGTGGTGCAGTTAGCTGGAAGAGTTCCAAGCAGATGGTGATTGCTGATTCCACCATGGAGGCAGAGTATATTGCTGCATCGAAAGCTGAGAAAGAGGCATTCTGGTACAAGAAGTTTGCCGCAGAGCTTAGAGTGATGTCATCGGATGCCATACCTCTTTACTGCAATAATAATGGCGCCATAGCCCTAGCTAAGGAGCCAAAGTCTCACCAGAAGTCCAAGCATATCGAGCGGCGATTCCATCTGATCCGTGATTACTTCAAAAAGGGTTATGTCGAGGTCAAGAGAGTCAACTCCACAGATAATATGGAAGATCCACTAACTAAGCCATTGGGCCAACAGAAGATCAAAGCCCACCTTGAGAAGATGGAACTTAGATATGTAGCCAATTGGCATTAGGTCAAGTGAGAGTTTGCTAGATGTGTGCCCTAGATGCCAGATCGACTGACACATTCCTGTATAGATCTAAGGGCAAATTTATAATTTTGACTATAAATGAATAAAAGGGTTATTCTTCTATCACATTGTGTACATTGTGTCTGTGATACATCCTTTAAGTTAGTGGGAATGTAAATTCATATTTTCAAAAGTTGAAAATTTAAGGCATGAATTTACATAACTAACTCATAAACAGCTCCTGACCATAGGATCATCATGAGGATGGTGATCGATCCAGAAGGTTGGTGTATATCGCTTCCTTAGGATAGATGTATCTTGAGTCTATGGTGTGAAGATCCCAGAGTAAGAGTACAGATATTCATTGAAAATGAGAGTACTGAGCATGACCACTTCAAGCAGTCATAAAGAAGTCTACCTTCTCGTCGATGACTAGCTCGATGCTGCAGTTGTGTGTCTAGTTCTTTGATCTGAGGTGCATCGATAGTTCACCTTGAGTGTGTTATAGTTTGACTACACCATAACTCGATCTCCTAGCCATTCGAAACCCTGAGGTGTATGTTGGCTGTAGCATATTCATTGTAGGAACTAGGTCGCACCAAGATGGGATCTATCAATCTCGGTAGATGAGAGGAGTAGTCCTATGATAATTGAAAGATCGAATCCTTAAGCCTATGGTCATGGCAGAGTGAAATAATGGAAAAGAGTTTTCCATTAAGATTTCATATTGGACTCAGATCGATCGATTAACTCATATGACTGATGTTGGGTTTGACGAGTTCACCTTAACACTAATTCAGTCGGGACTCATGATAGAAGAACTCAATCACACAGGTAGCTGCACCGAGAGGTTCATCTTCAATTCTGATGGGTTGCCATCACATACTGCTAGGTGTCACTGATGGATTTTGGGAGCAATTAGAATGATATTGATGATCGATCATTCTAATTGTCTGAATCAGAAGAGTTCTGGTCCATCGAAAGAAGTTTCGATGATGTCGATGATGAGATCACGACATGTCTCATTACCATACGGAATTGAACCTAATCGGATCACACAAACAAGGGTTAGGGTCTTGATGTCATCAATTGGGCTAACTCAATTGATTTGGATAAGATCCAATTAGGTTCAAGGAAATCGTGCTAGCACACGATTGAGCCTAACTTTCTCTTCGTGTAATCTTTTCTGTCTCTACTGAGCCAAATATGATTTGACTCATCCAGAGAACCTTGGAAAGGTTTCTCTTAGTCTAAATAAAGCTTGTCCAGCTCAGAAAAGGCTTATCTTAATTCATGAGATGAATTTAAGACAACACCTGCTAATTCCTAGCACCTGCCAATTTCATTTTAGGACATCTGTCAAAAGTTGACATATGGGTCTTAAAATGAAGAGGGCTCACTTGAAGATTTTTATGGAGTGTCCACATGCCAAAACCCAATTGAATTGGGTGCCATAATCAGATTATGGCATAAGCCCAATTGGATTAAAGTAGGCGCCCCAAATGGATAAGAACCAAAGAGTCCTGATAAACATGGACTCTTTGACGCCATCTTGATTGAGCTTATCCAATGTTGGCGCCAACTTAGGAGAGAGGGTGGAGTTCTTATGTGATGTGATCAGATCACATCACTCCATCAATCAAAATTTTTTCAAAATTTATTGGAATTTTTTGATTGGTTGAACGATGTGGCATTGCGCAGCATACAGGGTCTATATATTGTTGGGAAATGTGTCCCAAAAAGTCAATCGTCAAGCTGTTGACGGTTGAGCAACCAAGTATTGTAATTGATTTGTTAATAAATAAAATATATTTGGTATTTTCATCATAAGCTTTCATCTTCTAATGAACTCCGTTATTATGATGAAGTCCTTAGGACTATTTAGATTCGATAAAGAGAGGATTTATCGATTAGTCCTTAAAACTGTTCACGACCAATGATAGGCTGTTAATAAGGACGACAGCTTCTATCGAGCATAGGTCGCTGTAGGCCATATGGGTTGGTTGTCCTCTTAACCAAAGAGTGTGGAGACACTGGTATGGCATACAGGTGAGATGTAAGGGTACATCGTCATTGAACGTGACCAACTCCAGAGTATTCTGCTGTCGAGAATATCTCTGATGGGATATAGGTATAAGTGTCCCTTAGACTTGAGATCGCCTCAGTGACTTGCAAGCAACTCACTGTGCTTTGGTACTGGACTAACTGAATTTCTAATTTAGGGACGGAAGGCTTCTGGGCACAGTCAAGTACTTGCGAAGTCAGAGTGTGATCGAGATGGGATTGACCACTCCAAGAGTTGGAGAAGAATGAGTCGCTGTATTTCAATTTAGCAAAACCTTGGCCAGGGTAATCCATTAGATGGATTTGATATTTTGAAATACAATGTGGACAACCTGATCAGAGTTGACAGTTGAACTCTGGGATGTCCTATGATCATTTTGGTCAAGGGGATGAATTATATGAAAACTATATCCGCATGGGTTCTAAGGATGTTGTTCTACACATTCGACCTATCCGATCGTCGGGTATCATTGCTAGATGGTCACTTCGATTGGTATAAAAATTTGTTCCTATGCTACCAGTTTAGGTTCGGACCTATGAGGTCACACACATTAGAGTTCATGATCCGATCGGATGGTTGATCAACGATTAAGAATCGTTCTAGTGTTAGATGATCAATACGATTGATATTTAACCCAGTGCAAGTGTTGCAGGAGGATCGATTAGCAATTCGATTGCTAATTGGCTTAATTTGATTAAGCCAATGGGCTGAGATTAAGTCTAATTAAATATAATTTAATTAGATTTAGTTTGGGCTTGATTGGATCAAGTCCAATTGGTTTATTGGATAAGCCAAGTGCAAGGAAAGACTAGTCCTAGTTCAACTAGGACTTGGGTCAATCTAATTTCTAATTTGATTAAAAAATTAAATCAGATTTAAATCTAATTTAATCTTATTAAATTAGGTTCTTAATTAGGTTAAGACCTATTTTAATTAGGTTGATCTAATTTTGATTTGATTTGGTTTGGGAAACCAAATTAAAACAAGTCATGAGACAGAATCCTAGTAGGACTAGGATTCCACCTTGCGCCACATAAGCCTTCTCCACGCCCTCTCTCTTATTCAACGCCAATATCCACTTATTTTGTGTGACAAAAGCCCTCTCCCAGATTTCTCCCACGTTCAAAAAAGGTCTCCTCTCTTCTTTCTTACATGGAAGGTGGTTTGGATCAAATCTAAAAGGAATAAGTTTGGATTTCGAATTCTATGAGATAGAGTTTTAGAAATCCAAAACTCTTTCAATTTTGCACCGAACTTATCCAAAATTTTTTTGAAATTTTCATGGCTTTTAGGGTTTACATTGTACACCCTTTTCTGGTGATCCATGCATGAAAATATGGAGGAGGTGCTCAAGAGTTGGGCGTCCCTTAACTTGCCATGTTTGGATAAGCCTTGACTAGGTGTTTGACCTAGACAAGGACTCTATCATATCTCTCTATATAAGATGAGTTTCTTCATGAAATTTTAAGGAGAGATAGATATTTGAGAGACCTTTCTATCATCCAAAACTCAGAGTGAAATACCTTTGGGTCGTGGAGATATAAAAGATGCAAGTTAGGGCATTTAGAGAGAAAAACGTGAAGAAGAAGAGGGTCTTCTTCTAGGGTTTTTGTTTTCATATCTTTCCTCCCTCCATCTTGAGTTTCCTGAAAGTGTCTCAGATCTGAAACTCCTCCTTCTACTTTTTATCTTTGGAAGAGTCCAAATCAAGAAGAAGGAGGTACCTGATCAACCATCAAAGAAGGTTCAGCGCAGTACTAGCATACTGTGCTGATTTCCTGAAGCAGGACTTCTGATCGAGATTCGTGGGCTCGTGTGGACGACTCCTAGAGGCCAGACGCGTGTGCGGCTTGCAACATCATCCTTAAGCCCAGATCAGTGAGGTTAGAGTGTCTAGCATGCAAGGTAATAGATCTGATCTATTATTTAATACATACATTAGATGTAGCTAGTATAGAAACATGTTGATATGATCAACATGTAGTTCATACTATATTCATATATATTTTAATTTTTGATTTAATGCTATGTAATAATCATATAATAGGATCTTAGATCTAGGATTTTCTGATCTTAGAAAATAAATTTTGATTTATTTTAGTCTTCCGCTGTATGATCTTGAAAAAGTTTCAAGATCTAACCCTGAAACTCTAGATCTGGTTCCTTCAATTGGTATCAGAGCCTAGGTTCTTTATTACATGATTATTTATACATGCTTAGATTATTTTTAGATTAGATCTAATTTATAATCTGATTATTAAATCTAAAATTAAAATTTTAGATCAATCACAAACTGCAAGGTTGTCCTGCTGTAAGGTTTACCCCTTACAGTGCAAAGGTTGTCCTAGTTTGTGTAGATCTATCTTTAATCATAAATTTATTAGATATGATCTAGATTAAATTTATGATTTATTAGATTTAAAAGATTTTAAATCTGAAATAAAATCTCTTTGTTAATAATTTTTATGCAAAGAAATTGTTTAAAGTTGAAATTATTTCAATTACATGAACCTGTTTAGATTAGATCTAAAGTAGTTTCATGTTTATTTCACTTGCATCTTGATTATGAATCAAACATGCAATATGGTTGGTAGAATCATATTGTAAAATTATTTTACAAATATGAAAATTATTTTTTGAAAAGCCGAACCCAACCCTCAGCCCAAACTTAATTAAGAATTAAGAAGTTGTTTGATTAGGTTTTAAGATTGTGAATTGAAGAACCTAAGACACAAATCATAACACATTGGGTTAATGGGTTAGTGGGAATTAGGTCCATTAATTGGGTTAGACCTATGGTTAGATTAAAGATGGACTTAATTAGAGAATTGACTAAATCTAATCAATTGTTGTCTTAGATTAGGTCAAGGATTCTCTAGATCAATTACAATAGTTGTAGTTGGTCAAGTCCATGTCTTTAACGAGAACCAAATGGACTTGATTCTTAGCTAAGCGGTCTAGCATGAACCGTTAGGTTGATCTAATCGAAACTAATTAAACCAGTTAGTGTCTAAGGTAAACCAGATCGGTGGTTTTTAATTGGGAGCCCGCTTACCTGGCCATTTCTGATGGTGTCTAAGGCAAGCTTTGGCAGACCCTCCCACTGATCGAACTTACCTGGCCTCTTGGTGAAATTATGTTTTGATCGGATCACTTGACTATTCGAGCTGACCCATGTCAGCTAGTAAATCAGTGTGACTGATTTAGGTGCTCCTAGACCAGCCCCTTTAATGGTCTCCCTTAAGCTGACTTGGTGAAGCCAGTGGGAGGATCATGATAAGCTGCTTCATCTGACCTCATCCTCTAAATTATTTAAATCTCTAAAATTATTAGGTCCTTAAAATGATAAAGTTATGAGATAACTGAGTCATAGCCTCCCATTAAGGTGTTTGATAATGAGTCCATTAACTCAATAATCATTGCAGACCCAAAGGCCTGGTGCTTGTTGACTAATGGAATTATCACTCATCATATGATGACTTGGAAGTGTCTCTCTAATGGTGGTTAGGTGAGCCAACCAAAGTTGGGCTTAATCATTCGTTGGTTAGATACACCAAGTATGATCATGTTAATGGTTGGACCTAACTGGATCCTTACAGTGGAGGCCAAAGCTTACTGATTAGGTTTCTGGGGCAAAATTAAAATTACTAGAAATTGTTTAGAGAAACAATTGGTTATGAACCTACCCTTAGATGTACATGGATTGGCCAACCAAAGTTGGGCTTGTGTGCAGTCTAAGTGGATTCTAGTACCCGCTAAGGAATTAGGGTAATTCCTCGAATTGAAGGTAGAGGCTATCAATTCGAATAAAATAGTGGGAGAAACCTTTTGATTAAAGTCCAAATCTTTAGGTTTAATGAATCAATTACTAATTAGGTTATGGTTCTCCTTTGTGCAAATATGGCCACTTCCCTATCGCTCCGATCATTGTTGGACAATGATAAGTTGGTGGGACCCAACTTCGGTAGCTGGTATCGAAAGTTGAAGATAGTCCTGGAGCATGAACGAATCCTATATGTGATAATGGATCCTGCACCTGAGGAGCCAGCTGTCAATGCACGTGGAACAGTCAGAGACACTTACCAGAAGTGGCTCAGTGACTGGACCACGGTGCGCTGTATCATGCTGGCTGCTATCATGAGTGACGAGTTCAGTCGCAGATTCGAGACGGCTCAGCCAAAGGACATGCTTCAAGTGTTGGAGGATACCTTTGGCACACCCGATGACGTAGAGAGGCACAAGACTAGTTGTGCCATCTTCAACACCAAAATACGGGATGGAGTCTCTGTCACTGATCATGTATTGTACATGATCGAGCTGATGGAACGATTGAGCAAGCTCGGCTTTCCCTTGCATGAGCAGCTTGGGAAAGATGCAATACTGAACTCGCTGCCCAAGTCTTGTCTCCCATTCCTCACTCATTATAGAATCACAAAGCCTGAAGTAAACTACCATGGGTTAATGGGGTTGCTTCAGAACTTTGAGAAGGATCACCAACTCCTCAAGGAGTCGGTGAACTCGGTGAACTTAGTGGGAGGTTCGTCTTCTGGTTCTCGACCCTTTGAGAAAGGGAAGAAGAACAAGAAAAAGAAAGTGAAGAAGGTGCAAGTTCAGGCTGGGACATCAGTGCAGAGCCAGACCAAAAAGATCAAGCCTGATAAGAGTCTATTCTACTGGCAAGCACCCTAGATTAGATAGTGTGTCAGATATCTACTTATGGCACTATAGGCTAGGTCATATAAACAAGAACAGAATAAACAGGTAGACTCAAGAGAAAATCCTCGAAGTCAGTGATTGTGAATCACTTCCAACCTGTGAGTCCTGTCTTCTTGGTAAAATGACCAAGTCACCTTTTACTGAAAAAGGTGAGAGAGCTACTGAGCTCTTGAGCCTAGTACATACTGATGTATGCGGGCCCATGAGCACCAGTGCTAGAGGTGGATATTTCTACTTCATAACTTTCATGGATGACCTATCCCGATATGGATATGTCTATCTGATGAAACATAAGTCGGATTCATTTGAAATGTTCAAACGATTCTAAAGTGAAGTAGAAAAATAAACTGGGAAGAGTATTAAAACTCTTCGATCTGATCGAGGAGGAGAATACCTTTCTAGTGAGTTTTTCACATATCTAGGAGAGAATGAGATTCTCTCCCAATGGACTCCTCCAGGAACACCACAGCATAATGGTGTGTTTGAAAGGAGGAATCGGACTTTGTTAGACATGGTCCGATCCATGAAGGGTTTTGCTAGCTTGCCGATATCCTTTTGGGGATATGCACTCGAATCGACCGATTATCTGTTAAATAGGGTTCTAAGTAAGTCTGTAATTAAGACTCATATGAGATATGGACAGGGCGTAAGCCAGTACTTTCACACCTTAGGGTCTGGGGGTGCCCGGCCTATGTCAAACGATTAGTCACAGACAAACTTGGACCTAGGTCTTGACAAATGCTCATTCATAGGGTACCCCAAAGAGACAAAAGGATATTTTTTCTACCATGCTGATGAACAAAAGGTGTTCGTCAGCCTTAAGACAATCTTTTTAGAAAAGGAGTTCCTTGGTGAAGGAACCGTTGCCTCTAAGATTGAACTTGATGAAGTTCAACAGGTAGAAGGACCGACACCAATAGCTGAACCTGAGTCTGATATGATTAGATCATATTCGGAGCCCAATGTACCTGCACCATTAAGGCGATCTGGTAGAGTACCGCATCAACCGGACAGATACTACGGTTTCTTGGTCTGGGACGGTGATCCCATCGAACTTGATGAGAATAATGAGGATCCGATCACCTATATGGATGCAATGCAGAGACCTGATTCCGAGAAATGGCTTGAAGCCATGAAATCCGAAATGGAATCCATGAAGGTCAACGATGTATGGACATTGGTTGACCCACCTGAAGGGGTTAAACCCATTGGGTGTAAATGGGTCTTCAAAAGGAAGAGGGGCGCAGACGGAAAGGTGGAGACCTATAAAGCCCGTCTGGTTGCCAAGGGGTATCGTCAACGTTATGGTATTGACTATGACGAGATATTTTCCCCTTGGCAATGCTCAAATCTATTCGGATAATGCTTGCAATAGCTGCCCATCTAGATTATGAGATCTGGCAGATGGATGTAAAGACAGCTTTTCTGAATGGAGAGCTGACCGAAGAGGTGTATATGATACAACCTGAGGGGTTTACATCCACAGATGAGTCCAAGGTGTGCAAGCTTCAGAGATCCATTTATGGATTGAAGCAAGCTTCTCGGAGTTGGAACATGCATTTTGATAAGGTGATCAAAATGTATGGCTTCATTAAGAATGGAGAAGAGCCCTGCATCTATAAATGGGCAAATGGTCCAGTTATGGTATTCCTTATCTTGTACGTGGATGACATTCTCTTAATCGGGAATGACATCCCCGCACTACAGGGAATAAAAGTTTGGTTGTCATCACAGTTCTCCATGAAGGACTTGGGTGAAGCATCCTACATCCTAGGGATGAAGATCTATAGGGATAGATCTAAAAGGATGCTTGGGTTATCCCAGTCCATGTACATAGATACTGTGCTGAAAAGGTTCAGCATGGAGAATTCCAAGAAGGGCTATCTACCGATAGGCCAAAAATTTCTCTCTCTAAGAAGGATTGTCCGACAACTCCTGAAGAGAGAGAGCGTATGAGTAGAGTCCCATATGCTTCAGCCGTGGGATCTATCATGTACGCATGACATGTACAAGACCAGATGTGGCATACTCACTAGGAGTAGTGAGTAGATACCAATCTGATCCTAGAGAAAACCACTGGAATGTGGTTAAAGCCATCCTTAAGTATTTGAGAAATACTAAGGACCAATGGTTGGTTTATGGCGAGTCAGATCTGAAACTTGTGGGGTTCACAGACTCCAACTTTCAATCTGACCATGATGACAGCAGAAGTGTGTCGGGTTATATCTTTACTCTGAATGGTGGAGCCATCTGCTGGAAGAGTTCCAAGCAGCATACTGTGGCGGACTCTATTTGTGAAGCGGAGTACATCGCAGCATCGGATGCCGCGAAGGAAGCTGTGTGGCTGAGGAAATTCATCAATGAGCTCGGAGTAGCATCCTCCTTCGATGGTCCAGTCCTGCTCTACTGCGACAGCACTGGTGCCATAGCTCAGGTGAAGGAACCCAAAGCACATCAGCGGACGAAGCACATCTTGCGCCGCTTCCACCTGGTCCGAGAGATCATGGATCGAGGTGACGTTGACCTTCAGAAGATCGACGGAAAGGAGAACCTAGCCGACCCCTTCACTAAAGCCTTGGCAATAAAGGAGTTTGACAACCACAAGTCGAAGATGGGTATTAGATACTGTGCCGAGTGGCTTTAGGACAAGTGGGAGTTGTTGGGAAATGTGTCCCAAAAAGCCAATCGTCAAGCTGTTGACGGTTGAGCAACCAAGTATTGTAATTGATTTGTTAATAAATAAAATATATTTGGCATTTTCATCATAAGCTTTCATCTTCTAATGAACTCCATTGTTATGATGAAGTTCTTAGGACTATTTAGATTGATAAAGAGAGGATTTATCGATTAGTCCTTAAAACTGTTCACGACCAAATGATAGGCTGTTAATAAGGACGACAGCTTCTATCGAGCAAAGGTCGCTGTAGGCCATATGGGTTGGTTGTTCTCTTAACCAAAGAGTGTGGAGACACTGGTATGGCATACAGGTGAGATGTAAGGGTACATCGTCATTGAACGTGACCAACTCCAGAGCATTCTGCTGTCGAGAATGTCTCTGATGGGATATAGGTATAAGTGTCCCTTAGACTTGAGATCGCCTCAGTGACTTGCAAGCAACTCACTGTGCTTTGGTACTGGACTAACTGAATTTCTAATTCAGGGACGGAAGGCTTCTGGACACAGTCAAGTACTTGCAAAGTCAGAGTGTGATCGAGATGGGATTGACCACTCCAAGAGTTGGAGAAGAATGAGTCGCTGTATTTCAATTTAGCAAAACCTTGGCCAGGGTAATCCATTAGATGGATTTGATATTTTGAAATACAATGTGGACAACCTGATCAGAGTTGACAGTTGAACTCTGGGATGTCCTATGATCATTTTGGTCAAGGGGATGAATTATATGAAAACTATATCCGCATGGGTTCTAAGGATGTTGTTCTACACATTCGACCTATCCGGTCGTCGGGTACCATTGCTAGATGGTCACTTCGATTGGTATAGGAATTTTTTCTATGCTACCGACTTAGGTTCGGACCTATGAGGTCACACACATTAGAGTTCATGATCCGATCGGATGGTTGATCAACAATTAAGAATCGTTCTAGGGTTAGATGATCAATACGATTGATATTTAACCCAGTGCAAGTGTTGCAGGAGGATCGATTAGCAATTCGATTGCTAATTGGCTTAATTTGATTAAGCCAATGGCTGAGATTAAGTCTAATTAAATATGATTTAATTAGATTTGGTTTGGGCTTGATTGGATCAAGTCCAATTGGTTTATTGGATAAGCCAAGTGCAAGGAAAGACTAGTCCTTGTTCAACTGGACTTGGGTCAATCTAATTTCTAATTTGATTAGAAAATTAAATCAGATTTAAATCTAATTTAATCTGATTAAATTAGGTTCTTAATTAGGTTAAGACCTATTTTAATTAGGTTGATCTAATTTTGATTTGATTTGGTTTGAGAAACCAAATTAAAACAAGTCATGAGACAGAATCCTAGTAGGACTAGGATTCCACCTTGCGCCACATAAGCCTTCTCCACGCCCTCTCTCTTATTCAACGCCAATCTCCACTTATTTTGTGTGACAAAAGCCCTCTCCCAGATTTCTCCCACGTTCACAAAAGGTCTCCTCTCTTCTTTCTTACATGGAAGGTGGTTTGGATCAAATCTAAAAGGAATAAGTTTGGATTTCAAATTCTATGAGATAGAGTTTTAGAAATCCAAAACTCTTTCAATTTTGCACCGAATTTATCCAAATTTTTTTTGTAATTTTTATGGATTTTAGGGTTTACATTGTACACCCTTTTCTGGTATCCATGCACGAAAATATGGAGGAGGTGCTCAAGAGTTGGGCGTCCCTTAACTTGCCATGTTTGGATAAGCCTTGACTAGGTGTTTGATCTAGACAAGGACTCTATCATATCTCTCTATATAAGATGAGTTTCTTTGTGAAATTTTGGAGGGAGATAGATATTTGAGAGAACTTTCTGTCATCCAAAATCAGATAAATACCTTTGGGTCATGGAGATATAAAAGATGCAAGTTAGGGCTTTAGAGAGAAAAACGTGAAGAAGAAGAGGGTCTTCTTCTAGGGTTTTTGTTTTCATATCTTTCTTCCCTCCATCTTGAGTTTCCTGAGAGTGTCTCAGATCTGAAACTCCTCCTTCTACTTTTTATCTTTGGAAGAGTCCAAATCAAGAAGAAGAAGGTACCTGATCAACCATCAAAGAAGGATCAGCGCAGTACTAGCATACTGTGCTGATTTCCTGAAGCAGGACTTCTGACCGAGATTCGTGGGCTCGTGTGGATGACTCCTAGAGGCCGGACGCGTGTGCGGCTTGCAACATCATCCTTAAGCCCGGATCAGCAGGTTAGAGCATCTAACATGCAAGGTAATAGATCTGATCTATTATTTAATACATACATTAGATGTAGCTAGTATAGAAACATGTTGATATGATCAACATGTAGTTCATACTATATTCATATATATTTTAATTTTTGATTTAATGCTATGTAATAATCATGTAATAGGATCTTAGATCTAGGATTTTTTGATCTTAAAAATAAATTTTGATTTATTTTAGTCTTCTGCTGTATTATTTTGAAAAAGTTTCAAGATCTAACCCTGAAACCCTAGATCTGGTTCCTTCATATATACCCTGCTGTGCCTAGGGTTTTGTGAAAGAAATTATTTTATGCACAAAACCTAATAGCTGCCACCCCTACCCTCTTCTCCATATCCTCCCTGCTCTCCTTCCTCCCCTCTTCACATCCAAAGACTTGGACGTCCATCTGGCAAAGATTCAAGGCGTGGTGACACCTGGAACAGAAGGCTGCAGGACATCTTCGACAGGCTGCTGCTCCAACTTCAGAAGAAGCACTTTCAAATCAGATAAAGATTTGATTTTTGGAGCATAGATTCATGAGGAGAAGATATTCTAGATCCTGCCTGAGTGGATACTGGTAGAGGCCAGGTGCTTGCGTGGCTACATCAGAACCTCAGGCTATGCAGAGATCATCTACAAGGTAATCAGATTACCCTTGAGGTACTTCTTCTTTCATCATAGATTTAGATTTAATTTTAGATTTTAAATATCAGATAATAAAATTAGATCTAGAGAATTAGATTTGAAATATGTAGGATAATTTTTTTTTAAATTATTCCACCCAGATTTGATGAAATCTGGAAGATCCTACGAGGAAAAGCGGTTTCCTTCCTTCATTAGATCTAATAGATCTTAGATCTAAAATATCATAAGATATTTTTTTTTTTGAAATATTCCATCCCAGATCTCATTAGATCAGGAAGATTCTTTAGGGCTCATTCTTTTGTGGGTAAATATTATGGGAAAGTTGGTCAACTTTCCTATTGACCAACTTACCCATGTTCTCACAGATTTCAAGATGGGTAAATTATTTTCCATGGGTGGCATTTACCCATGAAATAGGAAGAAAATTATCCATCCAGGGGATGGCTAAATGATTTTCCCATCAACCGGTAAAGTGATCTCTTAATTTTATTCCTAAAATATCCTTTTTCTCATTTTCGATGCCTCTATCGTTAATGCCTAATAACTCAGACTAATAAAATATATCTTTATTAGAAGTTGATAATTTTATTATGTTAGGATAATTTGGTATAGACTAAAAGCTTAGTTTGGTACAAAAAAAATTACTTAGTTTGGTATAAAAAAAATTAAGCTTTATAAATAAATCATCAAATTTGATCCAAGAAGCATAAAGGGTATTATGGAAATATGGATAAAGTTTAGCAACTTACCCGGGAAAGTAATAATGCAAAAGAATATGGGTAACAGATTTCAAAGCCACTTTCCCATGTATAAAAGAACATAGGTAAGTTATTTTCCTGTCTAAATATTACCTGGAAAATACTTACCCAGAAAAATATAGTTTCATGGGTAAATCTTTTACCTACAAAAGAACGGGCCCATAAGGAAAAAGAAGATTTTTTCTTCAGAAAATTTCAAAAAAAACTATCTTTCGATAGATCAAGAAATTTCTCTCTCGAAGAGTGATTGTCCTATAACTCCTCTAGAAAGAGAGCGTATGAGTAGAATTTCATATGCTTAGGCAGTCAGATCTAATATGTATGCCATGATATGTACGCGATCGGATATAGCATACTCACTAAGGGTAGTGAGCAGATACCAGTTTGATTTAGATGAGAACCACTGGAAGGTCGTAAAGACCATCATTAAGTATTTGAGAAATACTAAGGACTAGTGACTTATATATGAAGAATCTGACTTAAAACTTATGGAGTTTACCGACTCCAGTTTTCAGTCAAATCATGACGACAGTAAGAGCATCTTGAGATATATTTATATCCTGAATGATGGAACAATCTGCTGGAAGAGTTTCAAGCAGCACACTGTGGCCGACTCTACTTATGAGGTGGAATATATCACAGTATCTGATACTGTGAAGGAAGCTATGTGGTTACAAAGATTCATCTATGAGCTAAAAGTGGCACCCTTCCTTGATGGCCCTATCTTATTGTATTGCGACAGCTTTGGCACCATTGCTCAAATGAAGGAATCGAAATCACATCAGCAGACCAAGCACATTCTGTGCTGCTACCATTTGGTCTGAAAGATCGTGGATTAAGGTGACGTCGAGCTTCAGAAGATCGACAGAAGAAAGAACCTGACCAACCCATTTACTAAAGCTCTTGGTGTCAAGGAGTTCGAAAACTATAAATCAAAGATAGGTATACGATATTGTACTAATTGACTTTAGTCCAAGTGAAAGTTATTGAAAATTATGTCCTAAAGTCAATCGTCAGTCTGTTGATGGTTGAACTTATTATTGTAATTGTATATGAATTATTGAATTGATAAATGCTATTTGATTTTCTCGTCACTGTGTACATCTTATTTTGAACTCCTATTATATGATAAAGTCCTTAGGACTATTTGACTCGATATAAAGGATATATCATTTAGCCCTTAAACTTTAAATTCATGACCAAATGATATACTATTATTAAGTTGATAGCTATATCAAGTATAGATCGTTGTGTGCCATATATACGTTGGTTGTCCTCTTAACCAAAAAGTGTGAAGATACTAGCATGACATGCAAGTGAGATGTAGGAGTATATTTCACTGAACGTGACCAACTACTGAGTACTCTGCTGTTAAGAATAGCTCGCGAAGGATATGGATATAAGTATTTCTCTGACTTGAAATCATCATGGTAACTTACAAGCAGCTCACTATGCTTTAGTGCCAGACTACCTGAACTTTTAATCCAGTGATGAATGATTTTTGGGTACAGTCAAATACTTGCAAAGTCAGTATGTAAATCAAGATAGAATTGACCCCTCCGAATAAGTAAGAGTTAATGTATCAGTGTGTTTCAATTCAATAAAGTCTCGATCGGGATAATCCATGTGATGGATTTAAAAAATTAAAATACAATATGGATGACCATATCAGGGTTGACAGTTAAACCCTAAGTCACTTTAAACATTTGGATCAAAGGGATAAATTATATAGTAACCATATGCCAATAGGTTCTTAAATGATGCTTTACAATCTTTCGACCTATCCAGACGTCGGATATCATTGCTAGATGGTCACTTTGATTGGTATGAAAAGATTGTTCTTATACTACTAGCTTAGGTTTGAACCTATCAGGTCACACTCAAAAAAAGTTTCTGATGGATCATATGACTGATCAACGATTAAAAATTATTCTAGGATAAAACAGTCAATTCGATTGATGATTAATCCTATACAAAAATTGTAATAAATTAATTCACTAATTATTGATGAATTGTAGAAAGATTGATTAATAATTAAATTACTAATTAGCTTAATTTAATTGAGCATTAAGGTTTGGATCAAATTTAATTGAATTGGATTTAATTTGATTTGACCCAATTAGGTTATGAGATGACCTAATCGCTAAGGGTGTTTGATTCCTAATTTGATCAGGACTTGAGCTCGATTAATTTTTGATTTGATTAAGATTTAATCCAAATTATATGCTATCTAATTAGATTAGGTTTAGTAGTTCAATTGGATCTAACCTAATTTGGTTGGATTAAGAATCTAATTGGATGAGAAATCAATTCGAATTCAAATTTCTTGCACCTCCTTTCTCCATGCCCTCTTATTCTTCATGTGAGAAATTTTTTGTGTGAATTTTTTTTCTCACACCCAAAAGTAGTTGCATGCCTACATCTGATCTCTTTTTGAATTAGAAATTGGTTGGTTTAAATTTGAGTTAAAATAGGTTTGAATTTGAACAAAAATCTAGAGTCCAAATTGAGTTGGACTCTTCTCTTCACGCCATCACTTTTCTCCATGCAAAAATATTTTTGCATGAGATTTTTTATGCCATTTTGATGTTGGTTGACCACTTTCTGAGTTTCCAAGAGGAGGATAAAGTTTGGATCAAAATTTAATTCAAATTTGATTTGAAGTGGTGATAAGAATCAACCAACGTTTGAAATTAAACCAAAACTATCTCTTTCTTATCCTTATCTTCCATGGGATGCCGTCCTTAAGAAGGGATCAGTTTTGTCCAAGACAAGAAGTAATTTTTGGTGTGAAAAATCTCATAGTTGGGGCATGAAAAGTTGAGAGGGGGTTGGATTTCTGTGCGTGAGAAACAGAGGAAGTGATCTTCCTCTCGGGCATGAGATATAGGATGGGTTCTAGGGTTTCAACTCTAGATTTTGTGAGAAGAAAAATACAAAAGTGAGTTTTGTTCAATCTCTCACACCACCACCTCTTCGTAAAACTTCATCTTTTGATCTAAAAGAGTCTGAGAGATCTGAAGAAAGGAGCTTGGATCAGCTATCCAGAGTCTTTGACGCGAGCTAATGCTCCCACGAAAGAAGATCCGATCAGAGCTTCGAGTAGACGATCTGTAGATGCCGGATGACCTGTGTGGCTACTCGACATCAACAAAAGCTTCATACCACACTACCAATAGTGGGGATCATCAATCTATGAAAAGGTGATGAGTTCTGAACTCAATCGATGTGATCTAAAAGTTAGATCAGATTCAAGACATCGATGTGATCGATGTAATTTTTTATTTTATATCAGATTTTATATATAAATTTTTCATATCATAGATCCTTAACAGTAGTTTAGATCTGATCCAAGGTATGTTTAGAAGATTAAAGTGTTTAATCTTTAATTTTTTGCTGTAAAATGTTAAAAATACCAGCTTTGAACAATCTATTTTTTCTTCACATGGTTCTACACCAGGCATACCACGTGGTAAACTATAATACTTTAGATATTTTTTGTTATGTTATTTTATCTTTTATTATCTAATATAATATTCTTTATGATGTCTTGTTACTCTTAGATTCGGATGACGTGGGGTCATCAGTGACCCTACAGTCACATATGAAGGGAAAAATCTGACTTAGATCGGATTGCCACGATGAAGGAGAACAGAATTCTATTTAAAATTTTTCATAACATTGATGAGTTACCTTGATGCATAATGCAAATAAGATCAAGGTTGTTGAAATTTTTGGAACTCATTGCTTCACAAGATTTAGATGCACAGATCCTCTACTTTGCATGCATGTCAGGCACCGCAGGAAAGATGGATGAAAAATCTGGGCATCGCTCCTTCAGATAGGAGCAAGGGAAGTTGTAAAGATCTAATCTCACGACAAGGATGCTTTAGATGGAAGTTGATCATGTGTGCAAGGACTCCTCCATGCCAAGGATTAGCACCACAAAAACTCCCATGCCAAGGAACAAGTCCACGCTAATTTTTGGTGCCCCTCAGAAAGATGTCCATGCTAAAATCAGATCTTAATATTTTGCATGAAGATGCGCCAATCTCTTCTTATAATTGATGCCTAAAAATCTGATCAAATGCATAATTGATTGGGACTCTAATTCAAATCAAATTTGAATTAGAATGATCCTTATCAACTAAGAGACCTAAGTGAGAAGGAGAGGTGCCAACTTGCACCTCTCTTCCTTTCACGCATGCACAAGTGGATGGGGTGGAATTTCCACTACTCCTCTTTCATATTGGTTGGCCAAAAGGTGAGAGAGTCTCAAGGAAATAAGGCACTATAGACCAATTTCAATTTGTTTAAATTGGGTTCAATTCGAATCTAATTCGAATCAAATTTGAAAAAACTATTAATCCAAATCTTATTAAAATTTAGGTCCAAGTCTAACTTGGATAATTAATCCAATTAGCCTTAAATCAAATCAAACCCAATTAAATTAGATCTAATCTAAAATAATTAGGACTTGAATCTAATCTCTCAAATTTTTTTGGATCACGGATTAGATCAAATTCATCTTCGGAATTAAACCTACACCTATCATCCTGTGCTAGCTAGACATAGTCAGTGTTTAAATCCGTATGATCTAGAACTTAATTTTTAATTAAGTAAATCAATTTGTTCAATCAAGTCACATACTTCCAAATTGAATATATAGATGTTAGGTCAAGTTTTTTCTACATTGCTTGACTATATGCGTGACTCTAAAGGTTCAAACACTAAGCTGGTGTTATAAGAACTATTTTTTGTGCTAATCGAAATTATCATCTAGCAATGATATCCGATGTCCGAATAGATCGAATAATTACAAAGCAACATTCAAGAACCTTGGTATATGGTTACTACATTATACATTCTTTTACCCTCAATGCTCAAGATGACCTCAGAGTATACTATCAAACCCTGGATCAGTCATCCACATAGCATTTCAATCTTTTAAATCTTGTGACTAATCATATGGATTACCCTAGCTAAGATTTTACTGAATTACGGTGGCTGAAAGTTCAGCTGGTCCACGAGCAACAGGCAGTCAAGGATGTCAAGGCAGAGTCTGAGGTCTTGAGGAGGAGGCTTCGAGAGTCGGAGGACGAGCACCGGCGGTTCTACCGGATGTTTCAGGATATGCTGCTGAAAAAGATGAAACTAGAAGAGGAAGTCAAAAATTTAAGACAATCCATAGCAGGGGCCGGAATCGAGAGCTCGAAGTCGGAAGAAATTGGGCTTCCTTAGAGCCTCTTTTTCTTTTCTTTTTCTTTATCTTTTTATTTTTGGCTTTTAAGACTTTGTAATGTGTACTTCACCAATGAAATGAAAATAAAATTATCTATTACCTTATCTATTCTGGTATTAAATGGTTGTTTACCAAACTCCATTTGTCTTCTGTCTTGTTTGGCATCGCTGTAATTCGTAATCCCTCGCCGGTTCTTGCTTTGAGTCATCGTTTGCCAAACTTCTTTTGTCTTCCGTCTTGTTTGATGCCGACGTAGTTTGAAGGTTCCTAGTCATTGCCGTGTCGATTTGCCTTTAGGGACCAGAGATTTTCGATAAGAATTTTCTCTTTCGTCGAGATGAGGTCCCTTGTGCCTTTGATGTAGTTTCTTTTTCACCTATCGCCGGTGTAGTTCGTCATTTTTTCTTTTTGCCTCCTCTTTTCTTCTGTGTTTGAGTGAGGATCTTCCCTCTGTTCTTGACGGGGTCGTGAGAGTGTAGAGGAGTCATTGAGGAAGCTTTCCTCCTTGTCGATCAATCGAGTCTTTGCTTGCGTCGGGATGAGGTCTTCTCCTTGTTCCGACAGTCAGTTTTAGCTCGTGTTAGGATGAGGTTCTCCTCCTGTTCCTAACAAGACTGTGGGGGCACATAAAGACCGTTGTAAGGGCCTCTCCCCCATCCGGTCTTTAAGAAATTAGGCCTTCGATTTTGCTGATGTTAGGATGAGGTTCTCCTCCTGTTCCTAATAAGGCTGTGGGGGCACATAAGGGCCGTTGTAAGAGTCTCTCCTCCCATTCGGTCTTTAAGAAACCAGACCTTCGACTTTGCTCATGTTAGGATGAGGTTCTCCTCCTGTTCCTAACAAGGCTGTGGGGGCACATAAGGGCCGTTGTAAGGGCCTCTCCCCCCATCCGGTCTTTAAGAAACCGAGCCTTTGACTTTGCTCATGTTAGGATGAGGTTCTCCTCCTGTTCCTAACAAGACTGTGGGGGCGCATAAGGACCGTTGTAAGGGCCTCTCCCCTCATCCAATCTTTAAGAAATCGGGCCTTCGACTTTGCTCATATTAGGACGAGGTTCTCCTCCGGTTCCTAACAAGGCTGTGGGGGCACATAAGGGCTGTCGTAAGGGCCTCTCCCCCCATCCGGTCTTTAAGAAATCGAACCTTCGACTTTGCTCATGTTAGGATGAGGTTCTCCTCCTATTCCTAACGCACTTAATTTCATTTGTATGGGGGAGTTATCTTCTGTCGTTATAAGCTCATACCAAAAGAAAAAATGTGCAAATATGAAAAAATTTTCATTCAGGGCAAAGTTGTTGATAATACATTCGTAGATTTTTCGAATCCTATATCTGTGGAAGGTCTGCTCCCCGTCGGGGTCCCCCCGAGATGGAGTTGATAATACCAATTGGAGGCCGATCTTCTGGCTGCTCCTCCCTCCTTGGCGGTTTCGGCTATGACAGGACCCTAGGCCGATCTTCTCTTCCTTCAGGTCGGCGTCGAATGAATCTGTCGAGCCGACCTCATCTGATGAGCTCCTCGACCTCATCTCAGAGCTGAATACATTCCTCCATATCGTGGCCGTGGTCACGATGATAGAGGCAAAATTTATTCGGATTACACTTTTCGAGGTGCGAGCGTATCCTCTCTGACCTTGGGAGCTGCTCCCTAACCTCCATCAACACTTGAGTTTTCGATGTGTTGAGAGGGGCGTAGCTGTGGAATCTTTCGGGAGGAGAGCCTCGCCGAACTCGACGGTCTGGGCTTCTCTGTTTATGGGCTTGGAGAGGAGTCCGAATGTGCCTATGTCCGGGAGGAGTTCGAGAACGTGGCCGAGCTTCACTCGGCCCTTTTTCGACTGCAGGCTTGCTCGAGTCTCCTGCTTGCCGCTCTCTCACGGTCTCCTCGTCCTTCATCTTGAAGGCTTCTTTCGCTCGGGCATATCCTTCGGCCTGAGCCAGCAAATCGGCAAAATCTCTGGGATACTTCTTTTCCAGGGAGAATAGAAGGTCGTTCTTTTGAAGGCCGCCTTTCAGAGTAGCCATCGCGACCGATTGGTCCAAGTTTCGGACCTCCAACGTGGCGATATTGAAACGGTTGACGTAAGCCCGGATGGACTCTCCCTCCCTCTGCTTGATGTTGATGAGAAACTCCAAACCTCTCCGAGGACGTCGGCTGCTAACAAAATGAGCCACAAACTGGTGGCTCATCTGATCAAAAGAAAAGATGGTACCCAGCTTCAACGCCGAGTACCAGTTCCTTGCTGCTCCCTTCAAGGTGGATGGAAAAGCTCGGCACAAGATGGCATCTGGCGCACCATGGAGCAGCATCATTGTCCGGAAGGCCTCCAGGTGGTCGACTGGGTCCGAGGTCCCATCGTAGCTTTTGAATTGAGGGAGCTTGAAGTTTGACGGTGTTGCCCAGCTATGCAACCCAAGAGGGGGGGGGGTGAATTGGGTTTCTAAAAATTTTAAGCCCAACTAATTACTTATGAAGAACAAAACAAAGACTTTAATTCAATATTAATTACCTAAAGCAGGAATGCAAGAATATAATAAAGAAATAAAGTGAAGCGATAAAGCACACCACAAACACAAGGATTTATAGTGGTTCGGTGCTAACCTTGCACCTACATCCACTCCCCAAGATCCTACTTGGGAATTTCAATCCACTATACTTTGTATTCAACCCGAATACAAAATGTCGGAAACTCCGACACTAGCTATCCCAAGCTAGATCACTTGTTTCTCGGGTACAAGTAAACCCAAAACACTCCGATTTCAGGTTCGGATCAACCTTTCCTTGTTTTGGAAATCCTTCAAAAACAAGAACAAAAACTTACAAAGAGTTAGAAAAATTTTGAGCACAGATTAATATAATAACAGCTCTTTAAATGAGCGAATATAACAATAAAATCACTTTACTCAAATGAAGAAACCCTTTTTGAATTTTTTCAAGATGGATGAACGCTTGAACGAATGCTTGAGAAGAGGATGATCGTTGATTGAGATCCCTTGAAGGCTTTGAACGATCTCTAGATCAAGGTTGAAACAATAAGCGTGACAAATCCTCTCTTTGAAAACTCTTGAATCTCTTTCACAATCTCACGTGTGGATTTTGGATCCTCTTTTCTTTTTTTTCGAATATCTCATTGATCTCAGGCTTTTTCGTGCAGATTTCGGATCCTCTCTTTTTCTGTATTTGATCTCACGTTTGATCTCTATTTAATCTGCAATTTCTTTCACCATTTTAAGCATTTTACAGCATTAGAAGCAAGAGAAAATAATTTAGGCAGATAAAGAGCCGTTAGAGCAATTTTAGGAAGCATAAAAGGTAATTAAAACGGGCAAAAAAATAGCCATTGCTGACATTTTCCGTCGCAGGGGTCGACTCATGAGTCGACTCATGCATCAGGAGTCGACTCATGAGTTGACTTCTGTTGCATTTACCAGAGAATGTGTTTCTGAAAATTCTTGGCTCAAATCAGTAGGGGTCGACTCATGAGTCGACTCATGCCTTGTGGGTCGACTCATGAGTCGACTCACAGGTCGTGCCAAGCCAGAAAACTAGCGTGCAAGGAGAATTTTTGTGTGCCAATCAGCTCACAGTGCCATGAGTTGACTCACGATTTTCAAACATGCATAACTTTCAAAATATAAGTCCAAAAATAAAATTTTCACCAATAGTTTTCAAATCATTTGTTTTATCAAATGATACTATCAAATCAGGATTTTAGTGAAATTATGATTTTGCCCTTGAAGAGCATAAGGATTTTTTCATTTTAAAATTATTTGTATCCCTTCAATCTGCTTTGTAATCATCAAAATCAATCTAGGAGCAACAATCTCCCCCTTTTTGATGATGACAAAACATTTGAACAAAAATATTTATGTGAATCACTAATTTCAAAAGAATGCATTATAGGTGTATATGCTTGAAAAGAGTATGATTCTTTTGGCATGTAATATTTATGCAAAAATAGTTTGTCCATTTTCTTAAAGATTTGAAAGGGTATTAGATCATTTTGAGTTTAAGATATATCGGAGCAAGAGAAAAGAAATAAATTTTGCAATGTATCAGAGCAAGAAAAATAATTTTACAATGTTATCAGATAATGTATCAGAGAAAATTTTACACTGTATCAGAGCAAAATTTTATAATGTATCAGAGTAAATGTTATAATATATCAGAGAAAATTTTTACACTGTATCAGAGCAAATATTATAATATATCAGAGAAACTTTCACACTGTATCAGATTAAATTTTATCATGTATCAGAACAAGTTAAAAGAAATTTTAGGATGTATCAGAGTAAATCAATTTCTTAAGATGTATCAAGGTAAATTTCAAAAGATATATCAGAGCAAGTTTGAATTTTGAAATATATCAGAGCATATAAAATATTACTTATTTGCATTGTACTTATGATTTTGCTTTTGATGGATGGCTTTTTGTTTAATTTCTGTCTGATATCAAATTTTCAAATTTTTGTTTAATTTCTCAAAATACCATTTTTATTTAATTTCTTAAATTTTGTTTAATTTCTCCAATATTTAATTTCTCAAATTTTTGTTTAATTTCTCCAATTTTATTTTGTTTAATTTCTTCAAATATTTAATTTCTCAATTTTTGTTTAATTTCTCCAATATTTGTTTAATTTTCCAATTTTTGTTTTAATTTCTCCCCCTTTTTGACATCATCAAACATGGTTAACTCTTCCTTTTTTCTGAAAATTCTTTAATTTCTTCCCCTTTAGAGTTTTTCACAGATGTTTGCTCCCCTTAATATCAATTATCAACAGCAAACAACAACAAGAGAAGATAATATTTCAACAAGAAGAAAATATATAACCAAAATATGATCATATCATTACAAAAGGTAGAAATATAAGTAAAAGATGATTCCATTAAAATCATAATTGTTTCAATACATAGTTCATATTATAAAATCAACCAGCTAATTGTCAATACATGGCCCCAAGGTATAGATCCTAGAACAAGATACTAACTCCTAGGACCTAGTAATGATCAAGACAATGATCGGAGTCATCAGATATGGTATGAGAAGCTGATGGATCAGAAGTGCGTCCTCTACCCCGTCTGCCTCTGGCACGAGCAGGAGAACGAGTGAACTGGGAGGCTGAGAACGCTGAGATGCTAAGGACTGAACAGAAAGGGTGAGTCTGATAGAATCAAGTACGTTCAGTGCTCTGGAAACAGATTGAAGTAGAGCAAGTGAACTGAGTGGTTGCATGCTCACTCGATCCTCGGATCTCTTTCCTCAGTAACTCATATCCACCTTCTAGTGCTCCTCTGAGCCTACCAGCCTCTGCAGTGAGGTCTGTGACCTCAATAGTTGACTCCTGTGGCTTGGGATGGGCCAAGGCAAGGACTTGCCCTGCAAGTCAAGAACTCTGCCAATCAGTCTCCAGACTGTGTCCTCAAGCTGCTGTATCCTGATGGACTGATCTGAAATCATCTGAAACACAGTGGAGATGTGGGGAGTAATGGTCTGATCAGAAGAGGTGGCTCCAGGTGCAAAAGAAGTACTACCCCACTGACTAGACAGCAAAGAAGCCACACGCTGTGATATATGCTCGATCTGATCGTCAGCCAGTCTGAACTCTGAATGAAGGTGCTTACTCTCTGGCTGATACACTGGTGTGGGCATCCTAGTAAACTCTGAAGGGCCAGCCTCAGTATCAGGAATGAACTGGGTATCTGGTGAAGCTGCCCTGAAGTCATGTACAGGAGAAGATGGACCTTCTTCTTCTACTGCCTTCAGTTCTGTCCTCAGCTCTTATTTCAGCTCTATCCTCAGCTCTTTCTTCAGAGCCCTTGATCCAACCACCATCATCTTTGTAATTCCCATTCGGTGCAGGCTGTGTTGGTTGAAAGTGTCCACATGAGAGAGCTTCGTAGCAGCCTCCCCCTCACAGCTAACTCCAACCTCCTAAATATTCTAGTAAGGGCCATACCATAAGGCAAGTGTGCCTTGGATCTGTTCAAAGTTTTCTCATGGCCTCTATCATAAGTGCAGGGAGTTAGGGGGTCTGATGATGACATGAAACATGACACATACATCTCTGCTGGAAAGTAAGTCATGTCTACCACTCCTAGGAAGAAGAGCTTTGTTACATCTGATGCAGGACCTCATCTCAATGGACAAATCTTTGCTTCCAATTGTTTAAACTTCCTGAATAGGTTTTCCTAAAATAATTCTGATCCCTCTTCTTATTGGAGTTCATATATGATATCCTTCACTAGGCAACTGAAGTATTTCTCCAATATCCTAGAATCAGGCAATATCAATTCCCTTTACAGTTGAAGTCACTGACCCATTTCATAAGTAGGTTCTGGTAGAATTCTCTAACTAGGTCAAATAGGTGACTTCCTTAAGGAGCATAGAGTTTCATCCTTGGTTTTAATTTTACTTGCAAAAGTAAAGCCTTCTTTCTCAAAGAACCGAAAATCTATATTTTTCCCGGTTTCTACTTTTCTATCAGAAAGAGGATTTACACTGGGGCTTATGGAGGATTGAGAGGGACCTTGAGCAGGTACTGAAACTGGAGTGGGAGCAGTTGAAGACTGAGCATGCCTTTTCTTTCGACAATTTCTTCAGGCTCACGGATTGATTTTCTTCTTTGGGGAAGTTTCATCTTTGGAGCCATATCCACTATATAGCAGCAGACAAGGAGACTTGAATTGAGTGGAGGAGGGATCACAAGAGAGTGAAGAAGGATTTTGGTGGAGAAAAGAAGTGGATTTTGGAAGATCGGTAAGTGCTAGGGCACGTTCCAACCGCGCCAAGCAATGCGAGAAAGCACAGAAAATCCTTTTCAAGGAGGCGATTTTTGGTGGAGAGGAGGAGGGAGAATTGCCTCGAAATTAATCCTTGGATTTGGAGCAAAAAGAGTTGGAGAAGACGGCTTTTGGAAGAAGGACGATGGGAAGATGAGTCGTCTCACAAACAGTAACCCTTATAAAAAAATGAACCCGTTGAAAGTTGGTGGGATTTACAAGTTTGCCATTGAGTCGACTCATGGGGGTCGACTCATGAAGTTCAGAAATTCAGAAAAAATAAATAAATTCCAGAAAAATTCGAAATTTTGGGAGTGAAGGAATTTTGCTCAATGATAAGTTTTTAGAATGATAAATTTGAGCTTTTGGGACCAGGATAGTGTTGAAATTGAGCTCTAAGAATTTTTGATATCAATTAAGAGAAATTTAGGCATATGGATCTAGAATTCCTAGATTTCTCCTAATTTCACAGAATCTATCCTCACTAAGGGCCTTTGTAAAGATATCAGCTAATTGATTTTCAGTGCAAACATATTCAAGAATTACATTTTTTTTTGAACATGTTCTCTTATGAAATGATGTCTTATTTCAATATGTTTGGATCTTGAGTGTTGAATTGGATTTTTAGATAGATTTATGGCACTTGTATTATCACATCTTATTGGTGTTTCATTAAGTTTGATTCCAAAGTCTTCGAGTTGTTGCTTAATCCACAAGATTTGAGCACAACAACTTCGGCTGCAATGTATTCGGCCTCAGCCGTAGACAGTGCCACCGAATTTTGTTTCTTGCTAAACCATGAGATTAGGTTAACTCCAAGAAATTGGCAAGTTCCACTTGTGCTTTTTCTATCTAATTTACATCCAGCAAAATCAGCATCTGAATATCCTAATAAATTAATTTGTGAGTCCTTAGAGTACCATAACCCTAGAGTTTGAGTACCATTTAAGTATCTAAGGATTCTTTTAACAGCATTCAAATGAGATTCTTTAGGATTAGATTGATATCTAGCACATAAGCAAACACTAAACATGATATCAGGCCTACTTGCAGTTAAATATAATAATGAGCCAATTATACCTCTATAGTATTTTAAGTCTACGCTTTTACCTTCATCATCCTTGTCAAGCTTACATGAGGGACTCATTGGTGTGCCAATTGGTTTGCAGTTCTCCATTCCAAATCTTTTGAGTAGTTCCTTGGTGTACTTGCTTTGGGTGATGGAGATTCCCTCTTTTGATTGTTTGATTTGGAGTCCGAGGAAGAAGGTGAGTTCTCCCATCATGCTCATCTCGAACTCTCCCTGCATAAGCTTAGCAAAGTCTTGACAAAGGGATTCATTAGTAGACCCAAAAATTATGTCATCAACATAAATTTGTATAATTAGCATATCATTTTGATTTCTTTTAATAAATAGGGTTGTATCTACATTACCTCTTGAAAACCATTATTTAGTAGAAATTTGCTTAGCCTTTCATACCATGCTCTAGGTGCTTGTTTTAATCCATATAAAGCTTTATTTAATCTAAAGACATGATTAGGAAAAGCATGATTTTCAAATCCAGGGGGTTGTTCTACATATACTTCTTCAGAGATATAATTTAAAAATGCACTTTTAACATCCATTTGAAATAATTTGAATTTCATAAAGCAAGCATATGCAAGTAGAAGTCTAATAGCTTCTAATCTAGCAACAGGTGCAAAGGTTTCATCAAAATCAATTCCTTCTTCTTGATTATATCCCTTAGCAACCAGTCTTGCTTTATTTCTAATTACATTTCCATGCTCATCTAATTTGTTTCTAAAGACCCATTTTGTGCCAATTATTGAATAATCTTTAGGTCTTGTACTAAGGTCCAAACATTATTTCTTTCAAATTGATTAAGTTCTTCTTGCATAGCATTAATCCAGTTATGATCATTTTCAGCTTCTTCAAAAGTTTTAGGTTCAAGTTGAGATACAAAAGCACAATGATTAAGTACATCTCTAAGTGAAGAACGTGTTTTTACCCCATGCATAGGATCACCAATAATTAACTCCTTAGGGTGGTTGTGAACATACCTCCATTCCTTGGGTAGGTCATTTGTACCTTGAGGTTGTTCTTGAATTTCTTCACCTCTTCATTTTGTTCGTCTTCTTGATCCTTGTCTTCTGGAGTTGCTGAATCTTTCAGAGTGATCTCCTTCATACCTTCTATTAGTGGATCTGCATCATCAACACCCTCATTCTTCCTTGAAGGAAGATCGTTAGATTCATCAAAAACAACATGTATGGACTCCTCAACTACTAAAGTTCTTTTGTTGAAAACTCTAAATGCTTTACTAGTGGAGGAGTAACCTAGAAAGATTGCTTCATCTGATTTTGCATCAAATTTACCAAGTTTTTCTTTGCCATTATTTAATACAAAACATCGGCAACCAAAAACATGAAAATATGCAATATTTGGTTTTCTTCCTTTCCAAAGTTCATAGGGGGTTTTCTTTAAAAATTGTCTAATTAAAGCACGATTTAAAATGTAACATGCTGTGTTAATAGCTTCCGCCCAAAAATATCTTGGAAGGTTGCTTTCACAAAATGGTACGGGCCATTTCTTCTAAGGTTCTGTTTTTCCTTTCAACTACCCCATTCTGTTGGGGTGTCCTAGGAGCAGAGAAGTTATGGCCAATTCCATTTTCATCACAAAAATTTTCAAAATCTTGATTTTCAAATTCAGTTCCATGATCACTTCTAATATTTTGAATTGAAAACCCTTTTTCATTAGTGACTTTTCGATGAAATTTAGTGAAAATATGAAAAGTTTCATTTTTGTGAGCCAAAAAGAAAACCCAAGTAAAACGAGAGTAATCATCTATTATTACAAAGCCATATCGTTTTCCTCCTAGACTAGTGGTTCTTGTTGGTCCAAATAAGTCCATATGTAAGAGCTCTAAAGGTCTAGAAGTTGAAACAGTGTTTTTGGATTTAAATGATACTCTAGTTTGTTTACCTAATTGGCATGCATCACAAATTCTATCCTTTTCAAAATTCAGTTTTGGCAAACCAGAACTAAATCTTTCTTAATTAATTTTGAAAGAGAATGCATGCTAATATGTGCAAGTCTACGATGCCACAGCCAACTAGTCTCATTAATTTTAGCATTCAAGGATACTAGGCATTGCATGTCTAATTTGGCTAAATCATTAAATCTACCATATAAACATTGCCATGCCTATGTCCTATAAATTTAATGCCATCGTTAATAGGACTCGTCACAATGCAAACAGATGATTCAAAACTACTTTATACCCTTTATCACAGAATTGACTAATGCTAAGTAAGTTATGCTTTAAACCTTTAACTAATAAAACATTCTCAATGTATTTGGAGGGAGTGATACCAATGTTACCTATCCCGATGATCTTTCCTTTGCCATTATCTCCAAAGGTGACCATCCCTCCATCCTTAGCATCAAGCGTGATGAATTGTGATTCATCACCAGTCATGTGTCTCGAGCATCCACTGTCAAGATACCATTTCCTGTTTCCTTCTTGGGATGCTAGACACACCTGCAAGCAAAGGTCAAGTTTCTGTCTTAGGTACCCAAGCTTTCTTGGGTCCTTTTAGGTTAGTCAGATGGTTCCTTTTGGAACCCATATTTTCTTTGTGTTTGCATATTTGTTAATAAGACATGTGTATGATTTATGTCCTATTCTTCCACATTTAAAACAAGTAATATTTGTAGACTTGTTACTTGAATAATTTACATAAATATCCTTCAGAAATTTTTGTTTCTTCAGGGGTTTATAGCCAAGTCCAGCCTTATCATATATAGCTTTCTGATTATCAAGGATCATATTTAGTTTGTTTGAACTTAAGGTGAACTTATCTACTATAGATTTCAGCTTGTTAATTTCATCCTTTAAGTTTTGATTTTCTTGAATCAAGTGAATTTTTCAATTGAAAGGTTTTCAGCTTGTTTTACTAAGGACTGATTTTCAATTTCAGTTCTTTGTTTTTCTTCCCTAGTTTCTTTAATTCATCAATTGAATCATAGAATGCTTCATGCAATTCTTCAAAAGTAAATTCACTAGTGGATTCAGAAGTTACCTCATTTTCATGTGCCATCAGGCACAGGTTGGCTTGTTCTGTTGAGGTTTCCTCGTCGGAGCTTGAGTCATCACTCGCACTCCAGGTCGCCATCATTGCCTTCTTTTTGAACTTCTTTGGACCTTTCTTCAATTGTGGACATTCGGATCTGAAATGTCCCGGCTTCTTGCACTCGTAGCATATAAGGGGTTGATCTTTCTCTTTTCTTTGCTTTGATCCCCTTTTGTGAATTTCTTTCTCATCCCCTGTTTCCTTTTTCTTAGAAACTTCTTAAATTTTCGGGTGATGAGTGCCATCTCTTCATCCTGTTCTTCATCTTCAGAGTCATCCGTTTCATAATCAGGCGAAGTTGTGGATTTGAGGGCAATGGTTCTTTTCTTTTTGACTTCATCCTCTTGATGTTGCTTCATGCTAAGTTCATGAGTCATCAAGGATCCAAGAAGCTCTTCTAGAGGTAGAGTGTTCAAGTCCTTTGCTTCTTGGATGGCAGTCACCTTGGCTTCCCAAGTTCTTGGCAGTGACCTGAGAATCTTCCTTACAAGTTCACTGTTAGTATAAGATTTGCCAAGACTCTTTAAACCATTGATTATATCAGTAAAACGAGTAAACATAGCAGTTATGGACTCATCATGCTCTATTTTGAACAATTCATATTTATGTACAAGCATGTTTATTTTAGACTCTTTTACTTGATTTGTTCCCTCATGGGTTACTTCTAACCTATCCATATTTCTTTAGCAGATGCACAAGTAGAAATGCGATTAAATTCACTTGCATCTAGTGCACAATAAAGAACATTCATGGCTTTGGCATTTAATTGTGCCAATTTCTTGTCAACCTCATCCCATTCTTTTCGGGTTTGGTTGACTCCTCACCATCTATAATCTTGGTGGGTGTGTGAGGACCGTTCACTATGATACTCCACATATCATAGTCGAGTGCTTGTATGAATATCTTCATCCGAGCTTTCCAATAGGTGTAATTAGACCCATTGAAAAGTGGAGGTCGGTTTGTAGATTGCCCCTCGGCTAGAGAAGTACCAGACATGGGTTGCCATAGATCTTTGGCTCTTTGATTGTTAGATCAAAGAAGGGCTAGAGCACCGGCTCTGATACCACTTGTTGCCCAGCTATGCAACCCAAGAGGGGGGGTGAATTGGGTTTCTAAAAATTTTAAGCCCAACTGATTACTTATGAAGAACAAAAAACTTTAATTCAATATTAATTACCTAAAGAGAATGCAAGAATATAATAAAGAAATAAAGTGAAGCGATAAAGCACACACACACAAGGATTTATAGTGGTTCGGTGCTAACCTTGCACCTACATCCACTCCCCAAGATCCTACTTGGGAATTTCAATCCACTATACTTTGTATTCAACCCGAATACAAAACGTCGGAAACTCCGACACTAGCTATCCCAAGCTAGATCACTTGTTTCTCGGGTACAAGTAAACCCAAAACACTCCGATTTCAGGTTCGGATCAACCTTTCCTTGTTTTGGAAATCCTCCAAAAAAGAACAAACTTACAAGAGTAAGAAATTTAAGCACAAATTAATACAATAACAGCTCCTTAAATGAGCGAATATAACAATAAAAACTTTACTCAAATGAAGAACCCTTTTTGATTTTCTCAAGTGGATGAACGCTTGAACGAATGCTTGAGAAGAGGTTGATTGTTGATTGAAGATCTCTTGAAAGCTTTGAAGATCTCTAGATCAAGGTTGAACAATAGGCTTGAAAGATCCTCTCTTTGAAAGCTCTTGAATCTCTTTCACAATCTCTCGTGTGGATTTTGGATCCTCTTTTCTTTTTCTTTCAAATTCTCGTTGATCTCAGGCTTTTTCGTGCAGATTTCGGATCCTCTCTATTGTATTTGATTCACGTTTGATCTCTATTTAATCTGCAATTTCTTTCACCATTTTAAGCATTTTAAGCATTAGAAGCAAGAGAAAAAATTTAGGCAGATAAAGAGCCGTTAGAGCAATTTTAGGAAGCATAAAAGGCAATTAAAACGGGCAAAAAAATAGCCGTTGAAGATATTTTCCGTCGCAGGGGTCGACTCATGAGTCGACTCATGCATCAGGAGTCGACTCATGAGTCGACTTCTGTTGCAACCAGAGAATGCGTTTCTGGAAATTCTTGGCTCAAATCAGCAGGGGTCGACTCATGAGTCGACTCATGCCTTGTGGGTCGACTCATGAGTCGACTCACAGGTCGTGCCAAGCCAGAAAACTAGCGTGCCAAGGAGAATTTTTGCGTGCCAATCAGCTCACAGTGCCATGAGTTGACTCATGAGTCGACTCATGCACTTCAAACCTTCATAACTTCAAAAATATAAGTCCAAAAAATGAAATTTTCACCAATAGTTTTAAATCATTTGTTTATCAAATGATACTATCAAATCAGGATTTTAGTGAAATTATTTTGCCCTTGAAGAGCATAAGGACTTTTTCATTTTAAAATTATTTGTATCCCTTCAATCTGCTTTGTAATCATCAAATTAATCTAGGAGCAATAATATCCAACTAAAAGTTGGAGTCATACTCTATTAGTTTTAAGTCAGATTCTCCATAACCGAGTCACTGACCCTTAGTATTTCTCAAATACCTAAGGATGTCCTTTCAGTGATTCTACTCAGATCTTGCAGGTATCCACTCACTACCCTAATGAGTATACCATATCCAATCTCATACATGGTGTACATGATAGATAAATTTACTCATAAACACTCTATATACGTTGGACTGGGATAATCTAAGCAGCCTCTTAGATCTATCTCTATAGATCTCATCTCTAAAATGAGGATGCTTTTCTAAGTCCTTTATGGAGAATAATGATAATAGCAAAACTTGATTCTCGATAATATAAGAAATATCATTCCTGATTAGAAAATTTTATTTGCATACAAATAAGAAATACACTCATAGAACTATTAACCCATTTATATTTACAGGATTCTTCTTCATTCTCAACGAAGCTATGCATTTTGATCACTTATCAAAATGCACATTCTGATAAGTGTATATTTTATTATTTATTGAAGATATTTTTGGTAATTTATGGTCCTAACATCTTCTAAAAATCTTAATTTCATGAATTATTAAATTTTCTTAAAAAATAAGTGATTTTGAAAAAAATATGAAAATAGATATATTTGTAAAAAATAGATGTTAATTTAATTGAGTAATTTAAGCACTAAAATGAAGAGAAATTTTGAAAAATTTAATACATATTTTTTTTTCTAATTTTTTAAGTGAAAATCAGAGTGAAAATAGAGCTAAAATACTCGAAAAAATAAAAAAATAGCCTTGATATACGGTGGATCGGTCGCTCGGTCCACAGAGCCAGGGCACGATCCATCGAAATACTACATGATGATCGAACAACTATGGTTCGATCCAACTTTGATAAGGATTAAAACTATGGATTTTGGCAGATCTGGGCAGTTCAAGCTCCATCCGACGGTCAGGAATATTCCTAAGGGATTAATAATGATTTCTAAGGGTTTTAGGACTCCTTTTCCTACCAAAAAATTATGAAAAATTTATCTATAAATAGAAGATCTGGAAAAGCTTGTGAGCAAAAAAATTAAATAGAAAGTATAGAAAAAAAAAAAAAAAAAATAAAATAGCTTTAGGGATCCAAGGAAAAGAAGGAGAAAAATTGGTTCGCTCTATGGAGTACGACGAAAGATGGAGAGGTCATCAACCATCTTCCCGATGAGGCTTGACTGATCAACTTCAGATCTTTATTATAATTTTATTTTATTTTTTTTTTTTTTAAATTTTTTGTACTTGAATTTTAATTTTAATTAATGTAAAATTTATTTTCTTGCATTTAAATTCTTGTCTTTTATTTTTTGCAAGTAGATGCTAGGATCTAATTAGTAGATCTTAGTACCCGATTTATTTTATACTTTTTTTAAATTTTATTATTTATTTTTATTATAAGTAGATGCTGGGATCTAGTTAGTAGATCTTAGTATCCGATTATTTTTATACTTTTTATTTTTATTTTCTGACTTAAATTATTTTCTCCAAAATTTATTTTTTTATAAAATTAAAGATTTCAATTCAAAATCTTACCTTCTCTGTGGATTCGACCTGACTCACTACTTCTACATATTTTAAATTTTATTGAAGTCAAAATTTGATTGATAATCATAGTGTCCTAACGACAGCATCGCGAGCGTATCAATTTTTGGCATCGTTATCGAGAAAGGCATCAATTTTAATATTTAATTTCTTTGATTTTTTATAAATTTAACATATTGACTTTTCTATTTTTTATCTTTGTGTAGAAAAAAAATTTCAGAAATTCAAAAAAATAAAGGTAGAAAGCTTCAAATTTTGCTTGGTGAGATCAATCCTAACCCTAATCCTAACTATTTTTTTCTATTAATTACTATTTTTTTAAATTAACCTAAAATTCATCCACATAAACCTAATAAAAATTGCATGACAAGAGTAGAAACTTAATTTTTAGGAGCATTCATCATTGTAGATTTATTTTGGTGATCGTTGGAGACAAGATAAGCTTTCAAGTTTTATTAGTTTCATGCATCTAATTTAGTTGCATAGAACCCTTGTTTGAAATTGGTTGTGCATATTCATCTCAAATCAATTTAGGGGCAACACTCATAATAAGATAAGATGGAGATTTCATCACCCTCCCTTGGCTCAAAAACAACCATCCAACATCCCACATTAACCTTAGCCTAACTAAAATCAAGTAGACATTGGCCCCTAGTATTAATCGAGTTAGTTCTGAGTATTGTGGTCAAGTCAAGTGCAAAGTAAGTCCGAACTCACTCCTGAAACTAGTGTCTAAGACTAGAGGTTATAAAGGGCTCAGCCTAAGTGGATTTGTGGTTATTTAATTAATTTCGTTAGCTTACCTGGCCAATTCAATTGATGTCTAAGGCAAGCAACAGGGGACCCCCATGATCCCACCTCTTACCTGGCTAGTTGAAGGAAGTGAGAACAAACCCAATTTGTATCTATACTAAGCCACTCTACATCGAACTGTTAGGTCTAAGAAACCCATAGGTGTCTAGGTTTAATTATTTGCTAACTTGATTGTAATTAACACTAAACCACAACTAATTCTTCCCACCTTACGTATCTAAGTCTAGGGCTCTTAAAAAAAAATGAAACAAAAACAAAACTTGAATCATACATTAGGGTTTGTACTAGTATATGCAAGGTAGAAGATCTCTCTATCCTGACCTAGTTGAATCCAATCCTGAGATTGAACGGTTGATTCATATTAAACCTGAAAATCAGATGGTTGGAGATCCTAGAGAACCACCTAGACAGATGAAGGAATATTTATTTCTTCCACCTATAATCCATCGACTTGTATCCACTTACTTGATATCCCTGCAAGCCACTATGAGATCAAGTCAACCACAATCCAGATGCTTCCATCTTTCTATGGGAATACTAATGAAGATCCTTACAAGCATCTGGATGAGTTCTTAGAAATTTGTTCCACGGTGAAAATTCAAAATTTACTGATGACGCACTTAGATTGACCTTATTCCCCTTCTCACTTAAAGACAAGCCAAGTACTGGCTTGGCACAATAGGGAGACCAATCCAAACTTGGACTGAAATGTAGCATGAGTTTCTTAAGAAATTCTATCCCATAGGTCGAACCAATTCCATGAGGTGAGCCATCACTGGATTTGCTCAGCTTCCAAAAGAACAAATTCATGAATCATGGGAAAGACTTAAGGAACTTCTTAAAAAATGCCCACACCATGGTCTATCTAAGTGGCAAATTGTTCAAGCTTTTATGAGGGTTTAGGTGACCAATACAACAGATGGTAGATGCATCTTATGGGGGTGCATTCATGAGTAAAAGTGAGGATGAAGCCTACACTTTATTGAAACTTTGAGTAAAAATTCAATCAATTATGTTTCATTATCCTCCTACGAAAGATCAATCCCTCACCAAAAGCAGCAAAAATTTTTGAGATCAAGCAAACAGACTCTAGTCCTAAGGCCGATCTGAACCTAATAGCCTAAAGATTAGATAAAGTCGACCTTCTTACCCAGAAATTTGATCAGTTCCTAATATTAGTCAACAATCTCCTACACAATACACACCACCACCTAATTATCAGGAGATTTGTTCTATCTGTGCTAGTCAGGCCCATCATGTGATTGAATGTCCCATGACTGCCAGTTTTCACCTTTCATCCAAGAACAAGTTCAAGCTACTCAAGGTTACTCTAGTCCTATTAATGATTTATTCTTAAACACATATAACCAAGATTGGAGGAACCACTTTAATTTTTCTTGGAGACCTCAACAGACTCAGGCTCAGACCCAAATTTTTTCTGTGCAGAACTTTCAGAATAGACCTCAATACCAAAATTATACTTATAATAGTGGTCAGCCTAGTCAGCCTATCCAGTCATTCTATTACAATCAGCCGTTATACCCACCTCCTCAACTGACCAATCTAGCTGATGATAGTTTAGCCAACTTCAACAAATGATTATGACCCAACAGCGATCCCTCACCAGGCTAGAAGTACAAATAAGTCAATTGGCTGAATCTTCTATGAGGAGAGAACTAGGTCAATTGCCAAATGAACCAATACCGAATTTTGAAAATGACCCACCCATCCACCAATCACCTAGACCTAGTCATCAATCCAATGTCTCATCTAAGAATCTCCAATTTGAAAGTGACAATGTAATTTTTGAGCTTAAAAGTAATAAGATTCTTAAGGACCCATATTCAGACCAGGGAGAGAGGCTAGTACTGATGCTAGTCAAAATAAAAATTTAGAAAAGAGGTTAGTATTGAAGCTAACCCAATAGAAGAACCTGATCCCAGTACTGATATTGACCTAAGTGAAGAAAAGAAGAAAGTGGATGAGTTACCCAAGATATATCCATCAAGAGTCCCATTTTCTTCAGCCTTAGAAGCCAGTTCTTCCACTTTAGAATTACCATCTCCTTCAGAATTAAAATTTCTTTGATCACACTTGAGAACATATGTTTAAAACCAAAAGATATCCTTCCAGTACCTATTACTTCAAACTCAACTCCTAACCTAAAAACTCAATTCATGAGCATTTTAGAAGAACAAATAAGAGAAATTCTCGACAAACAAGGGTTTGTGAATTATCTTTCTAAAATTAAAAAGGAGGATGTGAAATACTTTTGAAGATTGATAATAAAATATTGAAATTTATCAAAGGCCATCTTCTTGAGATTGACAATCCAAAATCATTGAAATTTGTAAATCCAATATTTGACACAGGATAAGTAAGAATTGGCATGGTCTGGCTAAGGACGGTAAACTTAGTGCTTCTTGAGAGGCAACCCAGTTTTCAATTTTTAGTTTTGTACTTTTTGCTATCTTTTGTATTTTGTTTAGGTCAATCGAGTCTTGCTTAGTATCTTTGTAGGAATCAGAAGACAATATTGGCTAAGTTAGGGGGAGAATCAATTTTGAAAAGACTTATGGATCAGATGATATCTCTCATTTTCTTTCTCTTTACATGCACTGTTCATATTTCCTACTCCATTGAGGACAATATTGATTAAGTTGAGGAAAAATAATTTTTTTTTTAAATCCTCAAGTAAGTTAGTATTTAGTATTTAAGCATCTGATTACACTTAAGAATTAAGTTAAACCAAACATATTTTAAAATAAAATTGATGTACAGACTAGAGAGTTTGTGAGATATTGAGAGATCAAGTATTAAGAAAACTTAATAAAGAGTTAAGTTTAGAACTTAAACAATTTTCTTTGAGAATTTCTAAATTTTTCTACCAGCATCAAAAAAAGAGTTAACTTTTTATGGGCTTGTGTAGAGTAACTATATGTTTCTTCATATATTAAATAAAAAAAAAGTTTTCAAGTACTTCATATTGAGTAACCGGGCCTCTTACCTAAGCAAGCATTGAGTTTCGAGTCAAAAGTATGAAGGGCAAAGAAGCTTTGTTGTAAAGTTAGTTTTAACTCGTAGCCTGTTTGATTTAAGCAAATAAGTCCGAGGGGTATTCTATACCTAGTGCCTTAAAGCCATCTGGTTGGGAGTCATTGGCTGAAAACTCGCTACATGGTCAAACAAAAAGCTTAAGGGTTAAGACACTCAATAGTAGTATAATGTTTAAAAAAAAAGAGAGAGAAAAAAATCAATCAATAAATGAAGGACGGAAGTAACAATATACTTATCCATGTGAAGGTGAATGATTTGGAGATAAAGGTAGCGATAATTTAGAAAAATACAGAAAAAGTTTAGTATTCTTAGTTTAACTCTCATATTGACTAGTATTAATACCCAATGACATACCTCATTTACGCTTTACTGAACATCAGTGGTCCTTTTGAAAATTATTTGGTGAAATTTGAGATTTTAAGTTAAACGGTACTTGATTCTAAATTTTTTTTTACTCAAGGACGAGCAAAGTTTAAGTGAAGATGTGATAAGTGATATATTTTTATATTTATTAAAGATATTTTTGGTAATTTATGGTGCTAACATCTTCTTAAAAACCCTAATTTCATGAATTATAATTTTTCTTAAAATAAGTGATTTAAAAAAAAAATATAAAAATAGATATATTTATAAAAAAATAGATGTAATTTAATTGAGTAATTTAAGCATCAAAATGAAGAGATATTTTAAGAAATTTAATGCATATTTTTTTAATTTTCAGATAAAATCGGAGCAAAAATAGAGCTAAAATATTCTAAAAAATAAAGAAAATACCTTCGGTATACGTGGACCGACCGCTCGATCCACAAAGCCAGACATAATCCATCAAAAATGCTACACTATCCACAGGGTGATCGGATGGCTGTGGTTTGATCTGACTTTGATAACGATTAAAACTATGGATTTTGGACAGATCTGGTGGTTCAAGCTCCATCCGACGTCAGGAATATCCTAAGGGGATTAATATGATTTCTAAGGGTTTAGAACTCCTTTTCCTACCAAAAAATATGAAAAATTATCTATAAATAGGAGGTCTGGAAATAAGCTTTGGAGTAGAAAAATAAGTAAAAAATATAAAAAAATAAAAAAAATAAAATAGCTTTAGAAACCCAAGGAAAAGAAGGAGAAAAGCCAATTCGCTCTACGGATACGACGAAAGATGGAGAGGTCATCAAACCATCTTTCCGATGAGACTTGGCTGATCAACTTCAGATCTTTATTATAATTTTATTTATTTATTATTTTTTTTAAATCTCTTGTACTAAATTTCAATTTAATTAATGCAAATTTATTTTCTTGCACTTAAATTCCTATCTTTATTTTTTGCAGGTAGATGCTAGGATCTATTAGTAGATCCTAGTACCGATTTATTTTATATTTTTTAAATTTTTATTATTTATTTTTATTGCAAGTAGATGCTAATCTAGTTAGTAGATCTTAGTACCCGATTTATTTATACTTTAATTTTTATTTTCGACCTAAATTGCTTTCTCCAAAATTTTATTTTCTTTTTGCAAAATCAAAGATTCAAGGTCAAAATCCTATCTTCTCTGTGGATTCGATCCGACTCACTACTTTCTACATATTTTTAACTTTATTGAAATAAAAATTTGATTGATAATCACGGTGTCCTAACAACAGCATCGTGAGCGTATCACATTCTAACTCTAAAATATTTAGCATTGCCATAGGAGAAAGTATCTCGCTATGGTCAATACCATTTCATTGATAATATCTTAGGCAACCAAATGAACTTTTAGGTCTCCATCTTCTCGTTTGTGCTCTCTAATCTTATTGAAGATCCACTTACACCTATGGCTTTATCCTTCGAGTGATCAACGAGTGTCCATACACTATGTTCATATGGACTTCATTTCAGACTCTATGGCTCTAAACCATTAATCAGAGTCAGACCTCTGCATAACATCCATGTAAGTGATCAGATTCTTATTGTTTCATTGAGTTCAACAGATCACATCCCAGAACTGAAATCGAAGTATCTATCCGACGGATGCGGTACTCTATCGGTTCTCCTTAATGGGCCTCTATAATAGATTTCAAATTGATCTAATCAAATCTAATTCTATAGATTCACTAGATTGTATCGATTCTTCTACTTATTGAACTTCATAAGTTTCACATTAAAGGCATCAGTTCTTTCACCAAGGTACTCTTTTTCTGAAAGAAATGCTGAATAACTCTTATTCTTTAGCATGGTAGAAGTTATATCTCTAAGATTTTTTGGATTACCCTACAGAATAATATATATAGCATCGAGATTCAAGTTAATCGATCTGCAAATGCTTGATATAAATTGAACACTCCCAAACTCTAAGGTAAGAAAATATCGGCTTACGCCTAGTCCATATCTCATATGGAGTCATTGCGACTGATTAATTCAAAATTTAGCTCAAAACATAACAAGCAGTCTTAAGAGTATAATCCTAAAAGGAGACTGACAGACTTGTAAACTCTATCATGGATTGAACTATGTCTAACAAAGTCGATTTTAATAAGAGAGAATCCTATTCTCTTTTAGATATGTCAAAAACTCATCAAAAGGTATTCTCCTCTTTGAACTGATCAAAGAGTTTAATGCTCTTTCCAGTTCATTTCTCTACCTTATTAAGAAATTGTTGGGTATAAAATACCCCCCAGCCGAAGTTCGCGATGGGAGTGACCCTCCGGGGATCCAACTGACTTTCAACCTCCGGCAACGTCTCTTCAAACCTCCCAGACGGTCGAGCCTCCACCACACTCCCAAGTTTGTCGACGAGCAGGACCCCCGCACCGATCGGATTCTTCGCGACGTCCGGACTCCTATGGGAGCCAGATCTCGTCTCCGACTCCAGCCACAGGCAGACTTCGTCCGGACTCCTACGGGAGCCGGACTTCGTCCCCAACATCAACTGCTGGAAGCTTCACCTGGACTCCTACAGGAGCCGAGCTCCGCCCGCAACTTCACTTACAGGTAAACTCCATCCGGACTCCTACGGGAGCCGAACTTCATCCCTGACCTTGATTGCAGTTGGACTTCGACCGGACTCCTATAGGAGTCGGGCTCTGTCCTCAGCTCAGACTACGGAAGACTCCATCCGGATTCCTACGGGAGTCGGACTTCATCCCAACATCAACTGCTGGAAGGCATCACCCGGACTCCTACGGGAGCCGGCTCTGCCCGCGACTTCACTTACAGGTAAACTCCGTCCGGACTCCTACGGGAGCTGGACTTCATCCCTGACTTGATTGCAGTTGGACTCGATCGGACTCCTATGGGAGTCAGGCTCTGTCCTCAGCTCCGACTGCGGGAAGACTCCGTCTGGATTCTTACGAGAGCCGGACTTCGTCCCCAACATCAACTGCTGGAAGGCTTCACCCGGACTCCAACGGGAGCTGAGCTCCGCCCGCGACTTCACTTACAGGTAAACTCCATCCGGACTCCTACGAGAGCCGACTTCATCTCTGACCTTGATTGCAGGTGGACTTCGATCGGACTCCTATGGGAGCCGGGCTCCGTCCTCAACTCCGACTGCGGGAAGACTCCATCCAAATTTCTACGGGAGCCAGACTTTATCCCCAACATCAACTGTTGGAAGCTTCACCCGGACTCCTACGAGAGCCGAGCTCCACCCACGACTTCACTTACAGGTAAACTCCGTCCGGACTCCTATGGGAGTCGACTTCATCCCTGACCTTGATTGCAGGTGGACTTCGACCGGACTCCTATGGGAGCCGGCTCCATCCCCAGCTCTGCTACAGGAAGACTCCGTCCGGACTCCTACGGGAGTCAGACTTCGTCCCAACCTCAATTGCTGGAAGGCTCACCGGCTCCTACGGGAGCCGGACTCCAGCTACCGGACTCCAACCGAACTTCGACGACAGTCTGGACCCCCTGGCAGGCCACATAATGGCCACGGTTCTGCTCCACTCCCTGCGACGGACCCTACGCAGCTCCATTACTCCCTGGCAGGCCACAATAATGGCCACGATTATGCTCCACTCCCTACGGCGACCCTACGCAGCTCCATACTCCCTGCAGGCCACAATAATGGCCATGATTCTGCTCCACTCCCTGCGGTGGATCCTGTGCGGTTCCACCACTCCCTGGCGAGTCGCGACAATGGACGCCGCTCCACTCCCCGCAACTGATTCCACGTGGCGAGCCATGATGACAGCCATGACTCCACCCCATTACTCTTATGATAAACTCCTCCTGACCATGGGCAGCCCACTGCCAGACGGTTACAACATCGCATCAGTTTTTCCCCCTCCGCCTAAAAGGGGGACCCCAGATACGTTACTCTCTAAGCTCTCATTTTTTATCTAGAATTCTGCTAAAATTTGGTTCAAGCACTCCATTCTTGTGAGGAGAGAGCTGACTTGAGCGTCGGAGGTCTTGCCGGAGCAACTCCACCTCCGATTTAGACTTCTTTGCAGGGTCCCGACGTGACCATAACCCCCACGACTCCAGCTTCCTCGACACAGGCAGATTTTGGCACCAACAGGATTGGTGCTAGAGGAAGGGCTAACCTCCATATACCCTTGTTCTTAAAGGAGCACTCAACGAAACCCCTCTGGTCATCTTCTCCGACATCGTACCCTTTCCCCCATTGGATCCCGCCGATGACTTCCGTGAAGCATCCACACGGCGACCCACCCTCCGCAGCTAGATCTCAGGTTCTGGCCTCGCCTCTGGTTTTTGGGCCCCACATCCTCCGGCAATGGTCACCGGCATGGAGTGGTCGGACAATCGACCTCCGACGGATTTTGCCAACACCATCTCGGGAGGATCCCGATAGGAAGCAACCAACGTACTGGCCGTACCCCCAAGCGACAAAGATTGAGGAGCCCATAACCTTTACTGAAGAAGATGCTCAGGAGGTTCAATCCCTAATACAGATGTGTGTAGTTTCTTTGAAAATAGCAAATTACGATGTCTGTCGCATCTCGTCGATAATGGAAGTTCGGCCGACTTTTGTTCTAGATGCCTTTTCAAGAATGTCCATCCTTGATGGTCCATTTGAGGCGATTAGCTCCCCTCTGGTAGGGTTTCCGGACGATGCTGTCCCGATGGAGGGAATAATAACTTTGACTGTGGCCAGGTCGATTTCCAAGACAATCCAGGGCTCTGGTGAATTTTCTGGTGGTGAAGGCACCGTCAGCCTACAACGCAATTCTCGCCGACCTGGCCTCAACACTCTCCGAGCCATGTATCAACCTACCATTTGAATTGAAATTCTCCACCAACAGGGATCGGAGAGTCCAAGGAGAACCAAGCCTAGGCCAGGCACTGCTACAACATAGCCTTGCAAAGAAGCAACCAATCGACCCTGTCCAGTCGATGGACTGATGCTTGCATGACTCACGAAGAGAGGGGCTCCAATTGAAGATCTGGTACCGATCCCTTTGAACGACGGGAACGCGGAGCATGTAGCGATGATTGGCTCCAACCTGGGGAGGAGGTGCGGATGCATCTCATCGATTTTCTACGAAAGAATGCGGATATTTTCGCCTGAGTTCCAACAGACATGCAGGAGATTGACACGAAAGTCATGGAGCACCGCCTGGCCGTCGATCCCAAAGCATCGACGGACGAAAGAAAAAATCTGAGGTCATGCACCAGAGAGACAGAGGGCGATAGTCGAGGAAGTGGACAAGCTTCTTAAAGCCAGATTCATTAGGAAAGTCAATTATCCTGATTGGATTTCCATGTTGTCTAGTCAAAAAAGCAAACGACAAGTGAGGATGTGCATAGACTTCAAAAAGCTGAATAAGCCTGCCTAAAGGACAGCTACCCCTTCCCAAAATTGATCAACTGGTGGGCGCAACCTCGGGCCATGAGCTCCTCACCTTCATGGATGCATTCTCCCAACTAATCAAATCAGGATGGCACCGAAAGATGAAGAAAAGACCGCTTTCATTACTAACCGTGGCCTTTACTGTTACAAGGTCATGCCTTTCGCCTCAAAAATACAGGCGCAACTACCAGCGGTTGGTGAACAAAATCTTCAAGGACAGATTGGCCGCAATATGGAGGTCTACATGGACGACATGCTGTAAAAAGCAAATCTTTGTGGACCACGTCGCCGACCTCGAGGAGACCTTCGACGCTCTTCGAAAATATAAAATGAAGCTGAACCCGACTAAATGCACTTTCGGAGTAACCTCGAGAAAATTCTTGGGCTTCATGTGTCGAGGCACGGGATTGAGGCCAATCCAGAAAAAATTCGCACCATCCAGGAGATGGCCGCCCCAAAAGTCGATAAAAGAGGTTTAGCGCCTTACAGGGGAGGGTAGCGGCCCTGAATCGCTTCGTCGCAAGGTCGGCCGAACGGTCTTACCCTTCTTTCAAACCCTCAAGCAGCGAAAGAATTCTGTTGGACCTCTGAGTGCCAACGGATTCGAAAAAACTAAGAGCTACCCTCGGCTCACCCCCGCTGTTGGCAAGCTAGAGCCTGGGGAAACTATTTTTATACCTGCAGTCTCTCCCAAGGCCTCACGGCTGTCCTTGTCAAAGAAGAAGCGAAAGTCCAACGGCCGATCTACTACGTCAGTGCCGATTGAGAACCTGAGACCAGATATACCAAATTAGAAAAACTGACTTATGCCTTGTTGATTACAGCCCGGAGGCTCCGACCCTACTTTCAAGGGCACACCGTAACGCTGCTCACCGACCAACTGATCAAGGCGATTTGCACCGGGCGGATGCCTCCGGGAGGATGGCAAAATGATGATCGAGCTCACAGATTTGACATCAACTATCACCCAGGCCAGCAGTGAAGGCCCAAATATTGGCAGATTTCATAGTGAAGTGTACTATCCAGAGGAGGCCGAACCTGAACAAGGCGAAATTGACGCCTGAAGCCCCGACCGAACTCCCCCAAAGAAAGAAGTAGATCCCTCTAATCACTTTTGGGCCCTCTATGTGGATGGGTCTTCCAACATGTCAGGTGCAGGTGCAGCCTGATCTTGATCAGTCCGAGGGAATCATCGTGGAGTATGCTCTACATTTTGAGTTTCCTGCAAACGAACAATGGGCGGATATGAAGCTCTGGTCGCAGGACTGAGGATCGCCAAAGAGCTAAGAATAGATCGGCTCCGGGTCCACAGTGACTCCAACTAGTAGTGGGACAAGTCAATGGAAATTACGAAGCGTGAGAGGACAGCATGCTAAATACCTTGAAAAGGTAAAGGAGCTCGTCCCCGCCTTCGACAGCTTCAACATCAGACAGATCCGAGTTGGAAAATACCAGGGCTGACCTTCTCTCTAAGCTGGCAACGTTGGCTCTGGCCGAAATTGCCCAAAGGCATTCTTTTTGAAGTTCTAAAGTATCCGAGTACAGAAGAATCACGACCCATGATGAAAATTGACCACGACCCAGCTGGGTCGACCCACTGATAACCTATCTCAGAGATGGGGTTCTCCCCCAGGATGCAAAGAGGCTCGGAAGCTCAGAAATCAAGCTCCCGATACATCCTTTATGAGGGCAAGTTGTACAAGAGATCATACTCTTTGCCCCTTTTGAAATATCTCCGGTCTTTAGAAGCTGACTACGCCTTGTGGGAGGTGCATGAAGGAATCTGCAGAAACCATTTTGGGGGCTAGATCTTTATCCCACAAGTTGCTCCACCAAGGATTATTACTTGCCGACAATGCATCATGATTCGATTGAATATGTCAGAAAGTGTGATCGATGCCAGAGATATGCCAATATCCAGAGACAGCCCGCCACCGAGCTTACACCCCTTGAGTGCCCCATGGCCTTTGCGCAATGGGGGATGGACATCCTTGGCCCTTTCCCATGGCGTCGGGGCAAGGAAGTTCTCCTTGTAGCGATCGACTACTTCACCAAATGGGTTGAAGCCGAACCACTAGCAAAAATCACAGAAGCAAAAGTGCAAGATTTCGTCTGAAAGTCGATCGTATGCAGGTTCGGTCTGCCTAGGACCCTAATCACTGATAATGGGCGGTAATTTACGAGAGCAAGATTCGTCGAATTCTGTGAAGATCTAAACATCTCCCACAACTTCACATCAGTAGCCCATCCTCAGGCGAACAGCGAGGCTGAGGTGACTAACAGAACCTTTTGCAGGGGATTAAGACAAGGCTCGAAAAGGCAAAGGAACTTGGGCGGACGAACTTTATCATGTGTTGTGGGCATATCGAACTACCCAAAGACTGCCCACAGGGGAGATCCCCTTTGCTTTAGCCTTCGGAATGGAGGCCGTCATCCCAATTGAGCTTAAACTCCCATCGGCATGAGTTGTGGCATTCGACGAACATCAAAATTTGCAAGGTCTTAAAGCCAACCTCGACCTGCTAGAAGAAAGGCGGGAGGTAGCTCAGGTTCGAATGACAGCCTACAGACAGAAAGTCGCTCACTATTACATCTCCCGGGTCAAGAAACAAAGTCTTTAGAGCAGGAGATCTAGTGCTTTGACGAGCCGCTGTCTCGCAACCTCAGGATCGAGGGAAGCTCGCCCCAAACTGGGAAGGCCTGTATGAGGTCAAGGAAGTAGTCCGGTCCGAACTTATTATCTCAAGGAGCTCGGAGGAGCCGACCTCCCACGACCATGGAGCTCGAAAAACTTACGGATGTACTACCAATAACTTTATTTTAATTAAAAGTTGTATATCTACTTGTCTCCCCCCTTTGGCACTATCTTACATCGACAGGGCAGTCCCAAACAAACTGTATCAGAAGCAAGAGGGGAACTTCATCTCGACAAAGTTGAAGGCCCAGTCCTCTTTAAATCGGATGGGGGGAGAGGCCCTGCAACACCCATATGCGCCCCCACAGCCCTGTTAGGGACAGGAGGAGAACCTCGCTCTAACTTGAGCAAAGTCGAAGGCCCGGTTCTCTTTAGACCGGATGGGAGGAGAGGCCCTGCAACGCCCATATGCGCCCCCACAGCCCTGTTAGGGACAGGAGGAGAACCTCGTCCTAACTTGAGCAAAATCAAAGGCCCGGTTCTCTTTAGATCGGATGGGGGGAGAGGTCCTGCAACGCCCATATGCGCCCCCACAGCCCTGTTAGGGACAGGAAGAGAACCTCACCCTAACTTGAGCAAAGTCGAAGGCCCGGCTCTCTTTAGACCAGATGGGGGAGAGGCCCTGCAACGCCCATATGCGCCCCACAGCCCTGTTAGGGACAGGAGGAGAACATCGCCCTAACTTGAGCAAAGTCGAAGGCCCGATTCTCTTTAGACCGGATGGGGGGAGAGGCCCTGCAACACCCATATGCGCCCCACAGCCCTATTAGGGATAGGAGGAGAACCTCGTCCTGACTCGAGCAAAGTTGAAGGCCCGGTTCTCTAGACCGGATGAGGGGAGAGGCCTTGCAACGCCCACATACACCCCCACAGCCCTGTTAGGGACAGGAGGAGAACCTCGTCCTGACTCGAGTAGAGTCGAAGGCTCGGATTCTCTAGACCGAATGGGGGGAGAGGCCCTGCAACGCCCACATACACCCCCACAGCCCTGTTAGGGACAGGAGGAGAACCTCGCCCTGACTCGAGCAGAGTCAAAGGCCCGGTTCTCTTTAGACCGGAAGGGGGAAGGGCCCAGCAACGCCCATATGTACGCCTACGATCGTGTTAGAGATAAGAGGAGGACCTCATCCTAACCAGAGCTGAAACCTGTTACGACAGAAACAGAGAAAGAACCTCGTCAATTAAAGTCTGGTTATTCAAGACCAGAAGAGAAAAAGGAGGAGACCTTCCCCAGCGGCCCCTTCGCAATAGGACTCCGTCCGGACTCCTACGGGAGCCAGACTTCATCCCCAGCTTCGACCGCTATAAACTCCGTCCGGACTCCACGGGGGCCGGACTCCGCCTCCAACTTCAACTGCGGACAAACTTCGCCCGGACTCCTGCGGGAGCCAGACTTCGCCCTCAGCTTTGATCAAAGAAAACTCCTCCCGGACTCTTACGGGAGCCGGAACCTCATCCCCAACTTCGACCACTGGTAAGTTTTGTCGAGAGCCAAATTTTGCCTCTGACTTCAATCGCAGGTAAACTCTGTCCGGACTCCTACGGGAGCCAGACTTCACCCCGACTTCGCTTATGGGAGCCGAACTCCTGTAGCCCCACCAAGAGCGGAGGAAAATTCCAAACGAAAAAGAAAAAGGGAGGAGGGCAAAAAAGGAAGGCGATGGACCACGTCAGTGACGAATGGAAAACAAACAGCATCGAAGATGCAGAGAACCCCATCTCAGCAAGGATTGGGGTTCTTATCAAGGACCCCAGCTCTCAAGGAAGCTCTCAGTGCGAGCCCGAGATGAGACTTCCTCGGGGTGACGAAAGATCAAACCTCCGAGCCCGAGCCCTGATGGGGGCACCAAACCCGAGTGGCCCGGAGAAATCTGCGGCCATGGATGAAAAGGATGGGTCGATACGATGGCAATCGGGTACCTCCGAACGATGTGAAGGCCGAAAAGAAGTCGGCAAATGACAATTCAACACATAAGTATAAGAGATAGCAGAAACTTCCCTTCTCATATTATTCATCAATATACATTACAGAGCCATTAGTTGAAGGAGAAGGACAACTGAAAGGCGAGCCAACGTGAATCACTACCGACGACCTATGGACGACGTCAAAAAAAAAAAAAAAAAGAGAAGAGAAGAGAAAAAGAGAGAAAGAAGAAGAAAGTAAAGAGAAGGGAATACAACAACCACAATGGTAAAGAAAGGAAGTTCGGTAGACAATAATTCGACAGAAAGCGCAAACGAAGTAACAAAATCTCCTTCTCATTCCTCGATGTACGTTACAAGACCCAGAGGGCCAGAAAAAGAAAACATTATTACAAAGACTCGAAAGGGATGCACCAGAGGCTACTTCGAGCTGTAGACTTCTCTTCCCGGTTCTATCCTTCCCAACAGTATTTTTCCAGCACGTGTGACAAGCCTCTCGGCTCTCGCCCCCTGCCTCGTTCCGCTCCACCTCCGAAATCCCAACCCTAGGGGGAAAAGGATGGGATAGATTCCAGGAGGCAGCAAGGGCAATGGCAAGCGGCGACGATGACCTGTTTCAAGAAGAACCAGAATTACCCCGGAGGCAGCGGTGGCGCCGAAGGCATACGCCACCGCCATGTGCTCCATGACAACCACCATCCTGGTGTTCCGGTAAGGTCGGCATGCGCTACTTCCACCGTCCCCGCAACAAGTTCTGCTGCCCCACCGTCGGCTGTCGATCGGCTTCTGGTCCCTCGACCCTGACGGCATCAAGGATCTCGCCATGGCTTTGTGATGAAGGCTTCTGCCCCTTGACCGGTGTCGCCCCGTTCGCTACTCCAGAATTCTCAGGCGGAACGTCTTCACCGGTTGTCCCCGTTATTAAACCCATGTTGTTGAAGGAATTCTCCTTGAGCCCCAGTTAAAGCGGCAGGAACCCTCAGCAGCGGCTTGACAATCGGAGAACTTGCAGACCGCTGTTCTCCTCCTTGCACTCTTCTTAGTCTGTGACATCATCTTGAGATTGGCCTCCGGGGTGGAGGCCCGACAGGAACCCCTTGGAGAGACTCGGGGGACCGGAAGTGGCGGAAAGCCGATGGAGATGGCAAAGACCGACGTGAAAGGCGCTCGAGTCGGAAGGGGCACCGATGGAGTGGCTGAGTGACTAAGCTCTCAGGCGAAAGAAGGATGTCGTGAAGCCCCTGGAGGAAAGGTGGGGGCTTAAATAGGCAACGGGGCCTGGCGCAGTTATGGTGGCAGGTGTCCCTAGGCCAACCAGTGCCCACCACACGTCCCGCGTGTCCCACTCACCGCGACCTGGGGTTGACCGTTCGCAAACTTTCATGGCACGATGCTTGGGATCATGTCCCGGTGAGAGTTCCGAAAAGACTCTTCGGGTCGTCCTAATCGAAAAAAGGCTCCAGCATGCGTGCATTAAATGCCAACATATCTGAGGATGATCGCGCGCGGACGTCGAGGGAAGAACTTCGACTGCGACAATCTTTTTATACTTCATTCGAAATTCGAACTCGAAAGTAGGGGACTGGTGTTGGGTATAAAATACCCCCCAGCCGAAGTTCATGATGGGAGTGACCCTCTAGGGATCCAACTGACTTTTGACCTCCGGCAACGTCTCTTCAAACCTCCCAGATGGCCGAGCCTCCACCACACTCCCAAGTTTTGTCGACGAGCAGGACCCCGCCAGCGCCGATCGAATTCTTCACGGCATCCGGACTCCTACGGGAGCCAGATCTCGTCTCCGACTCCAGCCACAAGCAGACTTCGTCCGGACTCCTACGGGAGCCGGACTTCGTCCCAAACATCAACTGCTGGAAGGCTTCACCCGGACTCCTACGGGAGCCGAGCTCCGCCCGTGACTTCACTTACAGGTAAACTCCCTCCGGACTCCTACGGGAGCCAGACTTCGTCCCTGACTTGATTGCAGTTGGACTTCGATCGGACTCCTATGGGAGCCGGGCTCTGTCCTCAGCTCTGGCTGCGGGAAGACTCCGTCTGGATTCCTACGAGAGTCGGACTTCATCCCCAACATCAACTGCTGGAAAGGCTTCACTCGGACTCCTACGGGAGCCGAGCTCCACCCGCGACTTCACTTACAGGTAAACTCCATCCGAACTCCTACGGGAGCCGGACTTCGTCCCTGACCTTGATTGCAGTTGGACTTCTACCGGACTCCTATGGGAGCCGGGCTCCATCCTCAGCTTCGGCTTGTGGAAAGACTCCGTCTGGATTCCTACGGGAGCCGGACTTCGTCCCCAACATCAACTGCTGGAAGGCTTCACCCGGACTCCTACGGGAGCCGAGCTCCGCCCACGACTTCACTTACAGGTAAACTCCGTCCGGACACCTACGAGAGCTGGACTTCATCCCTGACCTTGATTGCAGGTGGACTTCGATCGGACTCCTATGGGAGCTGGGCTCCGTCCTCAGCTCCGGCTGCGGGAAGACTCCGTCCGAATTCCTACGCGACCCGAACTTCATCCCCAACATCAACTGCTGGAAGGCTTCACCCAGACTCCTACAGGAGCTGAGCTCCACCCACGACTTCACTTATAGGTAAACTCCGTCCGGACTCCTACGAGAGCGGACTTTGCCCCTGACCTTGATTGCAGGTGGACTTTGATCGGACTCCTATGGGAGCCGGGCTCTGTCCCCAGCTCTGGCTACGAGAAGACTCCGTCCGGACTCCTACGGGAGCCGAACTTCATCCCCAACCTCAACTGTTGGAAGGCTCCACCCGGGCTCCTACGAGAGCCGGACTCCAGCTACCGACTCCAACCGAACTTCGGTCGACAAGTCTGGACCCATGGCAGGCCATAATAATGGCCACGATTCTGCTCCACTCCCTGCGGCGACCCTACGCAGCTCCATTACTCCTGGAAGGCCACGTTCTGCTCCACTTCCTGCAGCGGACCCTACGCAGCTCCATTACTCCCTGGCAGGCCACAATAATGGCCATGATTCTGCTCCACTCCCTGCGGTGGATTCTGTGCTGTTCCACCACTCCTAGCGAGTCGTGACAATGGACGCCGCTCCACTCTCCGTAACTGATTCCACATGGCGAGCCATGATGACAGCCTTGACTCCACCCCATTACTCTTTGTGATAAACTCCTCCTGACCATGGGCAGTCCACTGCCAGACGGTTACAAACATCCCATCAGTTTGTTGCCCCTCTCGCCTATAAAAGGGGGACCCCAGATACGTTACTCTCTAAGCTCTCATTTTTATCTAAAATTCTGCTAAAATTTTTGTTCGAGCACTCCATTCTTGTTGAGGCAGAGAGCTGGCTTGAGCATCGGAGGGTCTTGCCGGAGCAACCCCACCTCCGATTTAGACTTCTTTTGCAGGTCTCGGCGGCGACCGCAACCCCCACGACTCCAGCTTCTCGATGCAGGTAGATTTTTGCACCAACAAAAATTATTTAAATATTTTAAATAATCTAAATTTGATAAATATATTCGTAGATCCAATACATCAATATGTATCAAATTCAGAACATCATTGGCTCGTTCACTTTTTCTAACAAAAGGTGATTCGGTTATCTTACTAAAGAGATAGGATTGA
>NC_026001.2:81805627-81892391 GCF_000442705.2 Elaeis guineensis | reverse complement strand
GTTTCATGATGAAATAAATTTTTGAATGATTCTTAACTTTATTTTGAGAATAAAAATTTTTTTGAAGTTAAAATTCCTTCTGGTTTAATCGTGGAAATTTGTTGAATTTGAAAATCCTGTCAGCCTGATCCATGCGCCTGACCAAGAATCTATCTTGTGAAGTACTCTAACCCATTTGTCACATGACTTCTTAATCTGAATTTTTTTTCATGATATTCTCATGTTAGTGCCTTAATATTTAGCCATTGGATGGATAAAATTATATTGATGGGTGCTAGAAAAAAATTATGCTATGAAAGCTGCACGATGCATCAGAGAATCATCGAGAAAAATATTTTGAAGAGTCCTTCTGCATGAAGCGTCTCTTGAATTTTTTCTCGATGATTGCCATGAGTTAAAAACTTTCAGATGGGCATGAGAAATCATCAGGATGTGTGAGATTTTTGATGGATGTGAGATGGCACATGGAAGGGGCGCAAAAAATTCCCGAAGGCAACCCATCACTAAGTATTTAAAAGGGGGTGCGCCGGGGGATTGGATTCATTCAGATTTCCAATTTTTTCTTTCTTTCTAACATCCTCTCCCTATTGTCCAATTAGTCTCTTTCTTCTCTTGTTAGGATAAGTCCAAAAATAATAAGGACAAGTCCAATTTTAGGACAAGAGTCTAGAAAGAGAATTAAGGAAGACAAGGAGAGAAGAGAGGTAGGGATAGGAAGGCTAGGAGAAGAGGAAGAGGGTCTGGAGGTTCTGAAGTTCAAGAAAATTCTCAGAGTGAGAATTTTGGAGGAGAAATCATCTCAAAGAGTTGGTGTCATAATCATAGCCCTGTGTAGATCACTGTTGGAGGGCGAACACTTGGGCGCCTGGTGGAGGTTCTATCGAAATTTGAATTAAGTGCTGCAGATATTCTTCTATAACTTAAATTTAATCTTGAATTTGTGTAATAGATGATTGTTAATCATCAAGGAGATGCTGGTTTAAGGATTTAATATTTAAAATTTTTTTATTAAAATTTTGAAATTCATTATGTTTTTCGCTGTGCATGCCCATCTTGAAACCCTACAATAATTTCACCAAGAGGCCAGGTATGTTCGATTGGTGGGAGGGTCTGCCAAAGCTTGCCTTAGACACCATCAAAAATGGCTAGGTAAGTAGGCTACCAACTAAAATCCACTGGTCTGGTTTATCTTAGACACCAACTGATTTAATTAGTTTTGATTAGATCAACCTAACAGTTCGTGCTAGACCACTTAGCCAAGAATCAAGTCCATTTGGTTCTCGTTAAGACATGGACTTGACCAACTACAACTATTATAATTGATCTAGAGAATCTTGACCTAATCGAAGACAACAATTGATTAGATTTAGTCAATTCTATAATTAAATCCATCTTTAATCTAACCTTAGGTCTAACCCAATTAATGGACCTAATTTTCACTAACCCATTAACCCAATATATTATGGTTTGTGTCTTAGGTTCTTCAATTCACAATCCTAGAACCTAATCAAACAACTTCTTAATTCTCAATTAACTTTTGGGCTGAGCGTTGGGGTTCGACTTTTCGAAAATAATTTTCATATTTGTAAAATATTTTTTATTGCCCAGCTATGCAACCCAAGAGGGGGGGGGTGAATTGGGTTTCTAAAAATTTTAAGCCCAACTGATTACTTATGAAGAACAAAACAAAGACTTTAATTCAATATTAATTACCTAAAGCAGGAATGCAAGAATATAATAAAGAAATAAAGTGAAGCGATAAAGCACACCACAAACACAAGGATTTATAGTGGTTCGGTGCTAACCTTGCACCTACATCCACTCCCCAAGATCCTACTTGGGAATTTCAATCCACTATACTTTGTATTCAACCCGAATACAAAACATCGAAAACTCCGACACTAGCTATCCCAAGCTAGATCACTTATTTTTCGGGTACAAGTAAACCCAAAACACTCCGATTTCAGGTTCGGATCAACCTTTCCTTGTTTTGGAAATCCTCCAAAAACAAGAACAATTACTTACAAGAGTAAGAGAATTTAAAGCACAAATTAATACAATAACAGCTCCTTAAATGAGCGAATATAACAATAAAATCACTTTACTCAAATGAAGAAATCCTTTTTGAATTTTCTCAAGATGGATGAATGCTTGAACGAATGCTTGAGAAGAGGATGATCGTTGATTGAAGATCCCTTGAAGGCTTTGAACGATCTCTAGATCAAGGTTGAAACAATAAGCGTGACAAATCCTCTCTTTGAAAACTCTTGAATCTCTTTCACAATCTCGCGTGTGGATTTTGGATCCTCTTTTCTTTTTCTTTCGAATATCTCGTTGATCTCAGACTTTTTCGTGCAGATTTCGGATCCTCTCTATTGTATTTGATCTCACGTTTGATCTCTATTTAATCTATAATTTCTTTCACCATTTTAAGCATTTTACAGCATTAGAAGCAAGAGAAAATAATTTAGGCAGATAAAGAGCCGTTAGAGCAATTTTAGGAAGCATAAAAGGCAATTAAAATGGGCAAAAAACTAGCCGTTGCAGACATTTTCCATCGCAGGGGTCGACTCATGAGTCGACTCATGCATCAGGAGTCGACTCATGCATCAGGAGTCGACTCATGAGTCGACTTCTGTTGCATTTATCAGAGAATGCGTTTCTGAAAATTCTTGGCTCAAATCAGCAGGGGTCGACTCATGAGTCGACTCATGCCTTGTGGGTCGACTCATGAGTCGACTCACAGGTCGTGCCAAGCCAGAAAACTAGCGTGCCAAGGAGAATTTTTGCGTGCCAATCAGCTCACAGTGCCGTGAGTTGACTCATGAGTCGACTCATGCACTTCAAACCTTCATAACTTCAAAAATATAAGTCCAAAAACAATGAAATTTTCACCAATAGTTTTCAAATCATTTGTTTTATCAAATGATACTATCAAATCAGGATTTTAGTGAAATTATGATTTTGCCCTTGAAGAGCATAAGGACTTTTTCATTTTAAAATTATTTGTATCCCTTCAATCTGCTTTGTGATCATCAAAATCAATCTAGGAGCAACAATCTCCCCCTTTTTGATGATGACAAAACATTTGAACAAAAACATTTATGTGAATCACTAATTTCAAAAGAATGCATTATAGGTGTATATGCTTGAAAAGAGTATGATTCTTTTGGCATATTTATGCAAAAATAGTTTGTCCATTTTTTTAAAGATTTGAAAAGGGTATTAGATCATTTTGAGTTTAAGATATATCAGAGCAAGAGAAAAGAAATAAATTTTACAATGTATCAGAGCAAGAAAAATAATTTTTACAATGTTATCAGAAAAGATTTTACAATGTTTCAGAGAAAATTTCACACTGTATCAGAGCAAATTTTATAATGTATCAGAGCAAGAAAAATAATTTTTACAATGTTATCAGAAAAGATTTTACAATGTATCAGAAAAAATTTCACACTGTATCAGAGCAAATTTTATAATGTATTAGAGCAAGTTAAAAGAAATTTTAGGGAAATTTTAGGGAGTATCAGAGTAAGTTAAATTTCTTAAGATGTATCAAGGTAAATAAAATTTCAAAAGTTGTATCAAGGTGAGCATGTGTAAAGCATCGTGTTTAGCATTGTATTTTTGATACTGTTCTTTAAATTTTCAATTCATTCATTAATTTCCCATAATTTGTAGTTTTGATTGCTTTTTCTTTAAATGCTCATAATTTTTCTTTAATTGCTCATAATTTATGGTTTTGCTTTTTATGGATGGCTTTTTGTTTAATTTCTGTCTGATACCAAATTTTGTTTAATATCTCCAATTTTTGTTTAATTTTAATTTTTGTTTTTGTTTAATTTCTCTCCCTTTTTGACATCATCAAACATGGTTAACTCTTCCTTTTTCTGAAATATTCTTTAATTTCTTCCCCTTTAAAGTTTTTCACAGATGTTTGCTCCCCCTTAATATAGCAATTATCAATAGCAAACAACAACAAGGAGAAGACAATATTTCAACAAGAAGAAAATATATAACCAAAATATGATCGATATCATTACAAAAAGGTAGAAATATAAGTAAAAGATGATTCCATTAAAATCATAATTGTTTCAATACATAGTTCATATTATAAAAATCAACCAGCTAATTGTCAATACATGGTCCCAAGGTACAGATCCTAGAACAAGATACTAACTCCTAGGACCTAGTAATGATCAAGACAAATCATGGATCGGAGTCATCAGATATGGTATGAGAAGCTGATGGATCAGAAGTGCGTCCTCTACCCCGTCTGCCTCTGGCATAAGCAGGAGAACGAGATGAACTGGGAGGCTGAGAACGCTGAGATGCTAAGGACTGAACAGAAAGGGTGAGTCTGATAGAATCAAGTACGTTCAGTGCTCTGGAAACAGATTGAAGTAGAGCAGTGAACTGAGTGGTAGCATGCTCACTCGATCCTCGGATCTCTTTCCTCAGTAGCTCATATCCACCTTCTAGTGCTCCTCTGAGTCTGCCAGCCTCTGCAGTGAGGTCTGTGACCTCAATAGTTGACTCCTGTGGCTTGGGATGGGCCAATGCAAGGACTTGCCCCTGCAAGTCAAGAACTCTGCCAGTCAGTCTCCAGACAGTGTCCTCAAGCTGCTGTATCCTGATGGACTGATCTGAAATCATCTGAAACACAGTGGAGATGTGGGGAGTAATGGTCTGATCAGAAGAGGTGGCTCCAGGTGCAAAAGAAGTACTACCCCACTGACTAGATACAAAGAAGCCACACGCTGTGATATATGCTCGATCTGATCGTCAGCCAGTCTGAACTCTGAATGAGGTGCTCTGCTCTCTGGCTGATACACTGGTGTGGGCATCCTAGTAAACTCTGAAGGGCCAGCCTCAGTATCAGGAATGAACTGGGTATCTGGTGAAGCTGCCCTGAAGTCATGTACAGGAGAAGATGGACCTTCTTCTTCTACTCTGCCTTCAGTTCTGTCCTCAGCTCTTATTTCAGCTCTATCCTCAGCTCTTTCTTCAGAGCCCTTGATCGAACCACCATCAGTCTTTGTAATTCCCATTCGGTGCAGGCTGTGTTGGTTGAAAGTGTCCACATGTGAGAGCTTGGTAGGTGCCTCCCCCTCACAGCTAACTCCAAACCTCCTAAATACTCTAGTAAGGGCCATACCATAAGGCAAGTGTGCCTTGGATCTGTTCAAAGTTTCTCTCATGGCCTCTATCATAAGTGCAGGGAGGTTTAGGGGGGTCTGAGTGATGACATGAAACATGACACATACATCTCTGCTGGAAAGTAAGTCATGTCTACCACTCCTAGGAAAGAAGAGCTTTGTTACCATCTGATGCAGGACCCTCATCTCAATGGACAAAATCTTTGCTTCCAATTTGTTTAAACTTCCTGAATAGGTTTCTCCTAAAATAATTCTGATCCCCTCTTCTTTAATTGGGAGTTCCATATATGAGTATCCTTCACTAGGCAACTGAAGTATTTCTCCCAATATTCTAGAATCCAAGCAGATATCAATTCCCTTGACTGTTGAAGTCACTGACCCATTTCCATAATGTAGATTCTGGTAGAATTCGATAACTAGGTCAACATAGATGACTTCTTAAGGGAGCAGTAGAGTTCTCATCCTTGATTTTTAATTTTACTTGCAAAAGTAAAACCTTCTTTCTCAAAGAACCGAAAATCTATATTTTTCCCGGTTTCTACTTTTCTATCAGAAAGAGGATTTACACTGGGGCTTATGGCGGATTGAGAGGGATCTTGAGTAGGTACTGAAACTGGAGTGGGAGCAGTTGAAGATTGAGGGCTTGCCTTTTCTTTCTGACAATTTCTTCAGGCTCACGGATTGATTTTCTTCTTTGGGGAAGTTTCATCTTTGGAGCCATATCCACTATACTGGCAGACAAGGAGACTTGAATTGAGTGGAGGAGGGATCACAAGGAGTGAAGAAGGATTTTGGTGGAGAAAAGAAGTGGATTTTGGAAGATCGGTAAAGTGCTAGGGCACGTTCCAACCGCGCCAAGCAATGCGAGAAAGCACAGAAAATCCTTTTCAAGGAGGCGATTTTTGGTGGAGAGGAGGAGGGAGAATTGCCTCGAAATTAATCCTTGGATTTGGAGCAAAAAGAGTTGGAGAAGACGGCTTTTGGAAGAAGGACGATGGGAAGATGAGTCGTCTCACAAACAGTAACCCTTATAAAAAAATGAACCCGTTGAAAGTTGGTGGGATTTACAATTTGCCATTGAGTCGACTCATGGGGGTCGACTCATGAAGTTCAGAAATTCAGAAAAAATGCAAATAAATTCCTAAAAAAATTGAAATTTTGGGTGAAGGATTTTTGCTTAATGATAAGTTTTTAGAATAATAAATTTGAGCTTTTGGGACCAGGATAGTTGTTGGAAATTGGGCTCCAAGAATATTTGATATCAATTAAGAGAAGTTTAGGCATATGGATCTAGAATTCCTAGATTTCTCCTAATTTCACAGAATCTATCCTCACTAAGGGCCTTTGTAAAGATATCAGCTAATTGATTTTCAGTGCAAATATATTCAAGAATTACATTTTTGTTTTGAACATGTTCTCTTATGAAATGATGTCTTATTTCAATATGTTTGGATCTTGAGTGTTGTATTGAATTTTTAGATAGATTTATGGCACTTGTATTATCACATCTTATTGGTGTTTTATTAAGTTTGATTCCAAAGTCTTCGAGTTGTTGCTTAATCCACAAGATTTGAGCACAACAACTACCGGCTGCAATGTATTCGGCCTCAGCCGTAGACAGTGCCACCGAATTTTGTTTCTTGCTAAACCATGAGATTAGGTTAACTCCAAGAAATTGGCAAGTTCCACTTGTGCTTTTTCTATCTAATTTACATCCAGCAAAATCAGCATCTAATATCCTAATAAATTAATTTGTGAGTCCTTAGAGTACCATAACCCTAGAGTTTGAGTACCATTTAAGTATCTAAGGATTCTTTTAACAGCATTCAAATGAGATTCCTTAGGATTAGATTGATATTATAAACAAACACTAAACATGATATCAGGCCTACTTGCAGTTAAATATAGTAATGAACCAATTATACCTCTATAGTATTTTAAGTCTACGCTTTTACCTTCATCATCCTTGTCAAGCTTACATGAGGGACTCATTGGTGTGCCAATTGGTTTGCAGTTCTCCATTCCAAATCTTTTGAGTAGTTCCTTGGTGTACTTGCTTTGGGTGATGGAGATTCCCTCTTTTGATTGTTTGATTTGGAGTCCGAGGAAGAAGGTGAGTTCTCCCATCATGCTCATCTCGAACTCTCCCTGCATAAGCTTAGCAAAGTCTTGACAAAGGGATTCATTAGTAGACCCAAAAATTATGTCATCAACATAAATTTGTATAATTAGCATATCATTTTGATTTCTTTTAATAAATAGGGTTGTATCTACATTACCTCTTGTAAAACCATTATTTAGTAGAAATTTACTTAGCCTTTCATACCATGCTCTAGGTGCTTGTTTTAATCCATATAAAGCTTTATTTAATCTAAAGACATGATTAGAAAAGTATGATTTTCAAATCCAGGGGGTTGTTCTACATATACTTCTTCAGAGATATAACCATTTAAAAATGCACTTTTAACATCCATTTGAAATAATTTGAATTTCATAAAGCAAGCATATGCAAGTAGAAGTCTAATAGCTTCTAATCTAGCAACAGGTGCAAAGGTTTCATCAAAATCAATTCCTTCTTCTTGATTATATCCCTTAGCAACCAGTCTTGCTTTATTTCTAATTATATTTCCATGCTCATCTAATTTGTTTCTAAAGACCATTTTGTGCCAATTATTGAATAATCTTTAGGTCTTGTCACTAAGGTCCAAACATTATTTCTTTCAAATTGATTAAGTTCTTCTTGCATAGCATTAATCCAGTTATGATCATTTTAGCTTCTTCAAAAGTTTTAGGTTCAAGTTGAGATACAAAAGCACAATGATTAAGTACATCTCTAAGTGAAGAACGTGTTTTTACCCCATGCATAGGATCACCGATAATTAACTCCTTAGGGTGGTTTGAACATACCTCCATTCCTTGGGTAGGTCATTTGTACCTTGAGGTTGTTCTTGAATTTCTTCACTTCTCTCATCTTGTTTATCTTCTTGATCCTTGTCTTCTGGAGTTGCTGAGTCTTTCAGAGTGATCTCCTTCATACCTTCTATTAGTGGCTCTGCATCATCAACACCCTCATTCTTCCTTGAAGGAAGATCGTTAGATTCATCAAAAACAACATGTATGGACTCCTCAACTACTAAAGTTCTTTTGTTAAAAACTCTAAATGTTTACTAGTGGAGGAGTAACCTAGAAAGATTGCTTCATCTGATTTTGCATCAAATTTACTAAGTTTTTTTTGCCATTATTAATACGAAACATCGGCAACCAAAAATATGAAAATATGCAATATTTGGTTTTCTTCCTTTCCAAAGTTCATAGGGGGTTTTCTTTAAAAATTGTCTAATTAAAGCACGATTTAAAATGTAACATGCTGTGTTAATGCTTCCGCCCAAAAATATCTTGGAAGGTTGCTTTCACACAGCATGGTACGGCCATTTCTTCTAAGGTTCTGTTTTTCCTTTCAACTACCCCATTCTGTTGGGGTGTCCTAGGAGAGAGAAGTTATGGCCTATTCCATTTTCATCACAAAAATTTTCAAATCATGATTTTCAAATTCAGTTCCATGATCACTTCTAATATTTTGAATTGAAAACCCTTTTTCATTAGTGACTTTTGATGAAATTTAGTGAAAATATGAAAAGTTTCATTTTTGTGAGCTAAAAAGAAAACCAAGTAAAACGAGAGTAATCATCTATTATTACAAAGCCATATCGTTTTCCTCCTAGACTAGTGGTTCTTGTTGGTCCAAATAAGTCCATATGTAAGAGCTCTAAAGGTCTAGAAGTTGAAACAGTGTTTTTGGATTTAAATGATACTCTAGTTTGTTTACCTAATTGGCATGCATCACAAATTCTATCCTTTTCAAAATTCAGTTTTGGCAAACCAAGAACTAAATCTTTCTTAAATAATTTTGAAAGAGAGTGCATGCTAATATGTGCAAGTCTACGATGCCACAGCCAACTAGTCTCATTAATTTTAGCATTCAAAGATACTAGGCATTGCATGTCTAATTTGGCTAAATCATTCAAATCTACCATATAAACATTGCCATGCCTATGTCCTATAAATTTAATGCCATCGTTAATAGGACTCGTCACAATGCAAACAGATGATTCAAAAACTACTTTATACCCTTTATCACAGAATTGACTAATGCTAAGTAAGTTATGCTTTAAACCTTTAACTAATAAAATATTCTCAATGTATTTGGAGGGAGTGATACCAATGTTACCTATCCGATGATCTTTCCTTTGCCATTATCTCCAAAGGTGACCATCCCTCCATCCTTAGCATCAAGCGTGATGAATTGTGATTCATCACCAGTCATGTGTCTCGAGCATCCACTGTCAAGATACCATTTTCTGTTTCCTTCTTGGGATGCTAGACACACCTGCAAGCAAAGATCAAGTTTCTGTCTTAGGTACCCAAGCTTTCTTGGGTCCTTTTAGGTTAGTCAAGATGGTTCCTTTTGGAACCCATATTTTCTTTGTGTTTGCATATTTGTTAATAAGACATGTGTATGATTTATGTCCTATTCTTCCACATTTAAAACAAGTAATACTTGTAGACTTGTTACTTGAATAATTTACATAAATATCCTTCAGAAATTTTTGTTTCTTCAGGGGTTTATAGCCAAGTCCAGCCTTATCATATATAGCTTTCTGATTATCAAGGATCATATTTAGTTTGTTTGAACTTAAGGTGAACTTATCTACTATAGATTTCAGCTTGTTAATTTCATCCTTAAAGTTTTGATTTTCTTGAATCAATGTGAATTTTTCAATTGAAAGGTTTTCAGCTTGTTTTATTAAGGACTGATTTTTCAATTTCAGTTCTTTGTTTTTCTTCCCTAGTTTCTTTAATTCATCAATTGAATCATAGAATGCTTCATGCAATTCTTCAAAAGTAAATTCACTAGTGGATTCAGAAGTTACCTCATTTTCGTGTGCCATCAGGCACAGGTTGGCTTGTTCTGTTGAGGTTTCCTCGTCGGAGCTTGAGTCATCACTCGCACTCCAGGTCGCCATCATTGCCTTCTTTTTGAACTTCTTTGGACCTTTCTTCAATTGTGGACATTCGGATCTGAAATGTCCCGGCTTCTTGCACTCGTAGCATATAAGGGGTTGATCTTTCTCCTTTTCTTTGCTTTGATCCCCTTTTGTGAATTTCTTTCTCATCCCCTGTTTCCTTTTTCTTAGAAACTTCTTAAATTTTCGGGTGATGAGTGCCATCTCTTCATCCTGTTCTTCATCTTCAGAGTCATCCATTTCATAATCAGGCGAAGTTGTGGATTTGAGGGCAATGGTTCTTTTCTTTTTGACTTCATCCTCTTGATGTTGCTTCATGCTAAGTTCATGAGTCATCAAGGATCCAAGAAGCTCTTCTAGAGGTAGAGTGTTCAAGTCCTTTGCTTCTTGGATGGCAGTCACCTTGGCTTCCCAAGTTCTTGGCAGTGACCTGAGAATCTTCCTTACAAGTTCACTGTTAGTATAAGATTTGCCAAGACTCTTTAAACCATTGATTATATCAGTAAAATGAGTAAACATAGCAGTTATGGACTCATCATGCTCTATTTTGAACAATTCATATTTATGTACAAGCATGTTTATTTTAGACTCTTTTACTTGATTTGTTCCCTCATGGGTTACTTCTAACCTATCCCATATTTCTTTAGCAGATGCACAAGTAGAAATGCGATTAAATTCACTTGCATCTAGTGCACAATAAAGGACATTCATGGCTTTGGCATTTAATTGTGCCAATTTCTTGTCAACCTCATCCCATTCTTTTTCGGGTTTGGTTGACTCCTCACCATCTATAATCTTGGTGGGTGTGTGAGGACGTTCACTATGATACTCCACATATCATAGTCGAGTGCTTGTATGAATATCTTCATCCGAGCTTTCCAATAGGTGTAATTAGACCCATTGAAAAGTGGAGGTCGGTTTGTAGATTGCCCCTCGGCTAGAGAAGTACCGACATGGGTTGCCATAGATCTTTGGCTCTTTGATTGTTAGATCAAAGAAGGGCTAGAGCACCGGCTCTGATACCACTTGTTGCCCAGCTATGCAACCCAAGAGGGGGGGTGAATTGGGTTTCTAAAAATTTTAAGCCCAACTGATTACTTATGAAGAACAAAAAAAGACTTTAATTCAATATTAATTACCTAAAGCAGGAATGCAAGAATATAATAAAGAAATAAAGTGAAGCGATAAAGCACACCACAAACACAAGGATTTATAGTGGTTCGGTGCTAACCTTGCACCTACATCCACTCCCCAAGATCCTACTTGGAATTTCAATCCACTATACTTTGTATTCAACCCGAATACAAAACGTCGGAAACTCCGACACTAGCTATCCCAAGCTAGATCACTTGTTTTCGGGTACAAGTAAACCCAAAACACTCCGATTTCAGGTTCGGATCAACCTTTTCTTGTTTTGGAAATCCTCCAAAACAAGAACAATTACTTACAAGAGTAAGAGAATTTAAAGCACAAATTAATACAATAACAGCTCCTTAAATGAGCGAATATAACAATAAAATCACTTTACTCAAATGAAGAAACCCTTTTTGAATTTTCTCAAGATGGATGAATGCTTGAACGAATGCTTGAGAAGAGGTTGATTGTTGATTGAAGATCTCTTAAAGCTTTGGAAGATCTCTAGATCAAGGTTGAACAATAGGCTTGAAAGATCCTCTCTTTGAAAGCTCTTGAATCTCTTTCACAATCTCTCGTGTGGATTTTGGATCCTCTTTTCTTTTTTCTCTCAAATTATCTCGTTGATCTCAGGCTTTTTCGTGCAGATTTCGGATCCTCTCTATTGTATTTGATCTCACTTTGATCTCTATTTAATCTGTAATTTCTTTCACCATTTTAAGCATTTTACAGCATTAGAAGCAAGAGAAAATAATTTAGCAGATAAAGAACCGTTAGAGCAATTTTAGGAAGCATAAAAGGCAATTAAAACGGGCAAAAAACTATCCGTTGAAGATATTTTCCATCGCAGGGGTCGACTCATGAGTCGACTCATGCATCAGGAGTCGACTCATGAGTCGACTTCTGTTGCATTTACCAGAGAATGCGTTTCTGGAAATTCTTGGCTCAAATCAGCAGGGGTCGACTCATGAGTCGACTCATGCCTTGTGGGTCGACTCATGAGTCGACTCACAGGTCGTGCCAAGCCAGAAAACTAGCGTGCCAAGGAGAATTTTTGCGTGCCAATCAGCTCACAGTGCCATGAGTTGACTCATGAGTCGACTCATGCACTTCAAACCTTCATAACTTCAAAAATATAAGTCCAAAAATAATGAAATTTTCACCAATAGTTTTCAAATCATTTGTTTTATCAAATGATACTATCAAATCAGGATTTTAGTGAAATTAATTTTGCCCTTGAAGAGCATAAGGACTTTTTCATTTTAAAATTATTTGTATCCCTTCAATCTGCTTTGTAATCATCAAATTAATCTAGGAGCAATAATATCCAACTAAAAGTTGGAGTCATACTCTATTAGTTTTAAGTCAGATTCTCCATAACCGAGTCACTGACCCTTAGTATTTCTCAAATACCTAAGGATGGTCCTTTCAGTGATTCTACTCAGATCTTGCAGGTATCCACTCACTACCCTAATGAGTATACCATATCCAATCTCATACATGGTGTACATGATAGGATAAATTTTACTCATAAACACTCTATGTACGTTGGACTGGGATAATCTAAGCAGCCTCTTAGATCTATCTCTATAGATCTTCATCTCTAAAATGAGGGATGCTTTTCTAAGTCCTTATGAGAATAATGATAATAGCAAAACTTGATTCTCGATAATATAAGAAATATCATTCCTGATTAAGAGAATTTATTTGCATACAAAATAAGAAATACACTCATAGAACTATTAACCCATTTATATTTACAGGATTCTTCTTCATTCTCAACGAAGCTATGCATTTTGATCACTTATCAAAATGCACATTCTGATAAGTGGTATATTTTATTATTTATTGAAGATTTTTTGGTAATTATGGTCCTAACACTTCTTAAAAATCTAATTTCATGAATTTATTAAATTTTCTTAAAAATAATGATTTTGAAAAAAATATGAAATAATATATTGGTAAAAAATAGATGTTAATTTAATGAGTAATTTAAGCACTAAAATGAAGAGAAATTTTTGAAAAATTTAATACATATTTTTTTTCTAATTTTTAAGTGAAAATCAGAGTGAAAATAGAGCTAAAATACTCGAAAAAATAAAAAAATAGCCTTCGATATACGGTGGATCGGTCGCTCGGTCCACAGAGCCAGGGCACGATCCATCGAAAATACTACATGATCGATCGAACAACTATGGTTCGATCCAACTTTGATAAGGATTAAAACTATGGATTTTGGGCAGATCTGGGCAGTCAAGCTCCATCCGACCGGTCAGGAATATTCCTAAGGGATTAATATGATTTCTAAGGGTTTAGACTCCTTTTCCTACCAAAAAATTATGAAAAATTTATCTATAAATAGAAGATCTGGGAATAAGCTTTGTGAGCAAAAAAATTAAATAGAAAGTATAGAAAAAAAAAAAAAAAAAAAAATAAAATAGCTTTAGGGATCCAAGGAAAAGAAGGAGAAAAATTGGTTCGCTCTATGGAGTACGACGAAAGATGGAGAGGTCATCAACCATCTTCCCGATGAGGCTGACTGATCAACTTCAGATCTTTATTATAATTTTATTTTATTTTATTTTTTTTTAAAATTTTTGTACTTGAATTTTAATTTTAATTAATGTAAAATTTATTTTCTTGCATTTTAAATTCTTGTCTTTTATTTTTTGCAAGTAGATGCTAGGATCTAATTAGTAATCTTAGTACCCGATTTATTTATACTTTTTTAAATTTTATTATTTATTTTTATTATAAGTAGATGCTGGGATCTAGTTAGTAGATCTTAGTATCCGATTTATTTTTTAACTTTTTAATTTTATTTCTGACTTAAATTATTTTCTCCAAAATTTTATTTTTTTTATAAAATTAAAGATTTCAATTCAAAATCTTACCTTCTCTGTGGATTCGACCTGACTCACTACTTTCTACATATTTTAAATTTTATTGAAGTCAAAATTTGATTGATAATCATAGTGTCCTAACGACAGCATCGCGAGCGTATCAATTTTTGGCATCGTTATCGAGAAAGGCATCAATTTTAATATTTAATTTCTTTGATTTTTTTATAAATTTAACATATTGACTTTTCTATTTTTTTATCTTTGTGTAGAAAAAAAATTTCAGAAATTCAAAAAAATAAAGGTAGAAAGCTTCAAATTTTGCTTGGTGAGATCAATCCTAACCCTAATCCTAACTATTTTTTTTCTATTAATTACTATTTTTTTAAATTAACCTAAATTCATCCACATAAACCTAATAAAAATTGCATGACAAGAGTAGAAACTTAATTTTTAGGAGCATTCATCATTGTAGATTTATTTTTGGTGATCGTTGGAGACAAGATAAGCTTTCAAGTTTTATTAGTTTCATGCATCTAATTTAGTTGCATAGAACCCCTTGTTTGAAATTGGTTGTGCATATTCATCTCAAATCAATTTAGGGCAACACTCATAATAAGATAAGATGGAGATTTCATCACCCTCCCTTGGCTCAAAAACAACCATCCAACATCCCATATTAACCTTAGCCTAACTAAAATCAAGTAGACATTGGCCCCTAGTATTAATCGAGTTTAGTTCTGAGTATTGTGGTCAAGTCAAGTGCAAAGTAAGTCCGAACTCACTCCTGAACTAGTGTCTAAGACTAGAGTTATAAAGGGCTCAGCCTAAGTGGATTTGTGGTTATTTAATTAATTTCGTTAGCTTACCTGGCCAATTCAATTGATGTCTAAGGCAAGCAACAGGGGGACCCCCATGATCCCACCTCTTACCTGGCTAGTTGAAGGAAGTGAGAACAAACCCAATTTGTATCTATACTAAGCCACTCTACATCGAACTGTTAGGTCTAAGAAACCCATAGGTGTCTAGGTTTAATTATTTGCTAACTTGATTGTAATTAACACTAAACCACAACTAATTCTTCCCACCTTACGTATCTAAGTCTAGGGCTCTTAAAAAAAAATGAAACAAAAACAAAACTTGAATCATACATTAGGGTTTGTACTAGTATATGCAAGGTAGAAGATCTCTCTATCCTGACCTAGTTGAATCCAATCCTGAGATTGAACGGTTGATTCATATTAAACCTGAAAATCAGATGGTTGGAGATCCTAGAGAACCACCTAGACAGATGAAGGAATATTTTATTCCTTCCACCTATAATCCATCGACTTGTATCCACTTACTTGATATCCCTGCAAGCCACTATGAGATCAAGTCAACCACAATCCAGATGCTTCCATCTTTCTATGGGAATACTAATGAAGATCCTTACAAGCATCTGGATGAGTTCTTAGAAATTTGTTCCACGGTGAAAATTCAAAATTTTACTGATGACGCACTTAGATTGACCTTATTCCCCTTCTCACTTAAAGACAAAGCCAAGTACTGGCTTGGCACAATAGGGAGACCAATCCAAACTTGGACTGAAATGTAGCATGAGTTTCTTAAGAAATTCTATCCCATAGGTCGAACCAATTCCATGAGGTGAGCCATCACTGGATTTGCTCAGCTTCCAAAAGAACAAATTCATGAATCATGGGAAAGACTTAAGGAACTTCTTAAAAAATGCCCACACCATGGTCTATCTAAGTGGCAAATTGTTCAAGCTTTTTATGAGGGTTTAGGTGACCAATACAAACAGATGGTAGATGCATCTTATGGGGGTGCATTCATGAGTAAAAGTGAGGATGAAGCCTACACTTTATTTGAAACTTTGAGTAAAAATTCAATCAATTATGTTTCATTATCCTCCTACGAAAGATCAATCCCTCACCAAAAGCAGCAAAAATTTTTGAGATCAAGCAAACAGACTCTAGTCCTAAGGCCGATCTGAACCTAATAGCCTAAAGATTAGATAAAGTCGACCTTCTTACCCAGAAATTTGATCAGTTCCTAATATTAGGTCAACAATCTCCTACACAATACACACCACCACCTAATTATCAGGAGATTTGTTCTATCTGTGCTAGTCAGGCCCATCATGTGATTGAATGTCCCATGACTGCCAGTTTTCACCTTTCATCCAAGAACAAGTTCAAGCTACTCAAGGTTACTCTAGTCCTATTAATGATTTATTCTTAAACACATATAACCAAGATTGGAGGAACCACTTTAATTTTCTTGGAGACCTCAACAGACTCAGGCTCAGACCCAAATTTTTTCTGTGCAGAACTTTCAGAATAGACCTCAATACCAAAATTATACTTATAATAGTGGTCAGCCTAGTCAGCCTATCCAGTCATTCTATTACAATCAGCCGTTATACCCACCTCCTCAACTGACCAATCTAGCTGATGATAGGTTTAGCCAACTTCAACAAATGATTATGACCCAACAGCGATCCCTCACCAGGCTAGAAGTACAAATAAGTCAATTGGCTGAATCTTCTATGAGGAGAGAACTAGGTCAATTGCCAAATGAACCAATACCGAATTTTGAAAATGACCCACCCATCCACCAATCACCTAGACCTAGTCATCAATCCAATGTCTCATCTAAGAATCTCCAATTTGAAAGTGACAATGTAATTTTTGAGCTTAAAAGTAATAAGATTCTTAAGGACCCATATTCAGACCAGGGAGAGAGGCTAGTACTGATGCTAGTCAAAATAAAAATTTAGAAAAAGAGGTTAGTATTGAAGCTAACCCAATAGAAGAACCTGATCCCAGTACTGATATTGACCTAAGTGAAGAAAAGAAGAAAGTGGATGAGTTACCCAAGATATATCCATCAAGAGTCCCATTTTCTTCAGCCTTAGAAGCCAGTTCTTCCACTTTAGAATTACCATCTCCTTCAGAATTAAAATTTTCTTTGATCACACTTGAGAACATATGTTTAAAACCATGAGATATCCTTCCAGTACCTATTACTTCAAACTCAACTCCTAACCTAAAAACTCAATCATGAGCATTTTAGAAGAACAAATAAGAGAAATTCTCGACAAACAAGGGTTTGTGAATTATCTTTCTAAAATTAAAAAGGAGGATGTGAAATACTTTTTGAAGATTGATAATAAAATATTGAAATTTATCAAAGGCCATCTTCTTGAGATTGACAATCCAAAATCATTGAAATTTGTAAATCCAATATTTGACACAGGATAAGTAAGAATTGGCATGGTCTGGCTAAGGACGGTAAACTTAGTGCTTCTTGAGAGGCAACCCAGTTTTCAATTTTTAGTTTTGTACTTTTTGCTATCTTTGTATTTTGTTTAGGTCAATCGAGTCTTGCTTAGTATCTTTTGTAGGAATCAGAAGACAATATTGGCTAAGTTAGGGGGAGAATCAATTTTGAAAAGACTTATGGATCAGATGATATCTCTCATTTTCTTTCTCTTTACATGCACTGTTCATATTTCCTACTCCATTGAGGACAATATTGATTAAGTTGAGGGAAAAATAATTTTTTTTTTAAATCCTCAAGTAAGTTAGTATTTAGTATTTAAGCATCTGATTACACTTAAGAATTAAGTTAAACCAAACATATTTTAAAATAAAATTGATGTACAGACTAGAGAGTTTGTGAGATATTGAGAGATCAAGTATTAAGAAAACTTAATAAAGAGTTAAGTTTAGAACTTAAACAATTTTCTTTGAGAATTTCTAAATTTTTCTACCAGCATCAAAAAAAGAGTTAACTTTTTTATGGGCTTGTGTAGAGTAACTATATGTTTCTTCATATATTTAAATAAAAAAAAAGTTTTCAAGTACTTCATATTGAGTAACCGGGCCTCTTTACCTAAGCAAGCATTGAGTTTCGAGTCAAAAGGTATGAAGGGCAAAGAAGCTTTGTTGTAAAGTTAGTTTTAACTCGTAGCCTGTTTGATTTAAGCAAATAAGTCCGAGGGGTATTCTATACCTAGTGCCTTAAAGCCATCTGGTTTGGGAGTCATTGGCTGAAAACTCGCTACATGGGTCAAACAAAAAGCTTAAGGGGTTAAGACACTCAATAGTAGTATAATGTTTAAAAAAAAAAGAGAGAGAGAAAAAAATCAATCAATAAATGAAGGACGGAAGTAACAATATACTTATCCATGTGAAGGTGAATGATTTGGAGATAAAGGTAGCGATAATTTAGAAAAATACAGAAAAAGTTTAGTATTCTTAGTTTAACTCTCATATTGACTAGTATTAATACCCCAATGACATACCTCATTTACGCTTTACTGAACATCAGTGGTCCTTTTGAAAATTATTTGGTGAAATTTGAGATTTTAAGTTAAACGGTACTTGATTCTAAATTTTTTTTTTACTCAAGGACGAGCAAAGTTTAAGTTGAAGAGTGTGATAAGTGATATATTTTTATATTTATTAAAGATATTTTTGGTAATTTATGGTGCTAACATCTTCTTAAAAACCCTAATTTCATGAATTTATTAATTTTCTTAAAAATAAGTGATTTTAAAAAAAAATATAAAAATAGATATATTTATAAAAAAATAGATGTTAATTTAATTGAGTAATTTAAGCATCAAAATGAAGAGATATTTTTAAGAAATTTAATGCATATTTTTTTTTAATTTTTCAGATAAAAATCGGAGCAAAAATAGAGCTAAAATATTCTAAAAAATAAAGAAAATAGCCTTCGGTATACGGTGGACCGACCGCTCGATCCACAAAGCCAGGACATAATCCATCAAAAATGCTACACTATCCACAGGTGTGATCGGATGGCTGTGGTTTGATCTGACTTTGATAACGATTAAAACTATGGATTTTGGACAGATCTGGGTGGTTCAAGCTCCATCCGACGGTCAGGAATATTCCTAAGGGGATTAATATGATTTCTAAGGGTTTTAGAACTCCTTTTCCTACCAAAAAAATTATGAAAAATTTATCTATAAATAGGAGGTCTGGAAATAAGCTTTGTGAGTAGAAAAATTAAGTAAAAAATATAAAAAAATAAAAAAAATAAAATAGCTTTAGAAACCCAAGGAAAAGAAGGAGAAAAGCCAATTCGCTCTACGGAGTACGACGAAAGATGGAGAGGTCATCAACCATCTTTCCGATGAGACTTGGCTGATCAACTTCAGATCTTTATTATAATTTTATTTTATTTTATTATTTTTTTTAAATCTCTTGTACTTAAATTTCAATTTTAATTAATGCAAATTTATTTTCTTGCACTTTAAATTCCTATCTTTTATTTTTTGCAGGTAGATGCTAGGATCTAGTTAGTAGATCCTAGTACCCGATTTATTTTATATTTTTTTTAATTTTTATTATTTATTTTTATTGCAAGTAGATGCTAGGATCTAGTTAGTAGATCTTAGTACCCGATTTATTTTTTATACTTTTAATTTTTATTTTTCGACCTAAATTGCTTTCTCCAAAATTTTATTTTCTTTTTGCAAAATCAAAGATTTCAAGTCAAAATCCTATCTTCTCTGTGGATTCGATCCGACTCACTACTTTCTACATATTTTTAACTTTTATTGAAATAAAAATTTGATTGATAATCACGGTGTCCTAACAACAGCATCGTGAGCGTATCACATTCTAACTCTAAAATATTTAGCATTGCCATAGGAGAAAGTATCTCGCTATGGTCAATACCATTTCATTGATAATATCTTTAGGCAACCAAATGAACTTTTTAGGTCTCCATCTTCTCGTTTGTGCTCTCTAATCTTATTGAAGATCCACTTACACCCTATGGGCTTTATCCTTTCGAGTGGATCAACGAGTGTCCATACACTATTGTTCATTATGGACTTCATTTCAGACTCTATGGCTCTAAACCATTAATCAGAGTCAGACCTCTGCATAACATCCATGTAAGTGATCAGATTCTTATTTTTTCATTGAGTTCAACAGGATCACATCCCAGAACTGAAAATCGAAGTATCTATCCGACGGATGCGGTACTCTATCGGTTCTCCTTAATGGTGCCTCTATAATAGATTTCAAATTTGATCTAATCAAATCTAATTCTATAGATTCACTAGATTGTATCGATTCTTCTACTTATTGAACTTCATAAGTTTCACATTAAAGGCATCAGTTCTTTCACCAAGGTACTCTTTTTCTGAAAGAAATGCTGAATAACTCTTATTCTTTAGCATGGTAGAAGTTATATCTCTAAGATTTTTTGGATTACCCTACAGAATAATATATATAGCATCGAGATTCAAGTTAATCGATCTGCAAATGCTTGATATAAATTGAACACTCCCAAACTCTAAGGTAAGAAAATATCGGCTTACGCCTAGTCCATATCTCATATGGAGTCATTGCGACTGATTAATTCAAAATTTAGCTCAAAACATAACAAGCAGTCTTAAGAGTATAATCCTAAAAGGAGACTGACAGACTTGTAAACTCTATCATGGATTGAACTATGTCTAACAAAGTCGATTTTAATAAGAGAGAATCCTATTCTCTTTTAGATATGTCAAAAACTCATCAAAAAGGTATTCTCCTCTTTGAACTGATCAAAGAGTTTAATGCTCTTTCCAGTTCATTTCTCTACCTTATTAAGAAATTGTTGGGTATAAAATACCCCCCAGCCGAAGTTCGCGATGGGAGTGACCCTCCGGGGATCCAACTGACTTTCAACCTCCGGCAACGTCTCTTCAAACCTCCCAGACGGTCGAGCCTCCACCACACTCCCAAGTTTTGTCGACGAGCAGGACCCTGCCAGCACCGATCGGATTCTTCGCGACGTCCGGACTCCTATGGGAGCCAGATCTCGTCTCCGACTCCAGCCACAGGCAGACTTCGTCCGGACTCCTACGGGAGCCGGACTTCGTCCCCAACATCAACTGCTGGAAGGCTTCACCTGGACTCCTACAGGAGCCGAGCTCCGCCCGCAACTTCACTTACAGGTAAACTCCATCCGGACTCCTACGGGAGCCGAACTTCATCCCTGACCTTGATTGCAGTTGGACTTCGACCGGACTCCTATAGGAGTCGGGCTCTGTCCTCAGCTCAGACTACGGGAAGACTCCATCCGATTCCTACGGGAGTCGGACTTCATCCCCAACATCAACTGCTGGAAGGCATCACCCGGACTCCTACGGGAGCCGCGCTCTGCCCGCGACTTCACTTACAGGTAAACTCCGTCCGGACTCCTACGGGAGCTGGACTTCATCCCTGACCTTGATTGCAGTTGGACTTCGATCGGACTCCTATGGGAGTCAGGCTCTGTCCTCAGCTCCGACTGCGGGAAGACTCCGTCTGGATTCTTACGAGAGCCGGACTTCGTCCCCAACATCAACTGCTGGAAGGCTTCACCCAGACTCCAACGGGAGCTGAGCTCCGCCCGCGACTTCACTTACAGGTAAACTCCATCCGGACTCCTACGAGAGCCGGACTTCATCTCTGACCTTGATTGCAGGTGGACTTCGATCGGACTCCTATGGGAGCCGGGCTCCGTCCTCAACTCCGACTGCGGGAAGACTCCATCCAAATTTCTACGGGAGCCAGACTTTATCCCCAACATCAACTGTTGGAAGGCTTCACCCGGACTCCTACGAGAGCCGAGCTCCACCCACGACTTCACTTACAGGTAAACTCCGTCCGGACTCCTATGGGAGTCGGACTTCATCCCTGACCTTGATTGCAGGTGGACTTCGACCGGACTCCTATGGGAGCCGGGCTCCATCCCCAGCTCTGGCTACAGGAAGACTCCGTCCGGACTCCTACGGGAGTCAGACTTCGTCCCCAACCTCAATTGCTGGAAGGCTCCACCCGGGCTCCTACGGGAGCCGGACTCCAGCTACCGACTCCAACCGAACTTCGACCGACAAGTCTGGACCCCCTGGCAGGCCACAATAATGGCCACGGTTCTGCTCCACTCCCTGCGACGGACCCTACGCAGCTCCATTACTCCCTGGCAGGCCACAATAATGGCCACGATTATGCTCCACTCCCTACGGCGGACCCTACGCAGCTCCATTACTCCCTGGCAGGCCACAATAATGGCCATGATTCTGCTCCACTCCCTGCGGTGGATCCTGTGCGGTTCCACCACTCCCTGGCGAGTCGCGACAATGGACGCCGCTCCACTCCCCGCAACTGATTCCACGTGGCGAGCCATGATGACAGCCATGACTCCACCCCATTACTCTTCATGATAAACTCCTCCTGACCATGGGCAGCCCACTGCCAGACGGTTACAAACATCGCCATCAGTATGTTTCCCCCTCCGCCTATAAAAGGGGGACCCCAGATACGTTACTCTCTAAGCTCTCATTTTTTATCTAGAAATTCTGCTAAAATTTTGGTTCAAGCACTCCATTCTTGTTGAGGTAGAGAGCTGACTTGAGCGTCGGAGGGTCTTGCCGGAGCAACTCCACCTCCGATTTAGACTTCTTTTGCAGGTCCCGACGGTGACCATAACCCCCACGACTCCAGCTTCTCTGACACAGGCAGATTTTTGCACCAACAGGATTGGTGCTAGAGGAAAGGGCTAAACCTCCATAGTACCCTTGTTCTTAAAGGAGCACTCAACGAAACCGCCTCTGGTCATCTTCTCCGACATCCGCTACCCCTTTCCCCCCATTGGATCCTCGCCCGATGACTTCTCGTGAAGCATCCACACGGCGACCCACGGCCTCCGCAGCTAGATCTCAGGTTCTGGCCTCGCCTCTGGTTTTTTGGGCCCCACATCCTCCGGCAATGGTCACCGGCATGGAGTGGTCGGACAATCGACCTCCGACGGATTTTGCCAACACCATCTCGGGAGGATCCCGATAGGAAGCAACCAACGTACTGGCCGTACCCTCCAAGCGACAAAAGATTGAGGAGCCCATAACCTTTACTGAAGAAGATGCTCAGGGAGTTCAAATCCCTCATAACGATGTGGTTGTAGTTTCTTTGAATATAGCAAATTACGATGTCTGTCGCATTCTCGTCGATAATGGAAGTTCGGCCGACATTTTGTTCTATGATGCCTTTTCAAGAATGTCCATCCTTGATGGCCATTTGAGGCCGATTAGCTCCCCTCTGGTAGGGTTTTCCGACGACGCTGTTCCGATGGAGGGAATAATAACTTTGACTGTGGCCGCAGGTCGATTTCCAAGACAATCCAGGGCTCTGGTGAATTTTCTGGTGGTGAAGGCACCGTCAGCCTACAACGCAATTCTCGGCCGACCTGGCCTCAACACTCTCCGAGCCATCGTATCAACCTACCATTTGAAGTTGAAATTCTCCACCAACCAGGGGATCGGAGAGGTCCAAGGAGACCAAGCCCTAGCCAGGCACTGCTACAACATAGCCTTGCAAAGAAGCAACCAATCTGACCCCTGTCCAGTCGATGGACTGGATGCTTGCGATGACCTCACTGAAGAGAGGGGCGTCCAATTGAAGATCTGGTACCGATCCCTTTGAACGATGGGAACGCGGAGCATGTAGCAATGATTGGCTCCAACCTGGGAGAGGAGGTGCGGATGCATCTCATCGATTTTCTACGAAAGAATGCAGATATTTTCGCCTGAGTTCCAGCAGACATGCAGGAGATTGACACGAAAGTCATGGAGCACCACCTGGCCGTCGATCCAAAGCATCGACGGACGAAAGAAAAAATCTGAGGTCATGCACCAGAGAGACAGAGGGCGATAGTCGAGGAAGTGGACAAGCTTCTTAAAGCCAGATTCATTAGGAAAGTCAATTATCCTGATTGGATTTCCATGTTGTCTTAGTCAAAAAAGCAAACGACAAGTGGAGGATGTGCATAGACTTCAAAAAGCTGAATAAGGCCTGCCTAAAGGACAGCTACCCCCTTTCCAAAATTGATCAACTGGTGGGCGCAACCTCGGGCCATGAGCTCCTCACCTTCATGGATGCATTCTCCAACTAATCAAATCAGGATGGCACCGAAAGATGAAGAAAAGACCGCTTTCATTACTAACCGTGGCCTTTACTGTTACAGGGTCATGCCTTTCGGCCTCAAAAATACAGGCGCAACCTACTAGCGGTTGGTGAACAAAATCTTCAAGGAGCAGATTGGCCGCAATATGGAGGTCTACATGGACGACATGCTCGTAAAAAGCAAATCTTTTGTGGACCACGTCGCCGACCTCGAGGAGACCTTCGACGCTCTTCGAAAATATAAAATGAAGCTGAACCCGACTAAATGCACTTTCGGAGTAACCTCGAGAAAATTCTTGGGCTTCATGGTGTCGGGGCACGGGATTGAGGCCAATCCAGAAAAAATTCGCACCATCCAGGAGATGGCCGCCCCAAAGTCGATAAAAGAGGTTTAGCGCCTTACAGGGAGGGTAGCGGCCCTGAATCGCTTCGTCGCAAGGTCGGCCGAACGGTGCTTACCCTTCTTTCAAACCCTCAAGCAGCCGAAGAACTTCTGTTGGACCTCTGAGTGCCAACGGGCATTCAAAGAACTAAGGAGCTACCTCGGCTCACCCCCGCTGTTGGCAAAGCTAGAGCCTGGGGAGGAACTATTTTTATACCTGGCAGTCTCTCCCAAGGCTCTCACGGCTGTCCTTGTCAAAGAAGAAGCGAAAGTCCAACGGCCGATCTACTACGTCAGTTGCGCGTTGAGAGACGCTGAGACCAGATATACCAAATTAGAAAAACTGACTTATGCCTTGTTGATTACAGCCCGGAGGCTCCGACCCTACTTTCAAGGGCACACCGTAACGCTGCTCACCGACCAACTGATCAAGGCGATTTTGCACCGGGCGGATGCCTCCGGAAGGATGGCAAAATGGATGATCGAGCTCACAGAATTTGACATCAACTATCAACCCAGGCCAGCAGTGAAGGCCCAAATATTGGCAGATTTCATAGTGAAGTGTACTATCCCAGAGGAGGCCGAACCTGAACAAGGCAAATTGACGGCCTGAAGCCCCGACCGAACTCCCCCAAAGAAGAAGTAGATCCCTCTAATCGCTTTTGGGCCCTCTATGTGGAGGGTCTTCCAACATGTCAGGTGCAGGTGCAGGCCTGATCTTGATCAGTCCGGAGGGAATCATCGTGGAGTATGCTCTACATTTTGAGTTTCCTGCAACGAACAATGGGGCAGAATATGAAGCTCTGGTCGCAGGACTGAGGATCGCCAAAGAGCTAAGAATAGATCGGCTCCGGGTCCACAGTGACTCCCAACTAGTAGTGGGACAAGTCAATGAAAATTACGAAGCGTGAGAGGACAGCATGGCTAAATACCTTGAAAAGGTAAAGGAGCTCGTCCCCGCCTTCGACAGCTTCAACATCAGACAGATCCGAGGTTGGAAAATACCAGGGCTGACCTTCTCTCTAAGCTGGCAACGTTGGCTCTGGCCGAATTGCCCAAAGGCATTCTTTTTGAAGTTCTAAAGTGTCCGAGTACAGAAGAATCGCGACCCATGATGAAAATTGACCACGAACCCAGCTGGGTCGACCCACTGATAACCTATCTCAGAGATGGGGTTCTCCCCCAGGATGCTAAAGAGGCTCGGAAGCTCAGAAATCAAGCCTCCCGATACATCCTTTATGAGGGCAAGTTGTACAAGAGATCATACTCTTTGCCCCTTTTGAAATATCTCCGGTCTTTAGAAGCTGACTACGCCTTGTGGGAGGTGCATGAAGGAATCTGCGGAAACCATTTGGGGGCTAGATCTTTATCCCACAAGTTGCTCCACCAAGGATATTACTGGCCGACAATGCATCATGATTCGATTGAATATGTCAGAAAGTGTGATCGATGCCAGAGATATGCCAATATCCAGAGACAGCCCGCCACCGAGCTTACACCCTTGAGTGCCCCATGGCCTTTTGCGCAATGGGGGATGGACATCCTTGGCCCCTTTCCCATGGCGTCGGGGCAGAGGAAGTTCCTCCTTGTAGCGATCGACTACTTCACCAAATGGGTTGAAGCCGAACCACTAGCAAAAATCACAGAAGCAAAAGTGCAAGATTTCGTCTGAAAGTCGATCGTATGCAGGTTCGGTCTGCCTAGGACCCTAATCACTGATAATGGGCGGTAATTTACGAGAGCAAGATTCGTCGAATTCTGTGAAGATCTAAACATCTCCCACAACTTCACATCAGTAGCCCATCCTCAGGCGAACAGCGAGGCTGAGGTGACTAACAGAACCCTTCTGCAGGGGATTAAGACAAGGCTCGAAAAGGCGAAGGGAACTTGGGCGGACGAACTTTATCATGTGTTGTGGGCATATCGAACTACCCAAAGACTGCCCACAGGGGAGATCCCCTTTGCTTTAGCCTTCGGAATGGAGGCCGTCATCCCAATTGAGCTTAAACTCCCGTCGGCATGAGTTGTGGCATTCGACGAACATCAAAATTTGCAAGGTCTTAAAGCCAACCTCGACCTGCTAGAAGAAAGGCGGGAGGTAGCTCAGGTTCGAATGACAACCTACAGACAGAAAGTCGCTCACTATTACATCTCCCGGGTCAAGAACAAAGTCTTTAGAGCAGGAGATCTAGTGCTTTGACGAGCCGCTGTCTCGCAACCTCAGGATCGAGGGAAGCTCGCCCCAAACTGGGAAGGCCTGTATGAGGTCAAGGAAGTAGTCCGGTCCGAAACTTATTATCTCAAGGAGCTCGGAGGAGCCGACCTCCCACGACCATGGAGCTCGAAAAACTTACGGATGTACTACCAATAACTTTATTTTAATTAAAAGTTGTATATCTACTTGTCTCCCCCCTTTGGCACTATCTTACATCGACAGGGCAGTCCAAACAAACTGTATCAGAAGCAAGAGGGGAACTTCATCTCGACAAAGTTGAAGGCCCAGTCCTCTTTAAATCGGATGGGGGGAGAGGCCCTGCAACACCCATATGCGCCCCCACAGCCCTGTTAGGGACAGGAGGAGAACCTCGCTCTAACTTGAGCAAAGTCGAAGGCCCGGTTCTCTTTAGACCGGATGGGAGGAGAGGCCCTGCAACGCCCATATGCGCCCCCACAGCCCTGTTAGGGACAGGAGGAGAACCTCGTCCTAACTTGAGCAAAATCAAAGGCCCGGTTCTCTTTAGATCGGATGGGGGGAGAGGCCCTGCAACGCCCATATGCGCCCCCACAGCCCTGTTAGGGACAGGAAGAGAACCTCACCCTAACTTGAGCAAAGTCGAAGGCCCGGCTCTCTTTAGACCAGATGGGGGAGAGGCCCTGCAACGCCCATATGCGCCCCCACAGCCCTGTTAGGGACAGGAGGAGAACATCGCCCTAACTTGAGCAAAGTCGAAGGCCGATTCTCTTTAGACCGGATGGGGGGAGAGGCCCTGCAACACCCATATGCGCCCCCACAGCCCTATTAGGGATAGGAGGAGAACCTCGTCCTGACTCGAGCAAAGTTGAAGGCCCGGTTCTCTAGACCGGATGAGGGGAGAGGCCTTGCAACGCCCACATACACCCCCACAGCCCTGTTAGGGACAGGAGGAGAACCTCGTCCTGACTCGAGTAGAGTCGAAGGCTCGATTCTCTAGACCGAATGGGGGGAGAGGCCCTGCAACGCCCACATACACCCCCACAGCCCTGTTAGGGACAGGAGGAGAACCTCGCCCTGACTCGAGCAGAGTCAAAGGCCCGGTTCTCTTTAGACCGGAAGGGGGGAAGGGCCCAGCAACGCCCATATGTACGCCTACGATCGTGTTAGAGATAAGAGGAGGACCTCATCCTAACCAGAGCTGAAACCTGTTACGACAGAAACAGAGAAAGAACCTCGTCAATTAAAGTCTGGTTATTCAAGACCAGAAGAGAAAAAGGAGGAGACCTTCCCCAGCGGCCCCTTCGCAATAGGACTCCGTCCGGACTCCTACGGGAGCCAGACTTCATCCCCAGCTTCGACCGCTGATAAACTCCGTCCGGACTCCCACGGGGGCCGGACTCCGCCTCCAACTTCAACTGCGGACAAACTTCGCCCGGACTCCTGCGGGAGCCAGACTTCGCCCTCAGCTTTGATCAAAAGAAAACTCCTCCCGGACTCTTACGGGAGCCGGAACCTCATCCCCAACTTCGACCACTGGTAAGTTTTGTCCGAGAGCCAAATTTTGCCTCTGACTTCAATCGCAGGTAAACTCTGTCCGGACTCCTACGGGAGCCAGACTTCACCCCGACTTCGCTTATGGGAGCCGAACTCCTGTAGCCCCACCAAGAGCGGAGGAAAATTCCAAACGAAAAAGAAAAAGGGAGGAGGGGCAAAAAAGGAAGGCGATGGACCACGTCAGTGACGAATGGAAAACAAACAGCATCGAAGATGCAGAGAACCCCATCTCAGCAAGGATTGGGGTTCTTATCAAGGACCCCAGCTCTCAAGGAAGCTCTCAGTGCGAGCCCGAGATGAGACTTCCTCGGGGTGACGAAAGATCAAACCTCCGAGCCCGAGCCCTGATGGGGGGCACCAAACCCGAGTGGCCCCGGAGAAATCTGCGGCCATGGATGAAAAGGATGGGTCGATACGATGGCAATCGGGTACCTCCGAACGATGTGAAGGCCGAAAAGAAGCTCGGCAAATGACAATTCAACACATAAGTATAAGAGATAGCAGAAACTTCCCTTCTCATATTATTCATCCAATATACATTACAGAGCCATTAGTTGAAGGAGAAGGACAACTGAAAGGCGAGCCAACGTGATCACTACCGACGACCTATGGACGACGTCAAAAAAAAAAAAAAAAGAGAAGAGAAGAGAAAAGAGAGAAAGAAGAAGAGAAGTAAAGAGAAGGGAATACAACAACCACAATGGTAAAGAAAGGAAGTTCGGTAGACAATAATTCGACAGAAAGCGCAAACGAAGTAACAAAATCTCCTTCTCATTCCTCGATATACGTTACAAGACCCAGAGGGCCAGAAAAAGAAAACATTATTACAAGACTCGAAAGGGATGCACCAGAGGCTACTTCGAGCTGTAGACTTCTCTTCCCGGTTCTATCCTTCCCAACAGTATTTTCCAGCACGTGTGACAAGCCTCTCGGCTCTCGCCCCCTGCCTCGTTCCGCTCCACCTCCGAAATCCCAACCCTAGGGGGAAAAGGATGGGATAGATTCCAGGAGGCAGCAAGGGCAATGGCAGCGGCGATGATGACCTGTTTCAAGAAGAACCAGAATTACCCCAGAGGCAGCGGTGGCGCCGAAGGCATACGCCACCGCCATGTGCTCCATGACAACCACCATCCTGGGTGTTCCGGTAAGGTCGGCATGCGCTACTTCCACCGTCCCCGCAACAAGTTCTGCTGCCCCACCGTCGGCGTCGATCGCTTCTGGTCCCTCGACCCTGACGGCATCAAGGATCCCGCCATGGCTTGTGATGAAGGCTCTGCCCCCTTGACCGGTGTCGCCCCGTTCGGCTACTCCAAATTTCTCAGGCGGAACGTCTTCACCGGTTGTCCCCGTTATTAAACCCATGTTGTTGAAGGAATTCTCCCTTGAGCCCCAGTTAAAGCGGCAGGAACCCTCAGCAGCGGCTTGACAATCGGAGAACTTGCAGACCGCTGTTCTCCTCCTTGCACTCTTCTTAGTCTGTGACATCATCTTGAGATTGGCCTCCGGGGTGGAGGCCCCGACGGGGAACCCCTTGGAGAGACTCGGGGGACCGAAAGTGGCGGAAAGCCGATGGAGATGGCAAAGACCGACGTGAAAGGCGCTCGGAGTCGGAAGGGGCACCGATGGAGTGGCTGAGTGACTAAGCTCTCAGGCGAAAGAAGGATGTCGTGAAGCCCCTGGAGGAAAGGTGGGGGCTTAAATAGGCAACGGGGCCTGGCGCAGTTATGGTGGCAGGTGTCCCTAGGCCAACCAGTGCCCACCACACATCCCGCGTGTCCCACTCACCGCGACCTGGGGTTGACCGTTCGCAAACTTTCATGGCACGATGCTTGGGATCATGTCCCGGTGAGAGTTCCGAAAAGACTCTTCGGGTCGTCCTAATCGAAAAAAGGCTCCAGCATGCGTGCATTAAATGCCAACATATCTGAGGATGATCGCACGCGGACGTCGAGGGAAGAACTTCGACTGCGACAATCTTTTTATACTTCATTCGAAATTCGAACTCGAAAGTAGGGGGACTGGTGTTGGGTATAAAATACCCCCCAGCCGAAGTTCATGATGGGAGTGACCCTCTAGGGATCCAACTGACTTTTGACCTCCGGCAACGTCTCTTCAAACCTCCCAGATGGCCGAGCCTCCACCACACTCCCAAGTTTTGTCGACGAGCAGGACCCCGCCAGCGCCGATCGAATTCTTCACGGCATCCGGACTCCTACGGGAGCCAGATCTCGTCTCCGACTCCAGCCACAAGCAGACTTCGTCCGGACTCCTACGGGAGCCGGACTTCGTCCCAAACATCAACTGCTGGAAGGCTTCACCCGGACTCCTACGGGAGCCGAGCTCCGCCCGTGACTTCACTTACAGGTAAACTCCCTCCGGACTCCTACGGGAGCCAGACTTCGTCCCTGATCTTGATTGCAGTTGGACTTCGATCGGACTCCTATGGGAGCCGGGCTCTGTCCTCAGCTCTGGCTGCGGGAAGACTCCGTCTGGATTCCTACGAGAGTCGGACTTCATCCCCAACATCAACTGCTGGAAAGCTTCACTCGGACTCCTACGGGAGCCGAGCTCCACCCGCGACTTCACTTACAGGTAAACTCCATCCGAACTCCTACGGGAGCCGGACTTCGTCCCTGACCTTGATTGCAGTTGGACTTCTACCGGACTCCTATGGGAGCCGGGCTCCATCCTCAGCTTCGGTTGTGGAAAGACTCCGTCTGGATTCCTACGGGAGCCAGACTTCGTCCCCAACATCAACTGCTGGAAGGCTTCACCCGGACTCCTACGGGAGCCGAGCTCCGCCCACGACTTCACTTACAGGTAAACTCCGTCCGGACACCTACGAGAGCTGGACTTCATCCCTGACCTTGATTGCAGGTGGACTTCGATCGGACTCCTATGGGAGCTGGGCTCCGTCCTCAGCTCCGGCTGCGGGAAGACTCCGTCCGAATTCCTACGCGACCCGAACTTCATCCCCAACATCAACTGCTGGAAGGCTTCACCCAGACTCCTACAGGAGCTGAGCTCCACCCACGACTTCACTTATAGGTAAACTCCGTCCGGACTCCTACGGAGCCGGACTTTGCCCCTGACCTTGATTGCAGGTGGACTTTGACCGGACTCCTATGGGAGCCGGGCTCTGTCCCCAGCTCTGGCTACGAGAAGACTCCGTCCGGACTCCTACGGGAGCCGAACTTCATCCCCAACCTCAACTGTGGAAGGCTCCACCCGGGCTCCTACGAGAGCCGGACTCCAGCTACCGACTCCAACCGAACTTCGGTCGACAAGTCTGGACCCCATGGCAGGCCATAATAATGGCCACGATTCTGCTCCACTCCCTGCGGCGGACCCTACGCAGCTCCATTACTCCCTGGAAGGCCACAGTTCTGCTCCACTTCCTGCAGCGGACCCTACGCAGCTCCATTACTCCCTGGCAGGCCACAATAATGGCCATGATTCTGCTCCACTCCCTGCGGTGGATTCTGTGCTGTTCCACCACTCCCTAGCGAGTCGTGACAATGGACGCCGCTCCACTCTCCGTAACTGATTCCACATGGCGAGCCATGATGACAGCCTTGACTCCACCCCATTACTCTTTGTGATAAACTCCTCCTGACCATGGGCAGTCCACTGCCAGACGGTTACAAACATCCCATCAGTTTGTTGCCCCCTCCGCCTATAAAAGGGGGACCCCAGATACGTTACTCTCTAAGCTCTCATTTTTTATCTAAAAATTCTACTAAAATTTTTGTTCGAGCACTCCATTCTTGTTGAGGCAGAGAGCTGGCTTGAGCATCGGAGGGTCTTGCCGGAGCAACCCCACCTCCGATTTAGACTTCTTTTGCAGGTCCCGGCGGCGACCGCAACCCCCACGACTCCAGCTTCTTCGATGCAGGTAGATTTTTGCACCAACAAAAATTATTTAAATATTTTAAATAATCTAAATTTATGATAAATATATTCGTAGATCCAATACATCAATATGTATCAAATTCAGAACATCATTGGCTCGTTCACTTTTTCTAACAAAAGGTGATTCGGTTATCTTACTAAAGAGATAGGATTGACAGATTGACAATGATTCACAATCATTGACTTCGAAAATTATCTCCTGTTGATCCTATTCTTATTTATATGATCGAGCCTAAATTGCTAAAGGTAGGCTTCCATGATATTATCTACTCTAAGGAGTTTGTTTATTGTGTACAGTACACTAACAGGCTATTTAAATGTCATTTCTTAGTTGTCCACATGATTTTGATATCATTCATAATGATATCACAAAATCATTAGATAATAGTGACAATCACTAAAATGATATTGTCAAAATTGAAAATAGGCTTAATGATTCTTAAAACTAAGATTGGAACATAACTTCCATCTCCAACATTTAGGAACCTCTTGCTGTTTTCAATCTTTCTACTTATCTGAAGTCGTTGCAACAATTTGCATGGGCTTTCAATATCCAATACCCAAGTAGTAGTGTCACAAATAGATAAATCATAAGGTGTTATCATATAAGTACCTTCTCTAGCAATCTTTTGCTGATTTCTCTTCCTTTGCCCGTTCGGATCAAGGGACTCTGTCAGATTAGGTTAACCTTAGACTCTTTTGTCAGTTCGAACTCCTCAGCCCAAGCACGACTCTTTTTCACCTTCTTTTCTTTTTCTTTTTCAAAGTTTATTGCCCACTGAAGATACATCTTCAGATCTGCAAAAAAATTCCTTCAACATTTGAAAGATTTTCTTCTACTGAGTATCATTGAATTTATAACTAAATTCATATTTTTTTACTATTCTCAAAAAATACCACATGGTGATATGATCATTTGGCCACTTCTGATAAGTGCTTTTGATCGCATCATGTGTGTTGGATGTGAAAACATCAGGTGCTGAATCTATAATCATATTTAAGATCTATTCATGCTCTAGAACTATTTATAACTTCTGATACCATCTATCAAAGTTGGGTCCTATAAATAAGTCACTGTCAAATAGTGAATGGAGTAATGGATATCTAGCCATAACTAAAAAAATACAAGACCATAATGTTTATGAATTGATTAAGCCTAAAGACTTGGACTTTAGTCTAAAGATTCTTTCACTATTTTATACGAATTGGTAGCCTCTACCTCCAATTCGAGGAATTACTTTAATCCTTTAGTGGATACTAGAATCCACATGGACTGCATACAGGCTCGAGGATGGCTCGATCAATCCATATGCACCTATGGGTAGGTTCTCAACCAATTATTTTTTTAAATAATTTTTAATAGTTAATTTAGCCCCAGATTTTATTTTAATAGGCGATGGGCCTCTACTAAAAGTTTTGATTAGGTCAAACCATTAACATGAACCTACTCAGTGATTCTAACTAATGAATGATCAGGCTTGAAGATGACTCGATCAACCCAACCATCATTAGATAGTATAATAGAGTCATCATATAATGAATGATAATTCCATCATTCAGAGAGAACACCAGATGGATGGTGCTTGCAATGTCAATCAGAAATAATGGACCCATTACCATTTACCTTAATGGGAAGCTATGATCCAGTTATCCCTATAACTAGCTTATTTTATTAACTTAATAATTTAAAAGATTTAATTAATTTAGAGAAGAGAGAAGAAGAAATCAATCAGTAGACCACAATCCTCCTATTGATTTCACCAAGTCACTTAATCGGATTAGGGTGATGCTGATCAAACTGGCACCTAGATCAGTCACATTGATCAACCTTAATGGCATGGGTCAACTCAAATTACTTAACAGTCTAATCAAGACATAATCTATCAAATTGACTAGGTAAGTTAGATCGATGGGAGGATCTGCTAAGCTTGTCTTAGACACCATCGAAATGGTCAGGTAAGCCGCTCTCAATTAAAAACCATCGATCAAAATGCTAAACTTATCTGAGACATCAATTGGTTAACTAATTTTGATTTGACCAGCCTAATGATTGGGTTCAACCACTGAGCCACAATCAAGGTCCATTTGATCTAATCAAAGATATGGATTTGACCATCTACAACTATTGTATTGATTCTAAAGAAATCCTGATTTAATCTAATTTAATATTTGGTTAGATTTAATCAATTTCTCTATATAGTCTATTAACTTTTTGATTCTAATCTTAGGTCTAACCCAATTAAGAGGATCTGATTTGAGCTAACCCATACCTCCATATTTTATAAGAATGATATTAAATCTTTAATTCATAATTCTAGATCTAATCGATTCTTTACTTAATTTTTAATTAAGTTCAGCATCAACATGGGTTTAGATTTATATTTGAAATAATTTTAATTTTTTATTTTATAAATAATTTATAATAAATATTATGTAAAAAAAATTATTTTAAAACTAGGTCAACTCAATCAACATTGAGCTGACTACATAAGGAACTAGGTCAACTCAGTTCAAAACTAGGTCGGCTCAGTAATTATGTGAGCATATTTCAGATCTGAAAAATTTTTTAAATTCTAAAATAAAATCAATCATAAACACCTTTAAGATCATACCAAAAATTTTTATAATTTGAGATTTTATTTTCTCATGATTAAAATAATTTTAATCATATAAATTAGATGTTTTATTTTTCATATAACTTTGTATCACATACAACAAACCTGGGGTTTCAAGATCTAAAATTTTATAAAAAATCAGTTCTTCCTTTCATATTTTTATATATAAAATTTAATCACATGATACCCCTACATATCATAAGAGCACCCCATCGAATGGGAAGAGAGGGCCTTTAAATCTTTCTTGCTCCTATGATCGGACGGCTTAGTGATGAACCCAATCCAAGTACTTGCTAATCGGATCATCTAATCTAATTACATATCACATATGCTTAAATTTAGATCTAATTTAAATTATATTAGATCTGATCACAATCTTAAATCACATCTAAATCAGATCATAAACATCACATGTATGATATAAAATCAGATTTTATCAAAGATCAGCATAAACTAGAACAACCTATTCACTGTAAGGGGTAAACCCTATAGCAGAAAAATCTTAAATCATTTGTATGATTAATCATTAATCAAATTTAGATCTAAGATATCACATATCAGATTTAAATAAAATTAAAATTTAGATTTACTATGTACATATAACTTGTCATAACGAACCTAGGCTCTAATACCACTGTTGGTGAACGTAGGCGATTTTATGCATGTATTTTAAAATTTTTTGAATAAATTATAGTAAAAAATAAATAAATTAATCATATTAATTAACAAACATATGATGAAATCATTAAATCAACCTACTCTAGAATCTATGATATGATATATTGCATATAAAATCTAAAATAATCACGTGATAAAATCTACATGCATGGATGTAAGCAGTAGATCACATCTACTTCTAATCTGAGTTCAGAACTCGATACCTGAGCACAGATTGATGATTGCTGCTACTGAGAAATATGGTAAGGATGATCCTTGCTAGTTGCTTGCAGTCGCACACATATTCGATCTCTACAAAAAATTCACTCGAAGCTCTGATCTGATCGATCTTCTCGGGAGTGCTAACTCACGCGAAGATCTTCTTCTTGGTTGATTTGAATCTTTTTTTTAAATCTCTAAAATCTTTTTAGAGATTAAAGATGGACTTCTAGAGGAGATGAAGATATAAAAAAAAGATAGAGAAAAAACTATTTTCTCTCTTATTTTGTTCTCTTCTCAAACCCTGAGGAGAAAACCCTAGAAGACTAGGTTTTGTGCACACCCCAAGAGAGAGGACTCTTCTCCTCTTTTTCATACCAAAAACCATGCATCAAAGCCCCTCAATATGGAGAACTCCTTCTCTGATATCTTACATGCACAAAAGTGAGAAATAGACCCCTTTTTATTGGCGTGTAATAGGGTTGGGTGAAGAGTCCTAAGGATCTTGGACTCTTCAAGATATGTCGCCCTTCCACAAATTTCACGCCCCAAAAGAAACATGGGATGCCCCTTCTTTTATTTTTTTATATGAAATCAGATTCTAATTTGATTTTTTATAGTAAAAATTATCCTCAAAGTGTCACACACATAAGGAGAAAAAATAAGTTGGCATGTGGAGTGATTTGGATAAGAACATATTCTCTTGATAAGGAATATTTTGAAATCTAATTTCAAAATCTTTTTTTTATCAAAACCAAATTAGATTTGGATGTGAGAAAGGGAGGGAGAAGACCTCTTTAGCATAAAAAACTCTCATGCAAAAACCTCTTGAGCATGGAGAAAGTTGGCATCAAAGTGGGAGGTGCATGGGAAGAAAGAGTCCAATCCTATATGGACTCTAGATTTTCTTATTTGAATCCAAACCAAATCACATCTAGTTTAGCCCAAATAAAATATATAAAATTTAATCTAATTAAATTCATAAAATTTTAATCAAATCTTAATCAAATTAAAAATTGATTGAATCAAAATCCTGATCAAATCAGGGATATTTCTTCCTTAGCGATTAGGTCATCTTATAACCTAATCAGGTCAAACCTAATTGAATCTAATTCAATTAAATTTTATTTAATCTTTTTTGCTCAATAAAATTGAACTAATTAGCAATTTAATTACTAATTAATTATTTATTAATTTTTTAATACTTGGTGAATAAATTTATTGTAACTTTTACATAAGATTAATCATCAATCGAATTGATGATTAAGCCCTTAAACAATTCTCAATCATTGAGTAGCCATATGATCAGTCAGTAACTTCTTTCGAGTGTGACCCCATAGGTTCGAACCTAAACTGATAGCATAAGAATAAATTTTTAAATCAATCAATGTAACCATCTAATAATAGTGACCCGATGTCCGGATAGGTCAAATGATGGCGAAGCAACATTCAAGAACCTAATGGCATATGGTTATCGTATAATTCATCCCTTTGACCCTAATGCTCAAGGATGACCTAGGATATAACTATCAATCCTACATAAGTCATCCACATTATATTTCAATCTTTCAAATCCATCACATAGATTATCCAGGCTCAGATTTTGCTAAATTAAAATATATTGATACATTAACTCCTACTAATTCGGAGGGGTCAATCCCATCTTGACTCATACACCGACTTGATAAGTACTTGACTGCACTCAAAAATCTTTTATTACTAAATTAGAAATTCTATTAGTTCGATACCAAAGTACAGTGAGTTGCTTGCAAGTCACCATGGTGATCTCAAGTCAAAGGGACACTTATATACATATCCTTCGCAAGCTACCCTTGACAGTAGAGTGTTTCGCAGTTGGTCACATTCAGTAACGATGTACTCCTACATCTCACCTGCATGCCATACCAATGTCTCCATACCATTTGGTTACGAAGACAACTAACGCATATGGCATACAACGATCTACACTTGATATCGCTATCATCCTAATAATAGCTTATCGTTTGGTCACGAACCAATTTAAGAACTATACGATAAATCTTTCTTTATCAATCAAAGTAGTCTTAAGGACTTCATCACAATATAAAAGTTTGTTAGAAGATATAACCTTATGATGAAGAAGGCTAAATAACTTTTATTATTTATCAATTTATATATATTTATAATTAGCACAATCGTCAAACAATTAGCTTTAGGACATATTTTTCAACATCAAGCGCCCACATGGAGTTCCATTTCTTCTCTAGGATTTCTTAAGAATTCTTGGCTAGCTACTTATTTTATTGAAGGACTGATTTTCTTTCCTATGGTAGATTACTTTGTTTGAAAACTAAACATAATGCTTTACTTATTGTGGGAGGGCTGATTTCTTTCTTATAAAAGGTAAGGGATTCCTAAAGAAATAGGACCCCTAGGGTCCTATATAAACCTTTATATTTTTTATGAAGAAGACAATAAATAGGATCTCTAGGATCCTATATAAATCCCAAAATACTTGTGTCAATCGCTCTGAGAGGGAGAGGGTGTGAGACTCAAAATCATCCTACAAGGGGAGGGTGTGAGGCCCACTTTTCTTCCTATCCCTTTAATCTTCATCTTCTTGAGATCCAGTGTTCCTACAATCTTGATTTGACTCTACCATCTATTTATGCAAACCTATCCAATCAAGAGAAGATCTATCTTCTCCATAATTTTATCTATCATGATGAGAGAAAAGACTGATTCCTTATTCTATAGATCATATGCTGTCAAGGACCTTCATTCCTTCTCAGTTGATCTTTGATTTTTATTTTTTTTGTTAGATCTGATGTTGGTAAAGACCTAGTTCTTTATCGACAGATCTGCTTGGTTAAAAGTTTAAGAGCCCTAATCAAGATAGTTTATTAACTACCATGATTCAGATTCTTACCATCTTCTCAGATTTTCTCATGGGTTTAATATTTTACTCTCCTTCATCCCATTCATATATCTTTTTGTATTTACTCGTAAGTATGTTTAATTTTTGCTATCTGTTTATGTACTTTCTTATTGCTAGTTGTTTACTAATCTCTAGAATGGTATTCATCTGTATCATTTAGATTGATCTCACTTTGGTCTCATATCAATCAATCACACCTCCTGAGTATAGTATAGGCAACTATACTGTCTATCTTGGAAATAATGATATCCCAGGCTAGACATGATTTATTATTGATGAACAGAAGGGAGCTTGATCTTTAGGATTGAGATTTTTTCTTTTTCATTAGGGTTGTCCTGAAGTGAATTTTAGTGTAGGGATAAAATGATAATTCTAAAATTTTTTAAAAATCACTATTTTACAGTGATAATTATTAATTAATCTAATTAATTAAAATATATAAATCCTACACAAGGATCAAAATATGATATATACATAGCATGCATTTAAATTTGAAATTTAAACTTCTACAGTAAATATTTTACTGTTATGTATTCAGAACACATTACCTTTGTGCAGGTAGTTGATCGCCACAATCTGATCAGTGTTGGGAGGGTCTAATCATCATAACACAGCTACACAGTGTGTTTGACCTCTGTGGATCATCCACATGAAGCTCTCGATCTGATCGACTTCTCACGAATGCTAGTTCATGGCTGAACTCTTTTGATGGCCGATGTTTATCGAACTCCTTCAATCTTGATCTGCTGACTCTTTGGATGCTCTGGATCATCAACAGATACACTTGAGAGGTTGATGATGCTCTCCCTAAAGTTTGGTGGGCTCACGACACTCGTAGCTCACGTTCTCACTTTTCGAACCCTAAGCCAAAACCCTAAGGTACACTTCGAAGAAACTTGCGCCCACTTGTTTCTTTTTTTTCTCTCCTTTCCTTTTCTTTTCTCACGCAAGAAAGCTCTCTCATGCCACCTTTTTTTCTCAGATGTCCTGTGCGCACACCCTATCTTATCTCCTTTTAAAATGATGCAAGACCGTGTCTTTGCATCATTTTTACCGTGTGAGAGGATAAAGATAAGTGGTTGCTCATTTGAATTCAAATCGAATTTGAATTCAAATGCCAACCAACTCATTCCTATCCACTCTATGCATGTGAAGAGAGGGGCGTGGGCTCTCTTGTGCATGGAGAGTTTACATGAGAAACTCTTTCTCGTGTAAAGCAAATGGCACATAAAAGGATAAGACTAGGTGGCGCATGGATTAGTTGCCCATTCAAATTCAAACTTCATTTGAATTTGAATGGCCAACCAACCATCTTTATCCACCCAAATGGTGCACAAATGGAGGGGCATGGGATGGCTTCTGCATGCGAGAAAATTAATGAGAAGTTGTTTCTCGTGATTTCAAATGGGTGCAGATGAAGTGAGGTGGCGCAGGGAGAAAAGTCAAGGTGGTTTGAATCTAATTGAGCCAACCTAATCAAAATAGGTTAAGCACAATTAGACTAAGTTAAACCTAACTTAATTAGGCTTAATTAGGCTCAATAAAATCTTAATCAAATTAAGAATTGAATAAGCCCAACCCTTGATCAAATCAGGGACCAAACCACTTCGGCGATTAGGTCAACTCTTAACCTAATCGGGTCAAACTCAACTGAATCCAATTCAATTGCACTTGATCCAAAAATAATTACTCAATCAAATTGAGTTAATTAGTGATCAAATTATTAATTAAACCTCTCATAAATACTAAGTCTAAATCCAATGGGCAATCGGGTATCAAAGTCCATCGATATAAAATCTTGATCGAAGAGTCCCAAACCAGTGGGACTCTTGACTCCGGTACCCAAAATATGTGGTACTCATGATCAGAGAATCTTGATTCTTGATCACAAAGTCTCAGACACATAAGACTCATAGTCCATGAGCATTAGGACTCTTCATCAGCCATCAGATCAGATAGGAACCTCTAATGTGTGTGACCCTGCAGGTTCGAACTTAAGCCGGTAGCACAGGAACCAATTTCTGTACTAATCGAAGTGACCATCTAGCAATGGTATCCGATATCTAGATAGATCAAATAGTCATAATCGCAACACTTAGAACCTACGTGAATATGGTTACTGTATAATTCATCCCTTTTGACCCCTGTGTATAGGATGACTCGGGGTTAAACTGTCAACCCTGATTAGATCATCCGAATCATGCTCAACTCAAACAATCCTGTGACTCCTCACTAGGACTACCCTGGCCAAGATTTTGCTAAATTGAAACATGACTGTACACAGCTCCTAAACTGGAGTGGTCAATCCCATCTTAACACATGCACTGACAAGTCAAGTACTTGACTACACCCAGCATCCTTCCGTCACTGAATTAGAAATTCAGGTAGTCCAGTGCCTAAGTACAGTGAGTTGCTTGCAAGTCACCATGACGGTCTCAGGTCAGAGAGACAGTTATACCCATATCCCATCGGAGCAAATATTGACAGCAAAAATAGCTCCGGAATCGGTCACGTTCAGTGCAGATGTACCCTTATATCTCACCTGTATGCCATACCAGTGTCTCCATACTCCTTGGTTAAGAGGACAACCAACCCATATGGCACACAACGACCTATGCTTGATAAACGTTATCGTCCTTGGTAACTACGTATCATTTGATCACGAACAGGTTTAAGGACTAAACGACAAATCCTCCTTTGTCGAGTCTAAATAGTCCTAAGGACTTCACCATAACACAGAAGTTCATTAGAAAATGAAATAATTTATGATGAAAAATATCAAAATAATTTTTATTTATTTATAATTCATATACTAATACAAGAATGAGCACAACCGTCAACAGGCTGACGATTGACTTTGGGACACTATTCCCAATAATCTCCCACTTGGCCTAAAGCCAATCAGTGCAGTATCTAATACCCATGTTCGACTTGAAGCCGTCGAACTCCTTCACCGCAATGGCTTTAGTGAATGGGTCATGCTAGGTTCTCCTTCTCGTCAATCTTCTGAAGGTCGACGTTATCTCGATCTACAATTTCTCGGATGAGATGGTAGCGGTGCAGAATATGCTTCATCCACTGGTGTGCCTTCGGTTCCTTCGCCTGAGCAATAGCTCCAGAGCTTCATAGTAGAGCAGAACTGGACCAACAAGGGAGGGTGCTACTCCGAGCTCGATGATGAATTTTCTCAGCCACATCGCTTCTTTGGCAGCATCTGATGCAGCGACATACTCTACCTCGTAAACTGAATCAGCCATAGTGTGCTGCTTAGAACTTTTTCAGCAGACAGCCCCACCATTAAGGGTAAAAATAAATCCCGACACACTCTTGCTGTCATCATGATCAGATTGAAAACTAGAGTCTGTAAATCCTATAAGTCTCAAGTTCGATTCATCATAAATAAGCCACTGGTCCTTAGTATTTCTTAAATACTTCAGGATGGTTTTAACAACCTTCTAGTGATTCTCTCTTGGATCAGATTGGTATCTAATCACTATCCCTAGTGAGTATGCCACATCTGATCATGTACATGTCATGGCGTACATGATAGATCCCACTGTCGAAGCATGATAGAGGTATTGTCGGACAATCCCTCTTCGAGAGAAAAATTCCATGGCCTATCGGTAGATAGCTTTTCTTGAAATTCTTCATGCTGAACCTCTTCAGCATAGTATCAATGTATGTGGATTGAGATAAGCCAAGCAACTTTTTAGATCTATCCCTATAGATCCTCATCCCTAGGATGTAGGAAGCTTCTCCCAGATCCTTCATGGAGAACTGTGACGACAGCCAAATCTTTATTCCCTGTAATGTAGGGACATCATTCCCGATTAAGAGAATGTCATCCACATACATTATAAGAAATACTACTACTGGACCATTAGCCCACTTATAAATGCAGGGCTCTTCTCCGTTCTTAATGAAGCCATACGTCTTGATCGTCCTATCAAAACATATGTTCCAACTTCGGGATGCCTACTTAAGTCCATAAATAAACCTTTGTAGCCTGCACACCTTAGACTCATCTGTGGATGTGAACCCTTCAGGTTATATCATATACACCTCTTCGTCTAGCTCTCCATTTAGGAAAGCTGTCTTCACATCCATCTGCCAGATTTCATAGTCCAGATGGACAGCTATCGCAAGCATAATTCGAATGGATTTAAGCATTGCCACAGGAGAAAATGTCTCATCATAGTCTATACCATAACATTGACGATATCCCTTGGCAACCAGACGGGCTTCATAGGTTTCCACCTTTCTGTCTGCGCCCCTCTTCCTCTTGAAGACCCACTTACACCCTATGGGTTTTACTCCTTCGGGTGGGTCAACTAATGTCCACACATCGTTGATCTTCATGGACTTCATTTCGGATTTCATGGCCTTTAGCCATTTCTCAGAGTCAGGTCCCTGCATTGCATCCATGTAGGTGATCGAATCCTCATCATTTTCATCAAGTTCGACGGGATCACCGTCCTGGACCAAGAAATCATAGTATCTATCCGGTTGACATGGTACTCTACCAGATCGCCTTAAGGGTGTAGGAACAATGGGCTCTGGATCTGATCTAATCAAATCCGGTTCAGGTTCAGCTACTTGTGTCATTTTTCCACCTACCGAACTTTCTCAAGTTCGATCTTAGAGGCAATAGTCCCTTCACCAAGGAACTCCTTTTCCAAAAAGATTGCCTTAAGACTGACAAACACCTTTTGCTCATCAGCTAGGTAGAAATAATATCCTTTTATCTCTTTTGGGTATCCTATGAAATAACACTTGTCAGACCTAGGTCCAAGCTTGTCCGTAATTAAATGTTTAACATAAGTCGGACACCCCCAAATCCTGAGGTGCGAGAGTACTGGCTTACGTCCTATCCATATCTCATATGGCATTTTGGTTACAGACTTACTCGAACCCTATTTAGAAGGTAACAAACTGATTCGAGTGCATATCCCTAGAGAAAGATCGGCAGACCAGCAAACCCCATCATGGATCGAACCATGTCCAACAAGATCCGATTCTTCCTTTCAGACACACCATTATGCTGTGGTGTTCCAGGAGGAGTCCACTGAGAGAGAATCCCATTCTCCCCAAGATATGTCAGAAACTCATTGAAAAGGTATTCACCTCTTCGATCAGATCGAAGAGTTTTAATACACTTCCCAGTTTATTTTTTTACCTCATTTCAGAATAGTTTGAATATTTCAAACGACTCTGACTTATGCTTCATTAAGTAGACATACCCATACCTCGATAGGTCGTCTGTGAAGGTTATGAAGTAGAAATATCCACCTCTTGCACTTGAGCTCATGGGTCTACATACATCAGAATGTACCAGACCTAAGAGTTCACTAGCTCGCTCATCTTTTTCAGTAAAAGGTGACTGGTCATCTTTCCAAGAAGATAGGACTCACAAGTTGGAAGTGATTCACAATCACCAACTTCAAGAATTCCTTCTTGAGCCAACCTATTTATCCTGTTCTTATTGATATGACCTAGCCTACAATACCAAAGGTAGACTTCTGACACATTATCTATTCTAGGGTATTTATCGAAGATTTGAACCATATTAACAGGCTGTGATAGTAAGTGTATTCCATTATTTGGTTATCCAAAAAATATTGTAACACCATTCAAAATGATATTGCAAATATTTTTTTTTATTAAAAATTTATAACCGTACATGGCCAAAAGGCCTACAGAAATAATATTTAATAAAAAGCTTGGACAATAGTGACATTCACTCAGAATTACATTACGAGAATTGATTACAAGGTTCATGATTCCTAAAGCTAGAACTGAAACTTTGCTTCCATCTCCAACATTCAGGAACCTCTTGCCTTCATCAAATCTCCTACTGACCTGCAGACCCTGCATCGAATTACAGATATGATAAGGACTTTCGATATCCAATACCCAGGCAGTAGTATCACAAATAAAAAAGTTACAAGGTGTTATCATATAATTACCTTGCTTCTTCTTCGGCCTATTCGGATCCAGGGAGGCAATGTATAGAGGACATTTTTTCTTCCAGTGCCCTTGCTTCATGCAAAAGAAGCACTCCACCTAGCTCTGGTCGGGCTTGCACTTCTTGGTCTGACCCTGTGCAGATGTCCCAGCATGCGGTTGCACCTTCTTATAATTTTTCTTCTTCTTATTCTTCTTCCCTTTCTTAAAGGGTCGACGACCAGAAGAAGACCCTCCCACAATATTCACCGACTCCTTATGGAGCTGGTGGTCCTTCTCAAAGTTCTGCAGCAACCCCAATAAGCCGTGGTAGTTCACTGCAGGCTTTGTCATCCAAAAATGAGTAAGGAAGGGGAGGAAGGACTTGGGCAAAGAATTAAGGATCGCATCCTTAGTGAGCTGCTCGTGCAAGAGAAAGCCCAGTTTACTTAGGCACTCAATCATTTCGATCATGTACAGTACATGATCGATGACTGAGGCCCCATCCCTCATCCGAGCATTGAAAATGGCACAACTAGTTTTGTGCCTTTCAACATCGTCAGGCGTGCCAAAGGAGTCATTCAACATTTGAAGCATCTCCTGTGGCTGGGCATTCTCGAATCTGTAGTTGAACTCATTATTCATTGCCGCCAGCATTATGCACCGAACGGTGGTGCGGTCGTTGAGCCACTTCTGGTAAGTATCTCGGACCGTCCCTCTAGCGTTCGAGGCTGGCTCCTCAAGTGTCAGATCCGTTACTACATAAAGGATCTACTCATGCTCAAGGATGATTTTTAATTTTCGATACCAGCTATCGAAATTAGGTCCTATGAGCTTGTCATTAGCTAATAATGATCGGAGCGACAGGATAGTGGCCATATCTACATAAAAAAAACCAGACCTCTATTAGTATATAAATTATTAATACTAAAGATTTGGACTTTAGTCTAAAGTTTCTCTCAGTATTTTACGAACTGGTAGCCTCAACCTCCAATTCGAGGAATTACTTTAATTTCTTAGTGGGTACTAGAATCCACACAGACCACACACGAGCCCAACTTTGGTTGGTCAACCCATGTGCATCTATGGGTAGGTTCATAACCAGTTGTTTCTCTAAACAATTTTTAGTAATTAATTTTGCCCCAGAACCTAATCAGTAGGCTTTGGCCTCCACTGAAAAGATCTGGTTAGGTCCAACCATTAATATGACTTGATTTGGTGAATCAGACCAATAAATGATCAGGCCCGACTTTGGCCGGCCAACCTGACCATCATCAGAAAGACTCAACCAAATTATCATACTATGAATGATAATTCCATTAGTCAATAAGCACCAGACCTTTGGGCCTCCAGTGATTATTAAACTAATGGACTCATTATCACTCACTTAATGGGAGGCTATGACTTAGTTATCACTATAACTTAATCATTTTAGGGACCTAATAATTTTAAAGATTTTATTAAAGGATAGAAGAGAAGAAATTAACCAACCAATTTCAATCCTCCCACTGACTTCACCAAGTCAGATTAAAAAAGAATTTAATTAAAGCCGGCATTAGGAGCACCTAAATCAGTCACACTGATTTACCTAATGACATGGGTGAGCCCTAATCATCAAGTGATCTAATCAAAACCTAACTCACTAGGTTGGCCAGTAAGTGAGATCAGTGGTGGGGATATGCCATTAACTCGTCAGAGATCGAATCAATTCGAGTAGCTCCCACTTAAGAACCACTGGTCAAACTGCCGAACTTACCTTAGACACCAACCGATTCATTAGTTTTAATTTGATCAACTTAGTAAATAGGGTTCCTCCGCATAGCCATGAATTAAGTCCATCTTGGTCTAGTTAAAGACATGGACCCATTCAACTACAACTATTGGAGTTGAGTCTAGAGTGTCCTTGACCTAATCTAATTCAACTTTTGATTAGATTTGACCAATTACTCTAATTTAGTCTATTTCTTTAAGCTAACCTTAGGTCTAACCCAATTATGGATCTAATCCATCTAACCCATTGACCACAAGTTTATACAATTGTCTTAGGTCTTAATTCATAATTCTAGACCAACTTGACAACACTTAATTCTTTTAATTAAGTATTTGGGCTAATGGGTCAGGATTTGGAATTTTGAAAATAATTTTTAAATTTGAAAGGTTTTATTTTCTGTTCACCAAATGTGTTGACTCATTTCACAAACGGATCAGCACATTTCATAAATAGCAATCCTATTGCTAATTACATAACAGAAAATAACTCAATCAAAATAAATCATGAATATTCCTTTAGATCTAATCTAACATATTCATGATAAATTATATAATTGAACCTTTATAATTAAGTCCTTTCGCTACTTCATCTGCATGGGATATAATTGCAGCGGCACCCCTACCGCCATAGGAGAACCCCATCAAATGGGAGGAGAAGGCCTTTAAACCTTACTTTTCTCCTATGACTGGACGACCATGGCAACAAACCCAATTAGACTACTTGCTACTTGGATCAAGTATATCTAAATATACCAATTTCAAAATTTAAATTTTAAATTTTAAATTTTAAATTTTAAATTTTGAATTTCAAATTTTAAATAAATTTCAAATTTCAAATTTTTGAATTTTTGAATTTTAAATTTTGAATTTCAAATTTGAAATTTCAACAAAATTTCAAATTTCAAATTTTGAATTTCAAATTTTTGAATTTTGAATTTCAAATTTCAAATTTTAAAATTTAAATTTTAAATTTTAAATTTCAAATTTTTGAATTTTGAATTTCGAACCAATTTCAAAATTTAAATTTTAAATTTTGAATTTCAAATTTTAAATTTAAACTTTTAGATTATAACTTAATCTACGCATGTAAATATATATATATCATATTTTAGAATCTCACTCTGATACCAATTGAAGTGAATTTTAGTACAGAGGTAAAACGATAATTTTAAATTTTTTTCAAAATCACTATTTTATAGTAGAAATTATTAATTAATATAATTAATTAATATATATAAATCCTACACAAAGATCTAAATATAATATATACATAGCATGCATTTAAATTTGAAATTCAAACTTCTACAATAAATATTTTACTGTTATGTGTTCATAACACATTACCTTTGTGCGGGTAGTCGATCGCCATAATCTGATCACCGTCGGGAGGGTCTGATCATCACAACACAGCCATACAGTATGTCTAGCTTCTGTGGATCATCCACACGAAGCTCCCGATCTGATCGACTTCTCATGAATGCTAGTTCGTGGCTGAACCCTTTTGATGGTCGATGTTTATCGAACTCCTTCGATCTTGATCTGCCGACTCTTTGGATACTCTGGATCGTTAGTAGATATACTTGAGAGGTTGATGATGCTCTTCCTGAAGTTTGGTGGGCTCACGACACTCGTAGCTCACATTCTCACTTCCTGAACCCTAAGCCAAAACCCTAGGGTACACTTCGAAGAAACTTGCGCCCACTTGTTTCTTTCTTTTCTCTCCTTTTCTTTTCTTTTCTCACACAAGAAAGCTCTCTCACGCCACCCTTTTTTCTCAGATGTCCTGTGTGCACACCCTATCTTATCTCCTTTTTAAAATGATGCAAGACCGCATCTTTGCAGCATTTTTACCGTGTGGGAGGATAAAGATAAGTGGTTGCTCATTTGAATTCAAATTGAATTTGAATTCAAATGCCAACCAACTCATTCCTATCCACTCTACACGTGAGAAGAGAGGGGTGTGGGCTCTCTTGTGCATGGAGAGTTTACACGAGAAACTCTTTCTCGTGTAAAGCAAATGGCACACAAAAGGATAAGACTAGGTGGCGCATGGATTAGTTGCCCATTCAAATTCAAACTTCATTTGAATTTGAATGGCCAACCAACCATCTTTATCCACCCAAATGGTGCACAAATGGAGGGGCATGGGATGGCTTCTGCATGGGAGAAAATTCATGAGAAGTTATTTCTCGTGATTTCAAATGGGCGCAGATGAAGTGAGGTGGCGCAGGGAGAAAAGTCAAGGTGGTTTGAACCTAATTGAGCCAACCTAATCAAAATAGGTTAAGCATAATTAGACTAAGTTAAATCCAACTTAATTAGTCTTAATTAGGCTCAATAAAATTTTAATCAAATCAGAAATTGACTAAGCCCAACCTCTGATCAAATCAGGGACCAAACCACTTCGGCGATTAGGTCAACTCTTAATCTAATCGGATCAAACTCAACTGAATCCAATTCAATTGAACTTGATCCAAAACTAATTACTCAATTAAATTGAGTTAATTAGTGATCAAATAACTAATTAAATCTCTCATAAATACTGAGTCCAAATCCAATGGGCAATCAGGTATCAAAGTCCATCGATATAAAATCTTGATCGAAGAGTTCCAAACCAGTGGGACTCTTGACCCCGGTACCCAAAATATGTGATACTTGTGATCAAAGAATCTTGATTCTTGATCATAGAGTCTCAGACACATAGGACTCATAGTCCATGAGCATTAAGACTCTTCATCAGCCATTAGATCAGATAGGAACCTCTAATATGTGTGACCCCGCAGGTTCGAACCTAAGCCGGTAGCACAGGAACCAATTCCTGTACTAATCGAAGTGACCATCTAGCAATGGTACCCAATGTCTGGATAGGTCGAATAGTCACAATCGCAATGCTCAGAATCTACATGAATATGGTTACTGTATAATTCATCCCTTTTGACCCTTGTCTATAGGACGACTCAGGGTAAAACTGTCAACCCTGATTAGATCATCCGAATCGTGCTCAACTCAAATAGTCCTGTGACTCCTCACTAGGACTACCCTGATCAAGATTTTGCTAAATTAAAATATGACTGTACACAGCTCCTGAACTGGAGTGGTCAATCCCATCTTGACACACGCACCGACAAGTCAAGTACTTGACTACACCCAGCATCCTTCCGTCACTGAATTAGAAATTCAGTTAGTCTAGTGTCTAAGTGCAGTGAGTTGCTTGCAAGTCACCATGGCGGTCTCAGGTCAGAAGGATAGTTATACCCATATCCCATCGAAGCAAATCTTGATAGCAGAAATAGCTCCAGAGTCGGTCACATTTAGTGCAGATGTACCCTTACATCTCACCTGTATGCCATACCAGTGTCTCCACACTCCTTGATTAAGAGGACAACCAACCCATATGGCACACAATAACCTATGCTTGATAAACGTTGTCATCCTTGGTAACAACGTATCATTTGGTCGTGAACAGGTTTAAGGACTAAACGACAAATCCTCCTTTGTCGAGTCTAAATAGTCCTAAGGACTTCACCACAACACAGGAGTTCATTAGAAGATGAAATAATTTGTGATGAAAAATATCAAAATAACTTTTATTTATTTATAATTTATATACTAATACAAGAATGAGTACAACCGTCAACAGGCTGACGATTGGCTTTGGGACACTATTCCCAACATATCCCGCATCAATAGGTCCTATCTCATTCAAGAATTATATTAATTCTATAGATCAATTACACTAATCAAATGATATACAGTAGGGGTCGCAAAAAATTTCAACAGTATTTTTTCTTAGTTCTCTCATGTAGGAAGAACAAAAAAAAATACTGTCTGAAATTTTTTTCAAACCCTCAGCATACCATTTGATTACTGTAATGACCTATAAAATTTCTTATATTTTTCAAACTATCCATAGTGAAAAATTAATTGACCAATTTACATAATTCTTTCACCCATATAAAAATAAATATATATATGAATGTCATAGAATATGTACATTAATCAAAAGATGGATCTATGGTTCTATGCAATGCAAAAGAATAAAAAATAAAAAAATAAAAAAAATAAAAATAAAAAAGAGACTTAGGTTCATCATTTAATCATGCATTGCAATGTTACTTTTAGTATCCACTACAACTAAACCAAATCGGCTGTGAACGGTTGCCCCCTAAACAGCCGCAGGCCATCCAAGATCGTCTTGCCATTCAGAATTGTTAAAATATTTGTAAAAGAAGAGAAAAAATAAGAAAAAAATATCACTAAAATTATTCTAAGAATTAACCATTTTTCATCTAAAATCATCACAGCCTCTTTATAAAAAAAGAAAGAAAAGAAAAGAAAACACTTTTCATAAAGTGGCACGGCCCAGAACCAGCCGGCACAGCCCAAAATCCGATGGTCCAGAATCCACCGGCACAGCCCAGAACCCACTAGAATGGTCCAAAAAAAATAATTCTAAAAGCAATAATTTGCTTGGTGATAAGAAAAAATATCAAAAAATTTGTTATTCTAAAAAATATCAGAAAGGGATTTACCTTTGATCAAGAAATGCAACGATGGGGCCAAAGGGGCCGAGGCTGAGGGAGGCGGGCCAAAGGGGGCCAGGGCTAAGGGAAGCAGGGTACAAGACCAAAAGGAGCCAGGATCGAGGGAGGTAGGGCCAAAGAGAGCTGAGGCTGAGGGAGGTCGGGCCAAAGGAGGCTGGGGTCGAGGAAGGTCGGGCCAAAGGAGGCTGGGATCGAGGAAGGTGGGGCCAAAGGGAGTCGGGTGTTTGATGTATGTCCTAGAAGCTAATTATTGACTGACATATTTTTTATTCTATGATACAAATTTATGCTTAAACTATTAATTTAATCAATAAAAAATATTTTTTTTTTCATTCAAGTCCAAAGGGAGTCGGGTGTTTGATGTATGTCCTAGAAGCTTATTATTGACTGACATATTTTTTATTCTATGATACAAATTTATGCTTAAACTATTAATTTAATCAATAAAAAATATTTTTTTTTTCATTCAAGTGTTATGTGTCTTTAAATTATTCTTGAAATTGATATTATGATACATATTCTCAATTATTGAGAATTAGAGGTATGTATGATCGATTCCTAAATTACTTTCGATCATAAGATAGTCATGGGGATGATGATTGATCCAGATAGACCGACATATGGTTTGCCTTCTTTGAGATAGATGAGTCTCTAATCTATGGTGTAGAGACACTGAGCGGCAAGTGCATGTAGTTGTTAGAGAACAACTAGTACTGAGTGTGACCATACGAGAGGTCACATAGATTTTTATTCAATCGTCAGTGATCATCTTGATACTGTAATTGTGTGACTAGTCCTTTGACCTGCGGTGTCATAGTTGCTCATAGTAAGGCTACTATAGTTTGACTACACATAAGCATTGATTTGATTATGAGTCAGTATAGTGGATGTTGGCTGAGTTGGTTGAGCTATGGGAGTGAGATGTGCATCTAGATGGGATCTATCAATCTTGATAGAGAGTAGTCCGATGAGATTTGAGAAGCTGAGTCTACAAGTCTATGGCCATAGTAGTGTGATTGATGGAAAAAAAAATTTATTTGGAATCACTATTGGACTTGAGTTGATTGGATCTATCATATGATTGATGATGAGGTTTGACGATTTATCTATTACCTATCATCTAGTCGGAACTCATGATAGAGGGACTATATCACACATTAACTACATCTAGAGATTCTTTTTCAATTTTACTGGATTACCACTATATATTGCTAGATGTCACCAATAGATTGTGAGAGCTCAATAGGATCATTTTGGATCAATGATCCTTGTTGAGTTAGAGTGAAACTGTTTCGATCTACTGAAAAGAATTTTCATGATATCCATGATAGAGATCATGATATGTATCACTACCGGTCAGAATTAAACCTATGAGGTCACACATCAAAGGGAGAAGATCTGGATTGGTTAAAATTGGGCTTTTAAAGTACCAATTTGTATGGATTTAAAGAATCCTATTGGGTTAATGTTAACCTTGCTAGCACTTGGGTGAACCTAATTTTTCTTATGGCTAGTTTGCTTATGTGATAAGCATTAGCCAATTCCTACACTTGATTTGAACCTAATTGAATTTGATTCAATGGGCTCCAATGGTTAGATGCTTAATTTATGGCTTGAATTAAATTAAGAAAGAATTTTTTGATTTTTTTGATTGAAAATTAATCTTAATTTGATCAAGAATCTTTGAATTAAATTTATGAAACCATGTGGGCTGATTAGAGTATGTTTAATTGGTCCTATATAATAGGACACCCAAGCCCAATGTAAGCATGGGTCTGGGCTAGGTGGCGCCCTTTTGATTTGGTCTAAGAGGCTTTAGGCTAGGATTTCTAATATGAATAGAAGAAAGGATCCTAATTTGATTAGAACTCTCTCATGTTGTCTATTTAAGGGACCCTAATCCTACCTCTCAAATTAATCTCATAATTTCCTTCCTTGCTGCCAGCCTCACTATGCCCAATACCCCCTCTCTTCTCTCTCTAGCCCATGCCCTCTCTCTCTAGATGTCCTCTCTCTTAGATCTTGGAGAGAGGTGGGCGGCAACATCTTGTTGGTGTCAAGGATTGGCACCATAAAGTTGTTGGAGTTCTTCTTCTTCCTCTCAAGTTTGTTAGGAGGTTGTACAACTACTTCTTGATTAGTTCTTGATTAGTTGAGAGATCAAGAAGGATTCTTGAATTTTTCAAGAATCAAGAAAAAAAGATCAAATAAGGATTGGTTCATTCAAGAATTAAGAAAAAAAGATCAAAGGTTAATCTCTATCCAAGCTTGGTTCAAGCCTATTCAGGCTTTGAGTTCAAGTGAATTATTTCAAGGAGATCCAATCCAGATCGGCCCTATGGATACCCGTAGTGGCAAGATATTTGTGCTGCTGATTCAAAACCTGCTCATCCTCGGATCTAGGGATTGAATTGGATTCAACCCCAGTTACAGATTTGAGGCAAAAGGAAAGCTATTCAAGTATGCAACTTGACCACAGACTTTTATTTCTTTCTACTAAAATCAGTTTATGTCAATTTCAGTAAATGAACTAGATCCATAGGTGCTTTCATATAATGAATACATGCTTAGATTAAAATTATTTTAATCTAATCTTTTGCTGTATTTTAGATTTAGAAAATTTTTGAAATCTACATACACTAGTACCTGTAGAAATCCTACAGTGGTATTAGAGCCACATGTTCATATATATAAAAGTAGCATAAAAGTTTTAAAAATTATTTTTAAAAATTTTAATTTTGGTTCATACATGTGATGTATATGTTTATGTTTAGATCTGAAAATATTTTAGTTCTAATTTTTAATCATATATGTGATATATGAAAGCATACGTAAGTTAGAAATTAAATTTTTATAATTTGAATTTTTTATATATACGATATATGATGGTATATTTAGATTTAAAATTAATTTTTAAAAAATCTAAAATTTTTCATATATATGATATATGATTGCATGCATGTTCTGAAAATATTTCGAGAACCAAAAATTTACTTTTCATATAATATATTTAGATCTAAAAATTATTTATATGATTTGAAATTGGTGTATACATAAATCATTGGGCATGGGTAGTTTTTGTATCAAGTCATGTAATTGGATTGCGTCTTAGGTTATGATTCTATAAGTATTGTAGATTGAGTTGATTAAACCCCATATATACAATCAAGTTAATCTAAGGACCTAATTTGGCTTTATGGCTCAAATCTGATTCACCTAAGCTGACTAATTGAAACTAATAAGCCATTTGATGTCTAAGGCAAGTTTCAATCAGTGGTTTTTAATTGGGAGACTACTCATCTAGATAATTTTGTCTATGATGAGTTAATGATGTACCCTCTTGTTGCTCTCATTTACCTGACCAATTGGATGATTGGGTTCATTAGCTGCTAAGGCATTTTAGTTTAGTCTATGCCAGTTAGATCAGTCATGTGATGATTGATTAGATGAGATTTAACCTAAAACTTCCCAATCAATATTAAGCCTTACGATCTTCCACTGTTGTAGAAGTGCGGGTGTGCTACTGACGTTGACTATTCTCGACTGATTACAGTAGTTTAGTTACATCAAGAATACACAACCACTCTACTAGCAAAAAGTTACTCCAAGATGAAGATAAGGTTGGGCCCAATATATGTTATCTAATGAACTCAATGATGACTTCACACCTGCTTGTGATCAGTGGATCTGGCTTAACTAAGGAGTGAGGCAATATGTGTTATCTGAGCTCATATGACTTGGAGACCAAGTCGCTGCAATATACTTAGAGAAGCATCTGAACAAAGAGTTACTAATGTATCGATATGCATGTCACCAATAACTATTAGATGAGATGCATAGCATTAGTGGGACCATAGCACCCACTAGAAATCTTACATTGGTTGCGTCATATTTTTATTTTTCATTCAGAGAGTATCAAAATCTAAAAAAAATAGTGAGAGTCTATTTGCATTTAAAAGTCTCTAGAGAAAATATAAATTTAAATATAAATATCTAACTAAAATCTCTACTCTCATAGATAAATAATATCAACCTCTAATCCTCTGGCCTGCATCCTTGAAACCAACCATCTGACTGCCATAAATTTTAAGGATTAGTTTAGAAATGTCAAGATAATCCTGACATCCAAGAAGATTGGGTATGTACTCGATTAGGATGCCCTAACTGTACCAACCCATCTTACGACAGAGCAAAGAGCTACTTTGGATAAATGGACAGAGGATGATTTTAGGATAAAATGCTATGTGCTGGCTTCCATGTCAAATGAATTATAGAGCCAGCATGAGCATACGCCCACTACTTATGCTATGATCATTCACCTGTAAAAATTGTACGATGAGTAGAGCCAGACCGCATGCTTCAAATTGTCCAAGCGGTTGTTCAATATAAAGATGCACAAGGGGCAGTCTGTCCACGATCATTGTATGATAATGATCAAGGATCTTGAAGAGTTTGAGAAGCTCGGGCTTACTATACAGAGAGAGTTAAAGGTGGATTTGATCCTCCAATCTCTGACTAGTTCGTTTGGATAGTTTATCATAAACTATCATATGTATAAATTGAATTATAATTTATCCAAGTTGGTCAACATGCTAGTCACTGTTGAGGATACCTTGAAAAGTTCAAGAGGCTCTATTCTTGCTGATGAGTAAGCATCTTTCAAGAGAAAATCTCAAGCAACGTAAAAGAATAAGCCTGTGAAGAAGCAGAAGAAGGAGAGCAAACCTAAGAAGGACACTTCGAAGAAAGCTGTGGAGAAAGGAAAGTATTTCTACTATAACTCTGATAGTCATTGGAGGAGAAACTATCCGTCTTACCTGGAGAGCCTAAAGATGAAAAAGAGTGAACAACCTTCTGAAGATATGCTCATAACAGAATCTAACCTAATGATTTTTTCTACTTCTAATTGGGTATTGAACTCTAATTCTAGTACTCATATATGTACTTTAATGTAGGATCTAATAGAAAGTAGAAAGTAGAAAGTTGAGGCAAGGTGACATGATCCTTTGGATCGATAATGGAGCAAAAGATACTGTAAAAGTTATTGGAACCTATCCTCTTCGATTATCATCAGATTTTAGATCAGATTTAAAAGACTGTTATTTTATTTCTATAGCTAGCCAAAATATAATTTTGATCTTTGTACTTGCATAGGATGGATTTATTTTTTAAATTTAATAAATATTATTATTTTATTTATTTACGAAATAAATTGGTTGCATCTGATCTTTTGATTGATAGTCTTTATCACTTGCATGTTGATGCTAATGTGAACCTAAATGAGCAAGTAATAAGTATCGTAGGCTAAAAGAGATCCAAAGATGTGTTTAACCATAAGTACTTGTGGCACTATAGGCTTGACCATATTGGAGAGGACAGGATAAACACATTGAAAAAAGATGAGATCCTTGACTTGATTAATTTTGAGTCAATTTCGACTTGTGAATCATATCTTCAAGAAAAATGGCTACGTTATCCTTTGTGGGATAAGAAAAAAGGGTCACTGAGTTACTAGCCTTAGTACACACCGATGTGTGTGGCCCATTTGATGTCCAGATCAGGGATGGTTATAACTACTTCATTATCTTTACTGATGATCTGTCATGGTACGGATATGTATTTCTTATGAAATACAAGTCTGAAGCCTTTGAAAAATTCAGAGAATTCAGGTATGAAGTAGAGAAGCATAAAGGTAAACCCATCAAAGTCTTACTATCTGATCGAGGAGGGGAATACCTAAGTGCTGAATTTTTGAGATATCTTAAGAAAAATAGTATAGTCTCTTAATAGACTCCTCTCAGTATGCCTCAACTCTATGAGATATCCGAAAGGAGAAATAGGACCCTATTGGATATGGTCCAATCCATGATGAGCTTCACTGATTTACTCTTATTTTTTTGGAGACACACTTTACTTACCATGATGCATATTCTAAATAGAGTTTCTTCTAAATCTGTTCCTACCACACCATATGAGATATGGCACGATAAGAAGTCAATTCTAAGTTACCTAAAGACTTAGGGATGTCTAGCCTATGTCAGAAGATAGAAAGCTGATAAGTTAGAGGATAGGTCGGTTGTAGCTTGGTTTATAGGATATCTCAAGAAATTCATGGGGTACTACTTTTACTCTCTACATGACCATAATGTGATTGTGAGTTGCAATACCATATTTTTAGTAAAATAGTTTATCTAGGATGGTGGTAGTGGGAGGTTAATTGAGCTCAATGAGAATATCTCTGAAGAGCAATGAGCTATAGATCCTCAGGAACCCATCCATGATGAGCTAGTAGTTAATGTTCTACTTCTACCTCGTAGATTAGGTAGCATCTTCCATCCTCTCGAAAGAAACATGGGTATGCTAAAAGAGGATATAGAGGAACTGTTTCTTATAGGAGATGGGGGTCATCCTAGTACTTTTGACAAGGCGATGTTTGATATCAATTCTAAAAAATGGTTAGATACAATAAAGTCAGAAATTGACTCAATGCACTCAAACTAGATATGAACCTTAGTAGATCCACCTGAGAAAATTATTTTCACTGGGTGTAAATGGATCTACATAAGAAAAATAGGTGTCAATGGTAAGATAGAGACCTATAAGGCAAAGCTGGTGGTAAAGGGTTATAGTCAATGTGAAGGCATTGACTATCATGATATTTTTTCACCTGTAGCCATACTAAAATTTATCCACACATTGCTTACTGTTGTAGCTTACTATGATTATGAAATTTGATAAATGGATGTAAAAATTGCTTTTCTGAATGGATATCTTAAGAAAGATATCTATATGGAGTAGCCTTTAGATTTCACGTCCGATGATAGTGATCACTGTGTCTACAAGTTATAAAGATCCATCTATGGACTAAAGCAGGCTTCTCGGAGTTAGAATCTTCATTTCGATGATACAATCAAATCATTTAGTTTCATCAAAAATAAAGAAGAACCTTGTGTTTATAAAAGGGTCAATGGGAGTGTGCTTATCTTCCTTGTACTATACATGGATGATATCCTCCTTATTGAGAATGATATTTTCATGCTGATCTCGATCAAAACTTGGTTATCTAAGGAATTTTTCATTAAAGACCTAGGAGAAACATCCTATATCCTTAGGATAAAGGTCTATAGAGATAGATCTAGAAGGATGCTTAGTCTGTAACAAAAGCTGTACATAGAGAAAGTGTTGAAGTGGTTCAGCATGAAAAACTCCAAAAGAGATTTGCTCCCCCTTAGGTATAGTATTCAACTCTCTAAGATGATGTGTCCTACCACTTTTGAGAAGATCGAGCATACGAGTAGGATCCCTTATGCTTCGATGATAGGGAGCTTCATGTATGCCATGCTATGTACTTGACCTGATATTGCCCTTATTGTGAGTATCACAAGTAAGTTTCAGTCGAATTCAGGGGAGGAGCATTGGATAGCTGTGAAGAGCATCCTTAAGTATTTATGAAGAACTAAAGATTTGTTCTTGATTTTTGGAGGAGCACCTGAATTACACATTGAGGGTTATACAGATTCGGACTTTATGTTAGATCCTGATGATAGAAAGTCTACATCAGGATATGTGTTCATTTGCAATGATGGTATAGTCAGCTGAAAGTATTTCAAACAGAACATCATTACAGATTCGACCCTAGAGGTTGAGTATGTCATCGCTTCGGATGCTACAAAAGAAGGCTTTTGGTTCAAAAAGTTTATCATAAAACTTGGTGAAATGACATGGTGTAATGACATCAGATGTCATACCACTGTACTATGACAACAATAGAGCCATAGTACTTGCTAAGGAGTCCCGATCTTATCAAAAATCCAAGTACATTGAGCGTCGGTTTCATATCATACACGACTACCTTAAGAAACAATATGTCAAGGTGCGAAAAATAGACTCCATGGATAACGTGGCAGATCCACTAACAAAGTAGTTGAGCCCATCAAAAATAGAAGCTCACCTTGAGAAGATGGGGCTTAGATTAATGGCCAATTGACTTTAATTCAAGTGGGAGATTGTTAGATGTATACCTTAGAAGTCAATTATTGGCTGACATATTTTTTAATATAAATTTATACTTAAACTATTGATTTAATCAATAAAAGGTAAGTTTTTTTTTCATTCAAGTGTTATGTATCCTTGAAATTGATGTTATGATATATATTCTCAATTATTGATAATTAGAGGTATATATGATCGATTCTTAAATTTTTTTCGATCATAGGATAGTCATAGAGATGATGATCGATCTAGATAGATCGACACACGATTCGCTTCCTTCGAGGTAGATGAATCTTTAATCTACGGTGTAGAGACACTGAGCGGTAAGTGTGGGTAGTTGTTAGAGAACAATTAGTATAGAGCATGACCATATGAGAGATCACATAGATTTTTATTCAATTATCAGGATCATCTCGATGCTATAGTTATGTGACTAATCATTTTACCTACGATGTCATAATTGCTCGTAGTAAGGCTACTATAATTTGACTATACATAAGTATTGATTCGATTATGTCTTTATAGTGGATGTTGGCTGCAGTTAGTTGAGCTATGAAAGCAAGGTTTGCATCTAGATAGGATCTATCAAACTTGATAAAGAAGAATAGACCTATGAGATTTAAGAAGCTGAGTCCACAACTCTATGGCCATAACAGTGTGATTGATGGAAAAAGTTTTCATTTAGAACCACTATTAGACTTAAGCTAATTGGATCTATCATATTACTGATGATGAGGTTTGACGAATTTATCCATAATTTGCCATCTAGTCAAGACTCACGATAGAGGGACGGTATCACACATTAACTACATCTAGAGATTTTTTTTTATTCTGTTGGATTATCATTACATATTGCTAGATGTCACTGGTGGATTGTGAGAGCTCAACAGGATCGTTTTGGATCAATGATCCTTGTCGAGTTAGAATAGAACCGTTCTGACCTACTGAAAGGGATTTCAGTGATACCTATGATAGAGATCATGGTATGTCTCACTACTAATCAGAATTAAATCTATGGGGTCACATGTTAAAGGGACAAGACCTAGATTGGTTAGAATTAGGCTTATGAAGCATCAATTTGTATGGATTTAGAGAAATCCTATTGGGTTTGCATTAACCTTGCTAGTACCTGGGTGAACCCAATTCCTCTTATCGTTAGTTTGCTTATATGATAAGCATTAGCCAATTTTTACACTAGATTTGAATCTAATTAAATTTGATTCAATAGGCTCTAATAGTTGGATGCTCAATTTATGACTTGAATTAAATCAAGAAAGAGTTTCTTGATTTTCTTGATTGAAAATTAATCTTGATTTGCTTAAAAATCCTTGAATTGAATTTATGGAACCATGTGGGCTGACTAGAACATATTTAATTGGGTCCCATATGATGGGACACCGAAGCCCAATGTGAGCATGGGTCTAGGCTAGGTGGTGCCCTTTTGATTTGTTCCAAGAGGCTTTAGGCTAGGATTTCTAATATGAGTAGAAGAAGAGATCCTAATTTAATTACGACTCCCTTATGTTGTCTATTTAAAAGACCCTAGCCCTACTCCTCAAATTAATCTCATAATTTTCTTCCTTGCTACCACCAACACTGTACCCAATGCCCCCTCTCCTCTCTCTCTCTAGCCCATGCCCTCTCTCTCTCTCTTAGATCTTGGAGAGAGGTGGGCGGCAACATCTTGTTGGTGTCAAGGGTTGGCACCATAAAATTGTTGGAGTTCTTCTTCTTTCTCTTAAGTTTGTTGCGAGGTTATTACAACTACTTCTTGATTAGTTCTTGATTAGTTAAGGGATCAAGAAGGGTTTCTTGATTTTTCGTGAATCAAAAAAGAAAGATCAAATAAGGGTTGGTTCATTCAAGAATTAAGAAAAAGAGATCAAGAGTTGATCCCTATCTAGGTTTGGTTCGAGTCTATTCAGACTTTGAGTTTAAGTGAGTTGTTTCAAGAGGAGCCAATCCAGATCAATCCTGTGGATATCCATAGAGGTAGGATACTTATACTGCTAATTCAGAATCTACTTAACCCCAGATCCAGAGATTGAATTGGATTTAACCCCAGTTACTGATTTGAGGCAAAATAAAAGCGATTCAGGTATGCAACTTGATCACAAGCTATTATTTCTTTCTACTAAAATCAGTTTATGTTAATTTCAGCATATGAACTAGATCTATAAGTACTTTCATATAATGAATATATGCTTAAATTAAAATTATTTTAATCTAATTTTCTATTATATTTGAATTTAAAAAATTTTTGAAATTCACATGCACTAGCACCTATAGAAATCCTACACTGGGACCGAAGGAGGCTGGGTGAGGGGCCAAAGGGGGTCGAGATTGAGAGAGGAGGGGCCAAAGAGGGTTAGGTCGAGGGAGGTGGGGCCAAAGTGAGTCAACATCGAGAGAGGCGGGGCCAAAGGGGGCCAGGGTCGAGGAAGTTGGGGCTAAAGGGAGCTGGGGTCGAGGGAGGCTGGGTGCAGGGCCAAAGGGGACCAGGATTGAGGGAGGCAAGGCCAAAGGGGGTCTGGGCCGATGAGGGTGGGGCCAAAGGGGGTCAGTGCCAACAGCAGGGTTGACCGACGATGGGGAGGGTAGGGTTCTTGGATAGAGAGGAGAGAGAGAAGGAGACTTAAGATGAAACGATGCGCGAAATGAAGAAGGGAGGGGTGTGAGGTGAAATATTTGGCCAACCTATGGCAGCAATTTTTAAAAATTATTGCTATAGGTCTATAGCAGTGGTTACCGCTCTAATAGATCCTATAGCAGCGATTGATGGCAACCACAGCAATAGAACCTATAGCAGCAGTTACAACTCAACCGTTGTTATAGAGGCAGAATATAAATTTTTTTCATATTTTTCTCTGAATATGATATAATTTTAAAATTTAAAATAAATCTTCATCATTCATTATCTAAATTTAATTATCATTAGAGTATCGTCACAAAAGATCATCTTGATCTGATAGCCCTAGCTTTGTCGATCAATAAAATTTGATTTCGATGGTCATAAACGATCGCATGAGGATCTGATAGATAAAGATCATCGATAAATTTAAAAACTTACAACAATGATTTTGATGATGTTTGTAGTATACTATCAAAATTTTACTTCAATCAGACATCATTATCATGGTCAATTTAGTATTGAATAATTTTGATCGTTAAATAAAAAATGAGTGATCAAAAGATCAAATATATCCAATTATAAGATAATTTTTTAGATAAATGAGCTTTGCTATTATTTTAATTATTTATATGATGGTGATCATAAAATCCAAATCATAGCTATATGAACCATCTAGGTTAAGCAGATCTTACAAAAGCACAAGCATAATTACTTAAAGATTTTAAGAATGAGTATCAAGAGACATATAGTTTTGGATTATTCATATACGTACAGTTTGAATTTTATGATCACCACTACACAAATGATCAAAATAGTAGTAAAGATCATTTATCTAAAAAATCATCTTATAATCGGATGCTGTTTGACTTTTTGATCACTCATTTTTTATTTAACAATTTAAATTATTTCATACTAGATTGACCATGATAATAATATCCGATTGAAATAAAATTTTGATGGTATACTATAAATTTTATCAAGATCATCATTGTAAATTTTTAGATCTATCGGTGATCTTTATCTATCAGATCATCACATGGTTGCTCATAACCATCGAAATCAAATTTTATTGATCGATATAGCTAGGGCTATCGGATCGAGATGATCTTTTGTGACAACACTCTAATGATAATTATTTAGATAATGGAAAGTGAAGATAGACTTCAAATTTTAAAATTATATCACATTCAGAGAAAAATATGAAAAAAATTTATATTTTGTCTATATAGCAGCGATTGCATAAAATCGCTGCTATATGTCTATAGTAGCAGTTAGGTAACCACTGCCATATACTATGGTAGTGGTTATGCATAATCGCTTTCATAGGTCAAAGCTATAGTAGTGGTTAATCAAGCATGGCAATATCTCAAATATATGGCAGTGGTTATGTATAACCACTGTCATAGGTTTGAACTATGGCAGTGGTTATCCAATAATTGCTGCTATATGCATCCTATGGTAGTGGTTATCAATAACCACTACTTTAGGTCAAATCTATAGTAGTGGTTATATATAACTGCTGTCGTAGATTCTATGATAACAGTTTTCGAACCACTGCAGTAGTAAATGCTGCCATAGATCCTTTCTATAGTAGTGTATAAAACTTTCTTAGGACGTAATTTGTATTATTGACTTTTGTTGGGCCTTATGTGGTACTCCCAAGGCTCAGGAGACCAAGGTTAAGGCTAATATCCAAAATCCATGAGGTAGTCATGGGGTTTCTAGGGCTAGTTTGGGCCCTAGGACGAAAGGCTGTCAGCCTCTCGGATCTTGAGGTTCAGGGATTTTGGACCTTAAGGGGATAACTTATATTTGGACTAGGATTGAGTCTAATATTATGAAATTGGATGAAGTCATAGGTGTACATGGGTTTAGATGAGCACAATCTTATATTAAGTTAGCCAGAAGAGTTTTTGGATTGGATCACATTGACCCTATATATAAAAATACACTATATTCTAACTCAATGAAGCGAATGAATACAAAACCATTTTCTCCCTAACCTTCTCTCTCTTTCTTTCTCTCTTTCTGATCTTCTCCACATTCTAATAGCAAGAAACCCTAGGATTTCTTGACCACCAATCCCCAAAAGGAAAGAAAAAAGGTGCTAAGGTTTTTAGCGCCCTCCTTTGTGCAAGGCTCCTTTTGTGCGCCCCTTCTTGGCCACCCAAGAGGAGTTTCATGTTGAGATTTGATGCCTTAAGATTCGATCTATATTGAGCTCATAACGAAGTTCAGGACGACGAACGGAGTCCAACGAGTATAAGAACAGCCCAAACAGAGTCCAAACGGCGAAGATACATGTGAAAGAAGTTCGGAGCAAGTGGCACGATGCATGAGGCGACGGTGGTGTGGTCGGGCCCGATGGTGGTGCATGCATGCAGGCACACACGGCCTAGCACACGGGCAAGCCTAGCATGGGCACGCAGGCGGGCCGGCCCAGCACGTGTGGGTACCCAGGCCCAACACCCTACATGATCCACCATGGACTGTAGGGTGCTGGGTGGTTTATGGAGGCCGCATGGACTGATCACGCGGTCTATGCATAGTCCATGGGTATTTTTGCATGATCTGATGGCTCTGGAGTGAGGTATTCATGATCGAATGACTGAGGATGATTTCAGACATGATCAGGCATGATCAAAGGCTGTAATGCACGATCAGATGGCTCTGGTACAAGTCAATCATAATCGGACGATCATAGATTGTTCTAAGATTGATTGGGACTCAGTATTCCTAGTGTAACAGTATTTTTGAGATTTTGGAGCCTATATAGCTCAGATTGATAAGCCGTTTGTTGCATTGGATAGCTGGGTGATGTTCTGGAGGCTTCAAGAGAGCTTCAAGAGAAGTTTCAGAGGGCTTTTACGAGGGTTTTGGGGCTTCTTATTGACAGACTCTTGTACAAGGGTTGAATGGTGAGTTCTTCTTATATTGGTTGTATTTTATTCTCTCATAGTAAAGCTTACACTTCTCGTGGAGGTAGGCTTGAGACCGATCTACATATTTGTATTGTGTTTCTTGTTTTATTTTTTTTTCTTCCTGCTACACCATGTGGTATCGGATCCTGCTCCAAGTTGTACCAGAGAATAGATTTTGACAGTGGTGATTGAGATAGAAGATGGAGAAGATAAGCACAATCAAGATAGAGATCAACAGGTTTGACAGAAAGAGCAATTTCTCCTTGTGGCAACAAGGGTGAAAGACATGTTCATCCATCAAGGGTTGATAGATGCTCTCTTGTGTGAGAAGAAGCTGACTACCATGGAGGTGTAAGATTGGAGACGGCTCCAAACGCAGGCCGTAAGTATGATTCGCTTATACCTAGCGGATGAGGTGGTGATCCATGTGCTTGGCGAGACTTCTCCGACGATGCTGTGGTCAAAGCTCGAGAAGTTGTACATGATGAAGTCTCTCACCAACACCCTTTTTCTCTAAAGATAGTTCTACCAGCTATGGATGACTGAGGAACAGAGCGTGCAGGAGCATCTCAATCACTTTTAGAAGATCTTCACCGACCTCCTTAGCATTGATGAGAAAGTTGAGGAAAAGACTCGGGTGTTGGTCTTGCTAGCGTCGCTTCCGCCTTCGTATGAATCCTTGGTGACTGCTCTTCTAGTGAAAAAAAGCACCATCAAGATGGATGACGTTACCATGGTGATTCTTCAGAATGAGGTTCTCAGGAGGGAGAACCTAGCTTCAAGCTCAAGTAGTAGCTCAGCTTTGATGGTTTCTGGAGGAGCAGGAGATGGCAGACAAAGCGACAGGAGATGGTGATGAGGGCGGTCCAAGTCTAAGATGAGAGACTTGAGCAAGATCAGATATTATCAATGTGATGAGTTGGGGCACCTAGCCAGAGATTATCCTTAACTCAGGGATCGGAAGAGGGCTACTACAGCAACGGTCAGTAGTGAGTCAGAGGATGATGTCTTAGAGATATCTAATGAGGTATCTACTTTTTTCAGTAGTAAATTTTAGATTCTGCATGCACCTATCATGTATGTTGCAGAGAGGAGCAGTTTGACTCCTTGGAGAGTAGTGAAGGTACTATTTATCTATCGAATGGATCAAGCTATGCGATCAGAGGCATCGAGATGGTCAGCTGGAGGATATATGATGGTGCAGCAAGGAGATTGGAGGAGGTCCGATACGTATTCGATTTCAGATAGAATCTTATCTCACTAAGTAGACTAGATTCGAGAGGCTACAGGTGTTGGAGCAACTTCTCCAAATTGTGAACATCAGAAAAGAGCAAGGATCTGATCGTAGAGGTTCTTGAAGGCCAGCAACCAAGCAAAACAAAAACATCCTTTAGAATTTTACTAGCCTTGTAAATCCTGTTGGTGGGATTTTTTTCTGCGATTTGAATCCCTTCTCCACTAGATCTAAAATTCATCTTTTGAGACCTGGAAGTACCCTTGATGAAGCCTCCAAAAAATAAAAGATGAGGCATGAAACTTTTCTTGGGTGGTCAAGAGGGGGTGCACAAAAAGGGGAGCGTGCACAACGAGGGCGCTAGAAACCCTAGTGCCTCCTTTCTTTCCTTTTTAGGGTGGGCAGCCAAGAAACCCTAGGGTTTCTTGCTTCTAGGATGTGGAGAAGACTAGAGAGAGAGAGAGAAAGGAAGAGAGAGAAGGTTAGGGAGAAAATGATTTAGTATTCATTCGATTTCATGAGTCAGAATATAATGTATCTTTATATATAGGGTCAATGTGATCCAATGCAAAAACTCTCCTGGCTAACTCAATATAAGATTGTGCTCATCCAAGCCCATGTACACCTATGACTTAACCCAATCTCATAATATTCGACTCAATCCTAGTCCAAATATAAGTTAGCATCTCAAGGCTCAAAATTTCGAAGCCTTAAGACTTGAAAGGCTGACAGCCTTTCGCCCTAGGATCCAAATTAGCCCTAGAAACCCTATGACCACCTCATGGACATTAGACCTTGGCCTTAGCTTGGGTCTCCTGAGCCTTGAGAGTACCACATAAAGCCCAACAATCTCTACCTTGATGCCCCAAGGCCTCAACCAACTCTGTTGTCCATCAAGTATATCAGTGTCATACATTTTCTAAAGTTGTCCCGTGGAAGTACCTTCGTCAGTGCATCCGCTAGATTCTCCTTGGTGTGGACCTTCACTAGCTCTACCTTACCTTCTTCCACAAGCTTTCTAATACAATGATGCTTGATATTGATATACTTCATCCTCGCATGGTTGACAGAGTTCTATGCAAGTAACAGTGCACTCTGACTATCGCAGTGCACCCTAATGGCCTCCTGTGCGAGGCCCATCTCCAATGCCAAGCCCTTCAACCATAGAGCCTCCTTCATTTCTTTCGTAATGCCAATGTACTCTACCTCAGTCATGGATAAGGCCATAATGGGCTGCAAGCATGATCTCCATGAAATGGGACCTCCAAACAAGCTAAATACAAAACCTATCGTCGACCGTTAGGTGTCCATATCTCCATCGAAATCTGCATCCACGAACCCTTCTATCAGTGCCCGAACCTCCTTGGACATGTTAGAGAGTCCCTCAGTACCTTCTTACTATCCGTAGTAGATATCAGCTCCAATAGTACCTATCAAGTACCTAAAGATCCCCTTCAGTGCTTGCCAGTGCTCCCTGCCAGGCTGCACCTTGAGCCACTGACCTGGCTCACTGCGTGGGCGATATCCGACCTACAATATATCATGACATACATAAGGCTCCCCACACCAGAGGCATATGGCACTCTATCCATCTCCTGAGCCTCCACCTCAGTCTATGGTGACATCGTCTTCAAGAGTCTAAAGTGTCCGACGAGTAGCAGCTCCATCGATTTTGCTTCCTTCATCCCAAATCTCTCTAAGACTTTCTTGTTGTAACCTCTCTGAGATAAATGCAGCACCCTCTTGGGTTGATCTCTGAAGATTTTTTTGCTTAAGATCTTTCTCGTAGGCCCCAAATTCTTCATCTCAAACTCTCGAGACAAGGCTGCCTTCAGTTCCTGCACAACCTTCCTACTCTTGCGTGCTATAAGCATGTCATCTACATATAAGAGTAGAAACACCTCAGACCCATCCTTCAAAGATTTAACATAAACACAAGAGTTATACTCGCACTTGAAAAGCCCGATGCTCCTCACACAAGAATCAAACCGCTTGTACTATTGCCTCGGTAGCACTTCAGCCCGTACAACGATTTCTGCAACAAACAAACCTTCTCTTCTGCTCCTGGCTCTCAAAACCCAGGTGGCTGCTTCATGTAGATGCTCTTCTCTAGATGCCCATGGAGCAACATCATCTTGACATCCATCTGCTCCAGCTCCAAGTCCTGAGCTGCAATGATGCTCAGCAGCACCCTGATGGAAGTATGCCTAACAACGGGAGAGAAAACTTCGTTGAAGTCGATGCCTTCCTTCTGAAAGTATCCCTTAGCCACTAGCCTCACCTTATACCTGATACCTCCCTACTTCGAAGGTCCTTCCTTATGTTGGTAAATCCACTTGCAACCAATGGATTTCTTCCCTTGTGACAACTGCACCAATTGCCACATCTCATTCTTGTGGAGAGACTGCATCTCCTTGAACATTGGACCCACCTCTCTTTGTCCTAGCTCTCTATAACCTCTTCGTAGGTGTAGGGGTCTCTATTCACTATCATCAGGGCATATAACACTATCTCCTCGAAGCCATATCGTTTCGATTGCCTGATATTTTTTTTTGGCTTGTGTAGTGCAATCCCGATATCCATCCTAGGTCCAGTTTGCTCTTGCTGGACCTCCTGACCTCTTTCATCCATTTGAACTCTCTCCACCTATGGAGACACCTTTAGGGAGTGCTTCACCTAAATACCAAACCCTCTCGATGCACCTACAAGTGGCAAAACAAAATAGGATGTTAGTTGTCCAGCATTGCCCTGCTAGACCTCCTGCTGCTCCTCCATGCCATCTCGCCTTAGAAGAATTGAATTTTTATCAAAGGTGACATCTCTACTGATGATAAACTTCTTCTTCAAGGGATCTCATAGTCGGTATCCCTTAACTCCTCGCAGATATCCCAAGAATATCATCTTTCGTGACCTGGCATCCAATTTGCTCCACTCACCAGCACCAATATGCACAAATGCCGTGTAGCCAAACACCCTTAGATGGCTCAACCCAATCTTTCTTCTAGACTATTTCTTCTCTGAAATACCACCATCTAACTTGGTGTGAGATGATCGATTCACCAAATAACAGGCTTCATCCACTGTATCAACCCAGAACACCTTAGGAAGCCCTGCTTGCAACCTCATGCACCATGCCTTTTTTATAAGGATTCTTTTCATCCTCTCAACCACCTCATTTTGCTGAGAAGTCTCTCTCACCAAGAAGTATCTTTTGATGCTACACTCTTTAAAAAAAAATTGAAACTTCTTGCTGGTGTACTCCCCACCATTGTCAGATCGTAGACACTTCAAGCTCCGACCTATCTCTTTCTCCACCTCAGCTTGCCACACCTTCAATTTGGTGAAGACTTCTGATTTCTCCTTCATAAAGTAGACCCATACCTTTCTTGAGAAATCATCTATGAAGGTCAAGAAGTATCTCACCCTGTTTCTAATTGAAATCGAGATCGATCCCCACACATCAGTGTGAACTAGTTTCAGTGGGGCTGCATTGCGGGCTGAACTACTGGCAAACTGTACTCTCTTCTGCTTTTTCATCTGGCATGGCTCACATACCTCTAAGATACCTCCATCCAGATCCAGAATCAGACCATGCTTGCTCAGCTCCTTCATCCCACGATCTCCTATGTGGCCTAGGCGATAGTGCCATAACTGGTGAGTCCCCTACTGGTCTTGCACTGCAGCTGCAGCATCAGATTCTTCAGTCACCACAGATCCTTCCATCCTATAGAGGTTGTTCTTCATCTTCCTATCTCTCATCACTACCATGGCTCCATTTGAGATGTTCAACACCCCACTCCTGGCATGACTGCTAAAGCTATAGCCACTCCGCTCCAAGTAACCCAGTGACACGAGATTCTTCTTCAGATCAGGGATGTGCTTCACATTAGTGAGAGTCTGTACTATCTCATCAAATGTTCTCACCTGAATGCTCCTAATACCAGCAACTCGATATGGGTGATCATCTCCAAGTATCATGCTCCCTTCATCTGTCCTGGTGTATGTAGCAAATCAAGATCGGTTTGGGGTGTAGTGATGCGAAAAGGCTGAATCCAAAGTCCATACATCTATGTTTTGCCTGTGACCATCTGATACCATCAAAAGATCATCCTCTATCTCACTATCAGCCACCATACTCAGTGCATCAGATCTTCTCTTATCTCCCTTCTTGTTCTTCCACTGCGGGCAATCTCATTTGCAGTGCCCGATCTCATTACACTTATAGCACCTGGCTTCCTTCTTGGTCCTATTCTTCTGAGACTTTGACCGTCCCTTTGACTTGTCTCTTTTCATTCCTCTTCCTAATCTCTCCCCCACAGCCAAGCCTTCCTGTGGAGTACCTTCCTTGGTCAACTTCTCCCATTGTTTATTTGACTGCAGCACCGAAACCATGTCTTCATACTCCAGGATCTCTTTACCGTAAAGCAGCATCATCACCAATGGATCATAGGAAGGGGGCAGCAAGCATAGCAGTAGCAACATGATAAGTCATATATTTTTGTATTTATTTTAAGTATTTTTGATAATTTATGGTGCTAACATCTTCTTAAAAAATCTAATTTCATAAATAAATTAGATTTTTTTATAAAAATAAATAATTTAAAAAATATATTAAATTAAAGTATTTTTATGAAAAATAGATATTGATTTAATTAAACGATTTAAGAACCAAAATAATAAAAAAATTTTGAAAAATTTAATATATTTTTTTTTCAATTTTTTAGATAAAAATTAGAGAAAAAATCAAGACAAAATATCCTTAAAAATAAAATTTATAGGCTTCGGTGCACGGTGGACCGGTCGCTCGGTCCACAGAGTCAGGGGTGTGGTCCATGGAATAGTTTTGCGGTGTTTTGGTATGGTCTATAGGCAGGTGGAAGGTTATTTGCACATTTATTATCGATTAAAAGAAGAATTTATGGATGCAATCCAACGGCCCAGATTCCATCCATCGCTCGATCCAACGGTTGACGTAGTTTCTGACTTTGAATAGAAAATAAAAGGTGCCATCCGATGGACAGAAACTCATCAAGCATGTGATCGAATGGCTGTAGTGGTTTCCAACCCTGATAAGGATTTAAACAGCATTTTTTTGGGCAATCTGGGTGGTCCATTGAAGATCTAACAGCCAAAATTAATTTATATGAGTATAATATGATTTCTAAAGATTTTAGGACTCCTTTTGTTACCAAAAAAAGATAAAAAATTTATCTATAAATAGGAGGTCCAGGAATAAGTGTGGAGAGAAGAAAAGATTAGTAAAAAGTTAAAAAAAAATTAGAAAAAAAATTAGATAGATTTAGGAACCCAAGGAGAAGAAAAAGAGAAGTCAGTTCACTCTACGGAGTACGAAGGAAGAAAGGAAGATCATCAACCATCTTCTCAACGAGGCTGAGCTGATCAACTTCAGATTCTTATTATAGTTTTATTTTATTTTATTATTTTTTTAATTTTTTATAATTAAATTTTAATTTTAATTAATATAAAATTTATTTTTTTATACTTTAAATTTCTGTCTTTTATTTTTTTTTTTTGCAAGTAGATGCTAGGATCTAGTTAGTAGATCTTAGTACCAATTTATTTTATGCACTTTAAATTTTTATTATTTATTTTTATTATAAGTAGAAGTTAGGATCTAAATAGTAGATCTTAGTACCAAATTTATTTTTCATACTTTTAATTTCTATTTTTTGACTTAAATTACTTTCTTTGAAACTTTATTTTCTTTTCTAAAATCAAAGATTTTAAATCAAAATCTTGTCTTCTCTGTGAATTCGATCTGACTCATTATTTTTTATATATTTTTAATTTTTATTGAAGTCAGAATTAGATTGATAATCATGGTGTCCGAACGATAACATCACGATCATATCAATTTTTGCCATCATTGTCGGGGAAGGCACTAATTTTTATGTTTGATTTCTTTGATTTTTTTGTAAATATAGCTTACTAATTTTTTAATTTCTTTTCAATCTTTTTGTAGAAAAAAAATTCAAAAAAAAAAGAGAGATAGAAAGCTTCCAATTTGATGAGATCAATCCTAACCCTAATCCTAACTATTTTTTTAGTATTAATTACTATTTTTTTTCAAATTAATCTAAAATTCATCCACATAAACTTAATAAAAATCGTATGATAAGAGTAGAAACTTAATTATTAAGAAGCATTCATCATCTTAGATTTACTTTTGATGATCGCTGGAGACAAAGTAAGCTTTCAAGTTTAATTAATTTCATGTATCTAATTTAGTTGCACAAAACTCCTTGTTTGAAATTGGTTGTGCATATTCATCTCAAATCAACTTAATGGCAACACACATAAATAAGATAAGGTAGGGATTTCATCACCCTTCCTTAGCCCAAAAACAACCAACCAGCATCCTGCATTAACCCTAACCTAATTAAAATTCAGTGGACATTGGCCCCTAGGATCAATTGAGTTTAGTTTGAGTATTATGGTGAAAATAAGTGCAAAGTAAGTTTAGACTCACCCCTAAAACTGGTGTCTAAGACTAGAGGTTACAAAGGCTCAACCTAAGTGGACTCATAGTTATTTAATTAGTTCCGTTAGCTTACCTGGCCAATCTAATTGGTATCTAAGGAAAGCAACAGGGGAACTCCCACGACCCCACCTCTTATCTGGCTAGTTGAAGAAAGTGAGAACAAACCTAATTTGTATCTAAGCTAAGCCACTCTACATCAAACTATTAGGTCTAAGAAACTCGTAGGTGTCTAGATTTAATTGCTTGCTAACTTGATTACAATTAACACTCAACTATAACTAATTCTTTTCATCATTCGTCTTTAGGTCTAGAACTTCCTTAAGGATCTCACCTTTAGAATCTCTCTCTCTTTCTTCCACTTCTCTTTTCCTTTCTCCCTCTATTTAAAAAAAAAAAAAACTCAATCACACATTAGGGTTTGCACTGATATATGCATGGTAGGAGATCTCTTTACCCTGACTTAGTTGAACTTAATCTTGAAATTGAATGGCTGATTCACGCTAAACCTAAAAATCAAATGGCTGGAGATCCTAGAGAATCACCTAGGTAGATGAAAGAATATTTTATTTCTTTCACCTATAACCCATCGACTTGTATCCACTTACCCGATATCCCTACAAGCCATTATGAGATCAAGTCGATCACAATCCAGATGCTCCCATCTTTATATGAAAATATCAATGAAGATCCTTACAAGAATCTAGATGAGTTCTTAGAAATCTGTTCCATAGTGAAAATTCAAAATTTTACTGATGATGCACTTAGACTGACCCTATTCTCCTTCTCGCTTAAGGACAAAGCCAAGTACTGGCTTGGCATAACAGGGAAACCAATCCAAATATGGGCTGAAATGTAGCATGAGTTTCTTAAGAAATTTTATTCCATAGGTCAAACCAATACCATGAGGCAAGCCATTACTAGATTTGCTCAGCTTCCAGGAGAATAAATTCATGAATCATGGGAGAGACTTAAGAAACTTCATAGAAAATGCCCACATCATGGTCTATCTAAGTAGTAAATTGTTCAAGTTTTCTATGAGGGTTTAGGTGACCAATACAGACAGATGGTGGATGCATCTTGTAGAGGTACATTCATGAGTAAGAGTAAGGATGAAGCTTATACTTTGTTTGAAACTTTGAGTAAAAATTTGATCAAGCATGCTTTATTATCCTCCTATGAAAGATCAATCCCAGACCAAAAGTGGACAGAAATTTTTAAGGTCAAGCTAACAAACTCTAGTCCCAAGGCCGATTTAAACTTAATAGCCCAAAAATTAGATAAAGTCGACCTTCTTACCCAGAAATTAGATCAGTTCCTAACTCTAGGTCAACAATCTCCTGCACAATACACACAACCTTTCAATTATCAGGAGATTTGTTTTATCTATGCTAGCCCAGTCCATCATGTGAGTGAATGTCCCATCGCTACAGAGTTTTCACTTTTCATCCAAGAATAAGTTCAAGCTACCCAAGGTTACTCTAAGCCTGTCAATGATTCATTCTCTAACACATATAATTCAGGCTGGAGGAACCACCCTAATTTTTTTTGGAGATCCCAATAGACTCAGGCTCAAACCCAAATTTTTTTGGTGCAAAACTTTCAGAATATGCCCCAATATCAAAATTATGCCTATAATAAAGGTCAGTCTAGTCAGCCCATCCAGCCATCATATCACAATCAGTCATCATACTCACCTCCTCAACAAACTAATTTAACCAATGATAGGTTTAGCCAACTTTAACAAATGATTAAGACCCAACAGCAATCTTTCATCAAGCAAGAAGTGCAAATAGGTCAGTTAGCTGAGTCTTCTATGAGAAGAGAACTAGGTCAATTATCGAGCCAATCAATATCGAATTTCAAAAATAATCCATCCATCCACCAACCACCTGGACCTAGTCATGAATCTAATATTCTATCTAAGAATTCTCAATTTAAAAATGACAAAGTAATCTCTAAGCTTAGAAGTGATAGGATTCTTGATGACCCATACCAAGACCAAGTGAGTGAGGCTAGTACTGATGCTAGCCAAAATGAGAATTTAGAAGAGGAGATTAGTACTGAGACTAACTCAATAGAAGAACCTGAGCCCAGTACTAATACTGATCTAAATGATAAAAAAAAGAGAATGGATGAGTTACCCGAGATATATTTACCAAGAGTCTCATTTTCTTCAGCCCTAAAAGTTGATTCTTCTACTTTAGAATCACCTCCTCCAGAACTGAAGTCATCTTTGATCACATCTAAGTATGCATGTTTAAAATTAAGTGATATTCTTTCAGCATCCATTGCCTCGAACTCAACTCCTAACCCAAAAACTCAATTCATGAGCATTTTAGAAGAACAAATAGAAAAAATTCTCAACAAACAAGGGTCTGTGAATGGGTTTGTAAATTATCTTCCTAAAAACAAGATTGGAGATGTGAACTATTTTTTAAAGATTGACAATAAAATATTAAAATTTATTATAGGTCATCTTTTTAAGACTGGCAATCCAAAACCAATAAAATTTATCAATCCAATATTTGACATGGGGTAGGTGAGAGAATCGGCATGGTCTGGCTGAAGACGGTAAACATAGTAATTCCTAGGAGGCAACCTAGTTTTAGTTTTAGCTTTTGGTTTTTATTATTTTTTATATTTTGTTTAGATTAATTGAGTCTTAGTGTCTTTTGTAGGGATTTGAAGACAATATTGGCTAAGTTTAGGGGAGAACCAATTTTGAAAAAACTTCTAGATCAGATGACATCTCTCCTTTTCTTTCTCTTTGTATCACCTTTTATTTTTTCTACTCCATTGAGGACAATGTCAATTAAGTTGGAGAAAAGAATAATAAAAAATTTTAAATTTTTAAAGTCCTCAAGTAAGTGAGTATTTAGCATTTAAGTATCTGATTACACTTAAAAAATCAGGTTAAATCAAGTATTTTTTTTAAAAAAAATTAATGTATAGACTAGAGAGTTTGTGAGATATTGAGGGATCAAGTATTAAGAAAACTCAATAAAGAGTTAAGTTTAGAAATTAAATAATTTTTTTTGAGTATTTCTAAATTTTTCTACCAGCATCAAAGAAGAGTTTACTTCTTATGGGCTTATGTAGGGTAACTATACGTTTCTTCATATATATATTTATAAAAAAAAAGTTTTTAAGTATTTCATACCGAGTAACCAGGCCTCTTTGCCTAAGCAAGTATTGAGTTTCACGTCAAAAAGTATGAAGGACAAAGAAACTTTGTTGTAAAGCTAGTTTTAACTCGTAGCCCGTTTGATTTGAGCAAGTAGGTCCAAGGGGTATTCTATATCTAGTGCCCTAAAGCTATCTGGTTCGGGAGTCATCGACTGAAAACTCACTACATGGGTCAAATAGAAAGCTTAAGGGGTTAAGACACTCAATAGTAGTATAATGTTAAAAAAAAAATTAATAAATGAAGGATGGAAGTAACAATATACTTATCCATATGAAGATTAATGATTTGGAGATAAAGGTAGGAATAATTTAGAAAAAGTTTAAAAAAAGTTTATTGTTCTTAGTTTAACTCTTATATTGATTAATATTAATACTCTAATGACATACCTCCCTTATGCTCTACTAGACATCAGTGACCCTTTTCAGAAATTATTTGATAAAATTCAAAATTTTATGTTAAACGGTACTTAATTCTAAATTCTTTATTTACTCGAGAATGAACAAAATTCAAGTTGGAGGGTGTGATACGTCACATATTTTTGTATTTATTTTAGATATTTTTGGTGCTAACAGCTTCTTAAAAAATCTAATTTCATAAATAAATTAAATTTTCTTAGAAAAATAGATAATTTTTAAAAAATATAAAATTAGAGTATATTTATGAAAAATAGATGTTGATTTAATTGAGTAATTTAAGCACAAAAATAATGAAAATTTTTTGAAAAATTTAAAGCATATTTTTTTCAATTTTTCAAGTAAAAATTGAAGCAAAAATCAAGGCAAACTACCCTTAAAAATAAAATTTATAGGCTTCGATGAATGGTGGACCGACCGCTCGGTCCACAGAGTCAGGAGTGCAGTCTACAGGCGAGCGAAAGGTTATTTACACGATCTGATGGCTTATATCAATTCAGAACCAGATCTGACGATCCATATTTGTTATCAGTTGAAAGAAGAATTTTTGGGTGCGATTCGATGGCCCAGATTCTGTCCATCGCTCGATCCAATGGTTGACGTCATTTTTGACTTTGAATAGGAAATAAAAGACACCATTCGACAGCCAGAAACTCATCAAGCACATGATCAGACAACTGTGGTGGTTTCTGACCCTGATAAGAATTTAAACAATATTTTTTTGGATGATCTGGATGGTCCATTGAAGATCTAACGATCAAAATTAATTTATATGAGTATAATACGATTTCTAAAGATTTTAGGACTCCTTTTTCTATCAGAAAAAGATGAAAAATTCACCTATAAATAGAGGGTCTAGAAATAAGTGTAGGGAGAAGAAAAAATCAGTAGAAAGTCAAAAAAATTAAAAAAAAAATTAAATAGGTTTAAAGACCCAAGGAAAAGAAAAAGAGAAGCCGGTTTGCTCTACAGAGTATGAAGGAAGAAGGAGAGGTTATCAACCATCTTCTCGATGAAGCTGAGCTGATCAACTTCAGATTCTTGTTAAAGTTTTATTTTACTTTATTATTCTTTTTAATTTTTTATAATTAAATTTCAATTTTAATTAATATAAAATTTATTTTCTTGCACTTTAAATTTCTATCTTTTTTTTTTTTTTGCAAGTAGATACTAGGATCTAGTTAGTAGATCTTAGTATCAATTTATTTTATGCACATTAAATTTTTATTATTTATTTTTATTGTAAGTAGAAGCTAAGATCTAAATAATAGATCTTATTATTGAATTTATTTTTCATACTTTTAATTCTTATTTTTTGATTTAAATTATTTTCTTTGAAACTTTATTTTTTTTCTAAAATCAAAGATTTCAAATTAAAATTTTACCTTCTCTGTAGATTTGATCCGACTCGCTACTTTCTATATATTTTTAATTTTTATTAAAGTCAGAATTAGATTGATAATCATAATGTCCTAACGACAACATCATAGTCATATCACGATGACTTATCTTCCTCCTCCATCTTCACATGTTCAGTAACTCATTGCACACCTGATCAAATTTTTGGATGTGATCCAAGACATCTCTACCTTCCTGCATCTGAAAGCTGTACAGTCTTTTCTTCAATATTAGCTTGTTGCACATATTTTTTTCCATATATATGGTATGCAACTTTGACCACAAACCTTTTGGGGTCCTCTCCTCTAATACTGAATAGAGCACTACATCTGCCAAATATCTTCTAATCATAGAATAAGCCTTCTTCTCTAGGGACATCCATTGACGATCTATCATCCCTTCAGGCTTCTCCTCTAATGCCTGATCTAGATATACTTGAACCAAAAGATCTTCTATCCAAACTTTTCACATAGAAAGTTTTTTTTCCCATCAAACTCTAAAAATCAACCTTCATGTTGCTTCGCATGGCTGGATCTAAACTAAAAACACAACAAAACTCCAAGAGATTTGAGAAATACCTTGACAGGATCCTTGCTGAAATTTCAACCTTTGAAGATTTTCAACTTTTGGAGTCTCCTTCTTTCTCCACATAATCTGTGCTATGATATCAATTGTTGGAGCAACTTCTCCAGGTTATGGATGTCAGGAAGTAGCAAGGATCTGGTTGTGGAGATCCTTGAAGGCCAGCAATCAAACAAAACAAAAACAGCCTTCAGGATTTCAGCAGCTTTGTAAATCCTGTCAGCGGGATTTCTTTCTACAATTTGAACCCCTTTTCCATCAGATTTGAAACCTATCTTTTGAGATCTGAAAGTACCCTTGATGAAGCCTCCAAAAAATAAAAGATGAGGTGTGAAACTTCTCTTGGGTGGCCAAGAGGGGATGCACAAAAAGGGGGGCATGCACAAGGAGGGCGCTAGAAACCCTAGCACCTCCTTTCTTTCCTTTTTGGGGTGGGCAGCCAAGAAACCCTAGGGTTTCTTGCTTCTAGGATGTGGAGAAGACCAGAGAAAGAGAGAAAGGAAGAGAGAGAAGGTTAGGAAGAAAATTATTTATTATTTATTCAATTTTATAAGTCAGAATATAATGTATCTTTATATACAGGGTTAATATGATCCAACCCAAAAACTCTCCAGGCTAACTCAATATAAGATTGCGCTCACCCAAACCTATGTACACCCATGACTTAACCCAATCTCATAATCTTAGACTCAATCCTAGCCCAAATATAAGTTAGCCTCTCAAGGCCTAAAATCTCTAAACCTCAAGACCTGAAAGGCTGACAGCCTTTCGTCCTAGGACCCAAATTAGCCCTAGAAACCCCATGACCACCTCATAGACTTCAGACCTTGGCCTTAGTCTTGATTCCCTAAGCCTTGAGAGCACCACATAAGGCCCAACAATCGGACGGTAGCTGGTAGAAAAATCCTAAAGGTGTGGCACGGCGACAGGATTATTCTAGAGGGAAAGAAGATGACGAAAAGATATTACTATCTAATGGGAAGTCTAGTGTGAGGTGGATCTTTAGGAGCTAGGAAGAGTCCAGAGTGAGATGGAGCTCTATATGGAGATGGATCGGACACTAAACTGGAGACTCAGAAGGACGAGAGGCAACGTCGCAGAGTGAAATTTCTATTATCGTAGAAGACTTTCCTGAGTAGATCTTTGATCAGAATGGACATAGCCCATGATGGAGGTGGGATCGAGCGACTTGGCTCGACTCCCACATTTACCCATCCATGAGACAACAGGCATGACTCAGGGCATGGGGGTGAGCCAGATCCAAGGCTCTATGAGAAAAATAGAGGTCGAATATCGAGTCGAGATGGAGATTGTTGAGAATTGATATCTCAAGATTCGATCTATATTAAGTCTATAGTGAGGTTCAGAATGACGAACGGAGTCCAACGAGTCTAAGAGTAATCCAAACAGAGTCCAGACAGTGAAGATATGCACGAAAGAAGTTTAGAGTAGGTGGCATAGCGTACAAGATGGTGGAGGTCGATGGCAGGCCGGCAACATCCGCCACGCCCAGTGTGGGTGCATGCACGAGCCAGCCCAGCATGCACGGGCACCCAGGCCCAGTGCCCTGCATGGTCCACCATATATCGCAGGGTGCTTGGTGGTCCATGGAGGCCACGTGGATCAATCACATCATCCACGCGCAGTCCATAGGTGTTTTTGCATGATCCGATAGCTCTAGAGTGAGTCATTCACGATCAAATAGCTGAGGATGATTTCGAACATGATCAGGTATGATCAGAGGCTGTAATGCATGATCGAATGGCTCTGGTGTAAGTCGATCATGATCAAATGATCGTGGATTGTTCTAAGATTGATTAGGACTCAGTATTCCTTATGTAATAGTATTTTTGAAATTTTGGAGCCTATGTAGCTCCGATTGATGAGCCGTTTATTGTGTTGGATAGCTAGTAACATCCTGAATGCTTCAAGAAAGGTTTCAAAGAGCTTTTATGAGGATTTTGGAGCTTCTTATTGAGAGACTCTTGTACAAAGGTTGAGTGGTGAGTTCTTCTTGTATTGGTTGTGTTTTATTCTCTCATAGTGAAGTTTGCATACCCCATAGAGGTAGGCTTAAGACCGAGCCACGTATTTGTATTGTGTTTTTATTTTGTTTCTTCTTTCTTCCTCCTGCACTATGTGGTATTGGATCCTGCATAACATTCCTTGCCCCCACATTTTGCTTTTTGGAGCCCTCATCGAGGGTGCTTTCAGATCTCAAAAGGAGGATTTCAAATCTTAAAGAGAAAGGATTTGAATCATAGAAAAAAATTCTGCTGATAGGATTTACAAGGCTGCTAACATCCTGATGGTTGTTTTTGTGTTGCTGGCTTTCAAAGACCTCACGATTTGATCGTTGCTATTTCCTGACATCCACAACTTGAAAAAGTTACTTCAATAATTGGTACCAGAGCATGGATTATATAGAAAAAGAAAGAGACTTCAAAAGTTGAAAATCTTCAAAGACTGAAATTTTAGTAAGGATCGTGTCAAGGTATTTCTCAAATGCTTTGAAATTTTGTTGTCTTTTTGGTTTGGATCTAGCCATGGGAAGCAACATGAAGGTTGATTTTAAAAGGTTTGATGAAAAAAAAAAAAATTCATATGAAAAATTTGGTTAGAATATCTCTTGGTTCAAGCAGATCTGGATCAGGCATTGGAGGAGAAGCCTGAAGGGATGACGGATCGTCAGTGGATGTCCCTGAAGAAAAAGGTTTGTTCTATGATTAAAGGATGTTTGGCAGATGCGGTGCTCTATTTAGTGTTAGACGAGAGGACCTTAAAAGGTTTGTGGTCGAAGTTGCACACCATGTATATGAAAAAAAATATGTGCAATAAGCTGATATTGAAGAAGAGACTGTACAACCTTTGGATGCAGGAAAGCGGGGATGTCTTGGGTCACATCCAGAAATTTAACCAGGTGTGCAATGAGTTGTTAAATATCGGGATGAAGATGGAGGAGGAAGATAAGTCATTGCTACTGCTATGCTCACTACCTCTTTCCTATGATCCATTGGTGACGATGCTACTCTACGGCAAGGAGACCTTGGAGTATGAAGACATGGTCTCGGTGCTGCGGTCCAACAAACAGTGAGAGAAGTTGACCAAAAAAGGTGCACCCTAAGAAGGCTTGGCCATAGGGGAGAGATCAGAAAGGAAAGAGAAAGAGGCAAGTCAAGGGGACGGTCAAAGTCTCAAAAGAGCAGGAGCAGGAAGGAAGCCAGGTGCTACAAGTGCAACGAGATCAGACACTTCAAACAAGATTGCCTGTAGTGGAAGAACAAGAAAGGAGATAAGGGAGGATCTGATGCACTAAGTATAGTGGCTGATAGTGAGATGGAGGATGATCTTTTGATGGTATCAGATGGTCACAGGCAATACACAGATGTATGGACCCTAAATTCAGCATGTTCGCATCACTACACCTCAAATTGATCTTGGTTTGCTACATACACCAGGATGAATGAAGGTAGAGTGACACTTAGAGATGATCACCCATGTAGTGTTTTTGGTATTAAGAGTGTTGGATGAAGATGTTTGATGGGATGGTGCAGACTCTCACTAATATGAAGCGCATCCCTGATTTGAAGAAGAATCTCATATCACTGGGTTACCTGGAGTGGAGCGGCTACAGCTTCAGCAGTCATGCAAGGAGTGGAGTGTTGAACATCTCAAATAAAGCTATGGTAGTGATGAGAGGTAGGAGGATAGAGAACAACCTCTATAGGGTAGAAAGATTTATGGTGACTGGGGAATCTGATGCAGCAGCAACAGTGCAGGACTAACAGGGGGCTCATCAGTTGTGGCACTACAGTATAGGCCACATGGGAGATCATGGGATAAAAGAGTTGAGAAAGTATGGTTTGATTTCAGATTTGGATGGAGGTATCTCAGAGGTATGTGAGCCATGTCAGATGAAAAAATAAAGAAGAGTACAGTTTGCCAGCAGTTCAGCCCGCAGTGCAGCCCCACTGGAACTAGTTCACATTGATGTGTGGGGACTGGCTTCGATTTCAGCTAGAAACAGGGTGAGATACTTCTTGACCTTCATAAATGATTTCTCTAAGAAGGTATGGATCTACTTCATGAAGAAGAAATCAAAAGTCTGCACTAAATTCAAGATGTGGAAAGCTGAGGTGGAGAAGGAGACAGGTCAGAGCTTAAAGTATCTGTGATCTGACAATGGCAGGGAGTACACCAACAAGGAGTTTCAGGTTCTTTGTGAAGAGTGTGGCATCAAAAGGCACTTCTCAGTGAAAGAGACTCCTCAGTAAAATGGGATGGCCGAGAGGATGAACAAAACTCTTATGAAAAAAGCACGGTCCATGAGACTGTCGGTAGGGCTTCCTAAGGTGATCTAGGTTGATACAGTGGATGTAGTCTATTATTTGGTGAATCGGCCATCTCACACTAAGTTAGATGGTGGTATTCCAGAGGAGAAATGATCTAGAAGGAAGATTGAGCTGAGCCATCTAAGGATGTTTGGGTGCATGGCATTTGTGCTCATTGGTGCTGGTGAGCGGAGCAAATTGGATGCCAAGTCACAGAAGATGGTATTCTTGGGATATCCATGAGGAGTTAAGGGCACTAACTGTAGGATCTCTTAGAGAAGAAGGTCATCATCAGTAGGAATGTCACTTTCGATGAAAATTCAGTTCTCCAAAGATGAGATGGCATAGAGGAGCAGCAAGAGTAGCAGGAGGTCCAGCAGTGCAGTGCTAGACAACTAACATCCTATTCTATTTTGCCACTTGTATATGCATCAAGAGGACTTGGTATTCAGGTGGAGCACTCTACAAAGGTGTCTCCACAGGTAGAGAGAGCTCAGATGGATGAAAGAAGCCAAGAGGTCCAATAGGAGTAAGTAGGATCTAAGATGGATATCGGGGTTGCACTGCACAAGCCTAAAAGGAAGTCAGGCAACTAGAACGATATGGCTTCGAAGAGACAGTATCATATGTCTTGGTGATAGTGAATGGGGACCCCTACACTTAAGAAAAGGCTATGGAGAGTCAGGACAGAGAGAGATGGGTCCAAGCAATGTCCGAGGAGATATAGTCTCTCCACAAGAATGAGACATGGCGATTAGTGCAGTTGCCACAAGGAAAGAAACCCATTGGTTGCTAGTAGATTTACCAATACAAGGAGGGACCTTCAGAGCAAGAAGGTATCAGGTACAAGGTGAGGCTAGTGGCCAAGGGATACTCTCAAAAGAAAGGCATCGACTTCAGTGAGGTTTTCTCTCCCATCGTCAGGCATACATCCATCAGGGTGATACTGAGCATCGTAGTAGCTCAGGACTTGGAGCTGGAGCAGATGGATGTCAAGATGGTATTTCTCTATGGACATCAGAGGAGAGTATCTACATGAAGCAGCCACCTGAATTTTGAGAATCAAGAGCAAAAAGAAAAGTCTATTTGTTGCAAAAATCGCTATATGGACTGAAGCAGTCACCGAAGCAATGGTGCAAGCGGTTTGATTCTTATGTGAGAAGTATCAGACTTTTCAGGTGCAAGTATGATTCTCATGTTTATGTTAAATCTTTGGAGGATGGGTCTAAGGTGTTCCTACTCTTGTATGTGGATGATATGCTTACAGCATATAAGAGTAGAAAAGTTATGTAGGAACAGAAGGTAACCTTGTCCCAAGAGTTTGAGATGAAGGAGTTGGGGCCTGCGAGGAAGATCTTAGGCATGAAAATCTTCAAAGATCGATCCAAGAGGGTGCTGTATTTATCTTAGAAAGGTTACATCAAGAAGGTCTTGGTGAGGCTCGAAATGAAGGAAGTGAAACCGGTGGAGCTACCACTTGTCGGGCACTTTAGACTCTCGAAGATAATGTCATCACAGACTGAGGTGTGTTGGGAATAGTATTCCAAAGTCAATCATCAGCCTGTTGATGGTTGTGCTCATTTTTGTATATGTACATGAATTATAAATTAATAAAAATTATTTTGATATTTTTCATCACAAAATATTTCATCTTCTAATGAACTCCTATGTTGTGGTGAAGTCCTTAAGACTATTTAGACTCGACAAAGGAGGATTTGTCGTTTAGTCCTTAAATCTGTTCATGACCAAATGATACGTTGTTACCAAGGATGACAATATTTATCAAGCATAGGTCATTGTGTGCCATATAGGTTGGTTGTCCTCTTAACCAATAAGTGTGGAGACACTGGTATGGCATACAGGTGAGATGTAAGGGTACATCTGCACTGAACGTGATCGACTCCGGAGCTATTTCTGCAGTCAAGATTTGCTTCGATGGAATATGGGTATAAATGTCCCTCCGACCTGAGACCGCCATGGTAACTTGCAAGCAACTCACTGTACTTAGGCATTGGACTACTTGAATTTCTAATTCAGTGACAGAAGGCTGCTGGGTGTAGTCAAGTACTTGACTTGTCGGTGCATGTGTCAAGATGGGATTGACCACTCCAGTTTAGGAGCTGTGTACAGTCGTATTTCAATTTATTAAAACTTTGGCTAGGATAGTCTTTGTGAGGAGTCACAGGACTGTTTGAGTTGAGCACGATTCGGATGATCTAATCAGGGTTGACAGTTTAACCCTGAGTCGTCCTAAACACAGAGGTCAAAAGGATGAATTATACAGTAACCATATTCACGTAGGTTCTGAGTATTACAATTGCGACTATTCGACCTATCCGATCATTGGGTACCATTGCTAGATGGTCACTTCGATTAGTACAGGAATTGGTTCCTGTGCTACCGGCTTAGGTTCGAACCTACGGGGTCACACACATTAGAGGTTCCTATCTGATCTGATGGCTGATGAAGAGTCCAAATGCTTGTGGACTATGAGTCCTACATGTCTAGGACTCTGTGATCAAGAATCAAGATTTTCTGATCACAAGTTCTACACATTTTGGGTATCAGGGTCAAGAGTCCCACTGGTTTGGGACTCTTCGATCAGGGTTACATATCGATGAATTCTGATGCCCGATTACCCATCGAATTTGGACTCAATATTTATGAGAGGTTTAATTAATAATTTAATCACTAATTAACTCAATTTGATTGAGTAATTATTTTTGGATCAAGTCCAATTGAATTGGATTCAGTTGGGTTTGACCCGATTAGGTTAAGAGTTGACCTAATCGTCGATATGGTTTGGTCCCTGATTTGATCAGGAGTTGGGCTTAATCAATTTCTGATTTGATTAGGATTTTATTAAGCCTAATTAAGCCTAATTAAGTTGGGTTTAAATTAGTCTAATTGGGCCTAACTTATTTGGTTCAATTAGGTTGGTTTAAATAATGAAACCATCTTGACCCATTCTCCCTGTGCCACCTCACTTCCACTGCGCCCATTTGAATTCATGAGAAGAAAGTTCTCATGAATTTTTCCTCATGCAAAGCCCTCCTCACATCCTACTTTAATGCATTAAATGAGTGGATAAGGATGATTGGTTGGACATTCAAATTCAAAATAAAGTTTGAATTTGAATGAGCAACCAATCTTAGCGCCTTGACCTATCCTCTTTTAGCGCCCCATTTATTACACGAAAAAATATTTCTCATGAAATCACTCACATACAAATTAAGCCACACCCTCCTCTTCTCATGCCCTTAGTGGATAGGGATAAATTGGTTTCCATTTGAATTCAAAATTTGATTTGAATTCAAATGTGCAATTACTCATCTTTATCCTCTCACGTGGATAAGATGTTTGACATTATTTTAAAAGGATGAGAAGAGTGGGGCGTGTGCAAAAAAAATTTTGGAGAGAAAATCTGGGTGTGAGAAATCCTTGTGTGTAAGGTGAAGGTCTATATCCTTTCGAGAAAAAAGAAAGAAAAGAAAGAAAAAAGTGTGCGCAGGGTTTCAGTGAGTTCTTCAAGGTTTCATCCTGGAGTTTGGGAAGTGAGAAGGTGAGCTACGAGTGTCGTGAGCCCACCAAATTTAGGAAGATCTTCAACATCCTCTCAAATATGTCTACTGATGATCCAGAGTATCTGAAGAATCGACAGACATCGATCGAAGGAGTTCGATCAGCATCGACCGTCGAAAGGGCTCTATAATGAGCTAGCACTCGTGAGGAGTCGATCAGATCGAAAGCTTCATGTGGACAATCCGCATAGGCCAGACACGCTGTGTGGCTGTATCACGATGATCAGACCTCTCGATGGTGATCAGATTACGGTGATCTACTACCTCACAAAGTATTGTATTCTGAACACATTACAGTAAAGTGTTTACTGTTCAAATTCGAATTTCAAATTTAAATGCATGCATGCTATTATCATATTTAGATCCTAGTGTAGGATAAATTTTTATTAATTAATTAGATTAATAATAGTTTTCACTGTAAAATAGTGATTTTGAAAAGTTTTAAAATTACCATTTTACCCCTGTACTGAATTTTCTCCACAAATGGTACCAGAGCGGGTTCTTAGATATGATAATATATATTTGTATGTATAGATTAAGTTGTAATCTAAAAGTTTAAATTTAAAATTTAAATTTAAATTTAAAATTTAAAATTTAAATTTAAATTTTGAAAGTGTTCGAAATTCAAAATTCAAAAATTTGAAATTTAAAATTTAAAACTTGATTTTGAAATTTGAAATTTGAAATTCAAAAATTTGAAATTCAAAAATTAAAATTTAAATTTGAAAATTTGGTTGAAATTTCAAATTTGAAATTGAAATTTAAAATTTGAAATTTCAAATTTGAAATTCAAAAATTTGAAATTTGAAATTTGTTGAAATTTAAAATTCAAAATTTAAAATTTGAAATTTTAAAATTTGAAATTTAAATTTTGAAAATTGGTATATTAGATATACTTGATCCAAGTAGCAAGTAATTCGATTGGGTTGGTTGCCATGGCCGTCCGGTCATAGAGAAAAAGTAGGGTTTAAAGGCCCTCTCTTCCCATTCGATGGGTGTCTCTCTATGGCGGTAGGGATGCCGATGCGATTATATCCCATACAGATAAAGCAGCGAAAAATATTCATGATTTATTTTGATTGAGTTATTTTTATTATGTAATTAGCAATAGGATTGCTATTTATAAATGTGCTGATATATTTGTGTAATAAGT